>NC_142164.1:110193553-110498746 GCF_024610735.1 Ursus americanus
TGAAATGATTACCACATTGAGGTCCGTGAACACATCCATCACCTCATATAGCTGCTATTGCTTTTTGTAGTGAGAATATTTGAGATCTACTTGAATTATTAAATATATATTGAGATGATAATTATTTTGGGTAGATTAAAATGAAATACAGTATTAATTTACCATCTTGAAGTTTTTTGAAAAAATTATGGCTACTATAAAATTTAAAATTACATACATGGTTCATAATGTATATCCATTATATAACGCTGTTTTAGAACCTTGACTCTCAGAAATTTGGATCTTTATCTGTAGAGGAATGGGAAGGCATCTGTGGGTTTTAAAAATTATGACCACTTTTTAAAAGAAAGAAATTATTTTTTTTTCAAATTTTTATTTAAATTCTAGTTAGTGAACATACAGTGCAATGTTGGTTTCAGGAGTAGAATTCTGTGATTCATCAGTCACATAAAACACCCAGTGCTCAACATGACAAGTGCCCTCCTTAATACCCATCACCCTTCTAGTCTATGCCCTGCCTACCTTCCTCCATCAACCCTCAGTTTGTTCTCTGTCGTTGAGAGTCTCTTATGGTGGGATGCCTGGGTGGCTCAGAGAGCTAAGCATCTGCCTTTGGCTCAGGTCATGATGTCTGGGTCCTGGGATCGAGCTCTGCATCAGGCTCCCAGCTCAGCGAGGAGTCTGCTTCTCCCTCTCCCTCTGCCTCTCTCCCCTGCTCATGCTCTCTGTCTGTCTCTCTCTGTCTCAAATGAATAAAAAAAAATAGAAAGAGTCTCTTAATGGTTTGTTTCCCTCTCTCTCTCTTTTTTCCCTGTCTTATATGTTCATCTGTTTTGTTTTTTAAATTCCACATATGAGTGAAATCAAAAGTATTTATCTTTTTCTGACAGACTTATTTCATTTTACATAATATGTTCTAGCTGCATCCACATCATTGTGAATGGCAAGATTTCATTCTTTTTGGTGACTGCATAATATTCCTTTGTCTAGCTATACCACATCTCCTTTCTCTATTCATCAGTCAATGGACATTTGGGCTCTTCCATAGTTTGGCTATTGTTGATAATGCTGCTATAAGCATCAGGGTACATGTACCCCTTCAAATCTGTATTTTTGTATCCTTTGGGTAAATACCTTGTAGTACAATTACTGGATTGTAGGGTATTTCTATTTTCAACTTTTTGAGGAACTTCCATACTATTTTCCAGAGTGGCTGCACCAGTTTGCATTCCCATCAACAGTGTATTCCCCTTTCTCTGCTTCCTTGCCAACATCTATTGTTTCCTGTGTTGTTAATTATAGCCATCCTGACAGGTGTGAGGTGGTATCTCATTGTGATTTTGATTTGTATTTCCCTAATGATCAGTAATGTTGAGCATCTTTTCATGTGTCTGTTAGTCATCTGGATATCTTCTTTGAAAAAGTGTCTATTCATGTCTTCTGCCCAAAAAAGAGATTACTTTGTAGTGTGGGGAATAGATCAGAGGGAACAGGGGTGGAGTAGGTGGCTTTGCAGTAGTCCAGGTGAGAGATGATAGCCACTTGATTGTGATTGGGAAAAACAACTTTCTGTTCAGTATCTCTTAAATAATCACAGTTCTGGAGAAAATGTGAAAAAGTTATGTAGCAGGATATCTGTCAAGGCAAATATCTAATGGAATGTCCTTCACAAGGGAGCTGCTTAAGAGTCTAGATTCTTCTGTGTCTAAGGTGAAGACCACAGGTTACCTGGAGCACGTACACTTGTTCAAGGAAGAGCCACTTTTTATTTTATTTTATTTTATTTTATTTTATTTTATTTTATTTTATTTTATTTCTTAAGATTTATTTATTTATTTTATTTTATTTTATTTATTTATTTTTTTTTTTATTAATAACGATTTTTTATTATATTATGTTAGTCACCATACAGTACATCCCCGGTTTTCGATGTAAGGCTCGATGATTCATTAGTTGTGTATAACACCCAGTGCACCATGCAATATGTGCCCTCCTTACTACCCATCACCGGTCTATCCCATTCCCCCACCCCCCTCCCCTCTGTAGCCCTCAGTTTGTTTCTCATAGTCCATAGTCTCTCATATTTATTTATTTTAGAGAGAGAGAGAGAACAAGTGGGAGGGAGAGAGAATCTCAAGTGGATTCCACACCGAGCACAGAGCCTGATGTGAGGCTTGATTTCACGACCCTGAGATCATTAACTGAGCTGAAACTGAGTCGGACGTGCTCAACCAACTGAGCCACCCAGTTGCCCAGGGAAGAGCCATTTTTTTTTTTTAAAGATTTTATTTATTTGTGAGAAAGACAGCACAAGCAGGGGAAGCAGGCAGAGGGAGAGGAAGAAGCAGGCTTCCTGATGAGCAGGGAGCCTGATGCAGGGCTCAATCCCAGGACCCTGGGCCCAGGACCTGAGCTGAAGGCAGACGCTCAACCACCCAGGCGCCCCAAGAGCCACTTTTTATTTTTTTAATTTATTTTATTTTTTTTTATTTTTTAAAGATTTTATTTATTCATTCAACAGAGAGAGAGAGAGACAGCCAGCAAGAGAGGGAACACAAGCAGGGGGAGTGGGAGAGGAAGAAGCAGGCTCCCAGCGGAGGAGCCTGACGTGGGGCTTGATCCCGGAATGCCAGGATCACGCCCTGAGCTGAAGGCAGACGCTTAATGACTGAGCCACCCAGGTGCCCCAAGAGCCACTTTTTAAATGGCAACTCTATACCATGCAAAATGTGGCACTCGACCATGATAATGATTTGGCTTTGACCCTGAGCAAGGGGAACCATTGGAGGCTTTTGAGCATAGGAGTGACATAACCATCAAGTCATTGCATTTTTTAAAAGGATTTTATTTATTCATCTTAGAGAGCACATGGGAGTAGGGAGAAGGGCAGAGGGGGAGGGAGAGGGACAGAGAATCTGAAGCAAACTCCGTGCTGAGTGTGGAGCCTGATGCGGGGCTTGATCTCATGACTGCAAGTTCATGACCTGAGCCGAAATCAAGAGTTGGACACCCAACTGACTGAGCACCCTGGTGACCCAAGTCACTGCATTTTAATTAGATGATGCTGGCCACTGTGCTGAGAATAGACTGAGGGGGGTGGGCAAGGGTGGGAGAAGAAAGACCCATTTATGGAAACAATTCTTTATTGATTGGCATTTTCATTGTTCCCATTTTCTCTAAGCAACCAAGAAATCAGTATGGAATATTTTATTACATCTTTCCTTTATTTTCTTAAGATAAATTCCAAGAAGTGGAAGTTCTGGTCAATGAGGACATCTGTTATTATGACTTTTGTCAAATCGCCTTCCAGAAAGTTGGACCCAGTTTATATTGCTGCCAACTGTGAGTAAGAGCACCTGCTTCCCTCTACTTGTGCCAGCCCTTGGCAATATTACTGTTTCCTAAACTTAATCAATCCGGAGTTCCAAGTATGCCTTTAGAATATTTCTTATATAAACTAGACCATTTTTACCCCCATGAAACACCTCTCCCCACTGTACCTTAGTTCAGCTATTCCGTTAAAATTTGGGTCAATTAGATATTCAATCATTTCTGGTTGGTGCCAACAATATATTGTTTTTCCTGTTCTTGAAGGTGGGAAGACCTTGTCGAATTGGTGTGTTATTTGATTTCCACTGTAGTATTTTTAAAAGGAATTAGATGAGAAACCCAAAATAAGTATAGAAAATCAAGTCTGAATGTTTTTTGGAACTTATTATTGGATATTAAACTTTTGGTGAATTTTTAATCAAGAATCTCATAACTATTAAAACTCAAAAGAAAACTTATTACATGCTGGCTTAATTATGAAGGCAGAGTGAATTTTACTTTTTTTTGTTAATTTTTTTCAGTTAAGATTGACCACTAATCTTTGAATTTTTCGGAAGGAGGCCTCTTTTCCAAAGATTTTTTTTTTTTAAAGCTAGAAGCCTTAATCAACAATTTAGAATTCTTTGTTGGGAGAAAAAAATCAAGCATAAACTACAGCATGTTTATAAGTATGTGTGCTTATATTTAAGTATAAGTTCTTTTTTTTTTAAAGATTTATTTATTTTTAGAGTGAGAGAGGTGGGGGGAGGGGCAGAGGCAGAGGGAGAGAGAATCTCAGGCAGACCACCCCCCCCCACACCTGAGCATGGAGCTTGGCATAGTGCTCGATCCCAGGAACCCTAGGTCATTACCTGAGCAAGACTAAGAGTTGGACACTTAATGGACTGAGCCATCTAGACACCCCTATTTAAGTATAAATTCTATTTCTCTTTCATCCCTGAAGTATCACTCGAAATTAATTTTAAGAGAACATTGACCAGGCCTCTCAAAAGTTAAATAGAGGAGTGCTCCTGCAATTCAATTATGTTTTCATCTTTCAGATTAGTCACAGGTTGAAGCCCTAGTTTCATATGCTGAAGAGATCACCTAACTGACTTGTTCATAATTCTCATTTTTTTCCTTATGAATAATTTCCCTCAAAAGGTAACCTTTGTCTTCTATGGGCACAATAGAAGTGTTTATATAGAAATAGCAAAGGAAAAATATTATATTTTGTGATATTTTGAGTCGTAAAACAGAATGATGCTTCTGCACTCCACAGCTATCTTTTTTCTATTTCCCAACGTGGAGGTTTAGAAGAGGATTGACCTGCTATTGTAGTTGTGTAGGAGGGGGAACAACAGGGCTCCTGTTAGGTAGGAGGAATGGGTGCCCACAGGTATGGAGAGGGTTAGAGCTAATCAAGAATCCAAAAAAAAAAAAGAAAAAGAAAAGAAAAAAAAGTCACAAACCTGCCCCTGATGTCTCACATTTCTGAGATTAGACCATTCCTTATGTTTAATTGGTCCTCATTGATTCTTCCAGAAATTTCTTTCTCCTTCCTAAAATCCTCCAGCTTTGCATCTTATGCCATCAGACTTTACCACCTTCTACGCTTTCTTGTTGAAGTCATCTCCAGATGCCTGGGCCACTCTTCTTCCTTGAAAAAAAAAACGTATCTTCAGGCTTCCTGTCATTCTTTCCAGCACTACTTCTGCATAATTCTTGGTGATTTCAATACAGTTGATTCTCATTATTTGTGATACTTATGTTCTATGAAGTAACAATGAACACTGAATTTGTGAATGTTGAACCACTGCCCCTTGTGAGAAATATAGGTGTAAGTTGTTGGGAGCCTCTGGTTACAGCATTTTCATCAACTGATCAATATGTAACCTTGTTTTATGTGTGTTTCTGTTCAAAGACACATTATTTAATATGTATTATTGATTCATTCACATTGCACTCATAGCCAACAGCACTATAACTCAGGCCTGAAAGAAGCTTATCTAACATATATATTTTCTCCATAAAGTACATCACAGCCTTCGTGCACTTAGAAATAGTAGACAGCACTTCAGCATGACTCTTGAGCCATTTTAAATAGTGAAGTTACCAACAAAAAGCACAAACATGCAGAAAACACAGCACTAAATAGACCGTGAAAAGGACACTTGTTTACAGTATGAAAGCCGAAACAAGAAGGCAGTGTCACCTTGTTTGACCTCAGCTATGAGAGTGTGCATTGGGCAACTAGAGTTTTTTGCCCCGCTGCACATGTCCACAAAAGACTACTAATGCACCATCAACATCAATTTTGAGGTTACACAGAAATTTTAGCAAGTAGGTGAATTCACAAATACAGAATCTGCAGATAATGAGGATGGACTGCATCTATGCTAATGATCTTTTTAATAGTATGATCTCTTCAGTTCTTGATTTCTTTTCTGCTGACAGTCTTATCTACCACACTCTTTCAGGCATGCATCCCCAAGGTCATGCCAAATATTATGGAAGGACAGCATTTGTATTCATATTCCTTCCCTCCCTCTGAACATTTCTTCTTCACGCAGAGTTCTGAAAGTGTCAGAACCAGGATAAATTTTTCTTTAATGTCCCATCCTCTTTGTTATGGACCGAATGTTTGTGTCTCCTGCAAATTCATATGCCGAAGCCCTAACCCTATTATGGCTATATTTGGAGATTGGACTTTTAAGGAAATAATTAAAGTTAAGTGAGGTCATACAGTGGGGCTTGGATCCAATAGAATTCGGTGTTTTTACAAGAAATGACACCCTACTGCAGCCAGGAAGAGAGCTCCCACCAGAAACTGAACCCTGCTGGAAATTTGATCTTGGACTTTCTAGCTCCTAGAACTGTGAGAAAGCAAACGTCTGTTGTTTAAATCACTCAGTCTATGGTATTTTGTTAATGGCAGCCTAAGCTAAGACATGCTTTTCAGGTATTTTTCTCTCTAAAAGACATTTCTCACTGTCCCACCTAGGTCTGTTGTCCAAAAGAGGTATTCTCTACTTCAGCCTTTTCCTACCCACCATCAAAACCTGTCTTTTATGTATTCCTCAGTATTTTACTTTTCTAAAGTTGGCTTACTAATAGACTAATTACCATTGACTAGGATTACTTCTATTATATCTACTAACATTTTAATTATAAAAATAATATATGTTTGCTTTGGAAAATACAGAAAAATAAAAAGAAAATTAAAATCACTTTAATTCTAAAGTGTTGACATTTTGATACATTTCCTTTCAGTCTTTTTTTTTTCTGTGAGAACTTGCCCAGTTCTTGGTTGCAAATCACATCAAGTAACTCTCATTACGTTGAACAGAAAAGAAGCTTATTGGTAAGGTGTTCGAGAGCTCAGAGAAAATATGGGAAACTTCGCGAACCTGATTTAGACTGTAGGAAACTGAGCCACCAGAACTTCTTTCAAGGACTCTCCAGTGGTGGAGCAGTTTGATTTGGGCCCTCCTGTTGCCCCAGCTGGACGTAAAGTACTGCTACGCTGGACACTGGGTGCCCTCTCAGCACCACTGGATGAATTCCAACTGACCTTGCTTCTTTGAGTCACTAACTCAAGATTTGAAGACCAATGTGGGAGTGTCGATTGGCCAAACTTAGGCAGCGTGCCCTTAGCCTGGCAGCCAGGGCTCAGGGAAAGCCAAGATCTGGTCTTTTCTCTTTGTTAGCGGGAGAGAGGAACTGATTCCCACAAGATTCACACAATGGCAGATTCTCCAAATTTAGGGACAGCATTCAGATCCTGGGAAGCCCGTCCTAAAATAACAAAAAAAGCCAAAAAAAAAAAAAAAAAGCCAAAAAAATGAATATACAATATTCATGTATATCTTTCTTTCCAGATTTTTATGTCACAGCAATGAAGGAAATGTGTGACGTTTACTGTCCTTACCTATATTTCTGGCCACAAGGCAATATCTAGTATTTAAAACTTCTGCCTTCCCGTACATATTTCAAGTCTCCTTTGCCAGCAACCTGTATCTCAGGTGCTCAGTGTTTTTCATTTAGTAGAGTTACTCAAACCTTCATTCCTAAGGAAATGGAACCCTTGGTGGTTTTGCTTGGATTTGCTTGTCTTAACATGTCTTTAATTTTTATCACCAGACATGAAAATAGTACGAGGCACCATGGGACTTACTTCATTTTGCTTGTACTTAGTCCTGTCTGCATTGAGCAGTAGCAGCTCAGCTAACCCTTGATAGTAAGGATACAGTCAAGACGATAACCTCCTACCTCTTTTTTTTTTTTTTTGCCTTTTTTTTTCCTCGGGGAAAGCAGAAGCTGACATGGTAATGCGAAAGTCTTGGCTTCTCTCTCTATGAAAACCATTGTTGCAGAAAATGTACTGCTTTAGGTACTAAAGCACTTTATAAATATTAACTCCTTTAATTCTTACAAAAATACCATGAGATTTTACATTTTATGGAGAGGAAAATACAGGCACAGAGAAGTTAAGTAACCTATCCAAATTCACACAGCTAAAAAGCAGTAGAGATAGGATTTAAACCCAAGTTCCTGCTCAGTATGATGTAGTATTCAGAGTTGTTTTGTGGAATGGAGAGGAAATCAAATTTCCTGCATACCAAATTGTGGGACAGCACTAGAAAAGCCCCGTGACAACTCTGTAAGGTGTTCTATCCCTGCCAGGTGAAAGCAAGATGCTTCTGGTGTTTATCTGAAAAGACAAAGGTATTTGATAGATCTAAAACTCCATAAAGATAAGGATAGGCATTTTTGTTTGTTTTGTTCACTGTAATATCCCTAGTACCTACAAAATTACCTGGAACACTAGATGTTTAATAAATGAATGAATATCAGATATCAGGGACTGGGTTAACTTTCCCCAGTAAGAAGGCCACATCTGGAAAAGCAGCTGCAATTAAAATCACGCCCCAGTGAAGCTTATGTCAGCCCACCATCATCCTCTAAGAAGCCCCATCCTCTGCACTGGACAGACCAGAAGGTTAAGTGGGGATATACTAGGAATCACCATACCTGCATTTCTTGGGAATTTCATGATCATGCTAATTGCTACAATTCCCTCAGATATGATATTGCTCTTTATTTTTCATTTTAAGTGGACGGGGTAACCGGGGGGGGGGGGGCGCTTCTATTTGGCTTATTTTACCTGTGGATCAGAGACAATATGCAGATGCTACCAGCGACAGACAAATCCTTAGAAAACAGGCAAACTATCATGGGCTGAGTCCAGAGTGTCATTATGTCCATTTTAAAGCAGATTTGACTTGGACTCAAACTCTATCACCTGAATCTTCTAAAGCTCCACTCTAATTAGTGAGTGGCAGTGGTGTTAACTCAGAGCCAGTGTTTAGTAATCTCTGAAAAGGTGTTTTCCCTTGCCCAGTTGCACAGTTTCTTTGGTAAATATTCACAGGTCCCTTTGGGAAAGGATAGAAGGAAGATGGCCAATGTATTTTCGTGAAGTAATTTTAGGACTCTTCTTTAAAGGCTCTCTGGCTTTCTTTCATTAACGGGCTTCAGGGCCTGTGAATTGAGATAGGCTCCCTATGTAGGGCAACTCTAACAAGGACAGAGAATTGCAGAGTCTTCAGATAAGACATGAATGGCCTCATCAGATGTGGGAGGAAGGGTGGCTTGAACTGAAGATTGAGTTTGGGATTTGGGTGTTTGAGTTCTTGAAATCCTTCCACAATTGCAATTCTCAAGATACACTCTTTCTTTATTGATGTCCTAACTTTTGTATAAGGGATTTAATGAGGCTGGGTTTCAATTGACATTATGGATTAACTCCCCATTAAAGTGGGGGTTTGATTTTAGGTAGTTTTATACTGCTGCTACAACAAATAAGACATTCTTTTTTAGCACAGACTTAAGTCCCTAGTTTTGCTTTTAGTCAAGAATTAGGGACTTCAGTGTGTCATTCTCTCTCTAAATTTTCTAATATTAGCTGTGTCACTCTTCAGTCTTGATTTCTTTTTTTTCTTTTTCTTTTTTTTAAGATTTCATTTATTTATTTAACAGAGAGAGACAGCCAGCGAGAGAGGGAACACAAGCAGGGGGAGTGGGAGAGGAAGAAGCAGGCTCCCAGCAGAGGAGCCCGACGTGGGGCTCGATCCCAGAACGCCGGGATCACACCCTGAGCCGAAGGCAGACGCCCAACGACTGCGCCACCCAGGCGCCCTTCAGTCTTGATTTCTCATGCTGTTATATATGGCATTACCGATGTGGTCCCCCAACACTTGCTTTCAAGCAGATACTGGAAAAGTTGTAATTTGATTAGCTGCTTTTCCACGCTGGGCCACGGGTTATCAGATTTCTATTCCTGAAGGTTCACTGCCTTTACCCCAACTAGGTTATATAATCAAGTCTAGATTCTCCTCAATTCTAGATCTGCTGTCTGAAGTCCCCTCATTGTAACAATTGCTGATCCTGTGTTTCATGACATAAAGTGATTTTATCTTAAGTAGAAAGGGAATTAATTGGAAAGGCATCAATATTTCATGGAATTGATGGGAAAGCTATTGAACTGGACTTAGAAGATGGACCAGAACTAAGGAAATCTGGGTGGGAGGAACTGCAGAAAATGTCATGGGCCAGGCCCTTTAGGTTCCACTGTTCTTCTCACTGGGCATTGAATGCTGCTGTGACTGATGATAATGGAAGGGATCCCAGACTTCCATCTTGCCGTCTTATCTGGCTGAGCATAGGTCATGTGCCATGTCCTTCTCAGTTGCCTGTGTCCAGGGAAAGAATGTCCTTGGCTTTTGGTATCTTGGCTTTTGGTGTCTATGGGGAGGAGGCCTTATTCGTACCCAAGATTTGAACAATGACAGATTCCTCACATTTAGAATGTGGACGTACAGAATGACATTGGGGTCACAACTTTGAGTAAAGGGTTAACCTCAGCACTGGGCTGATACAGGTCTGCCTATAAGAAAGACCTCAGAGTCCTGTTTCTTTGGAAACTGTGGTGATCAATAAACATGGAATGTTGTGCCTGTTTGGTTTGTTGTGAAGCCTTATCTGTGAGACTGCTTCTGGACTGGGTCTGCTGGGGGCTAACATGCAGATTTTGGGCCTTTGTCACTAGAACCATCTAAAAGATTGTTGGGAAGCTAAAGCCATGGTTTCTCTCTGTCAAGGTGACCTTGGGTATTGTTCTGTGGCAGCCTTGCATTTCTTGCATGGGTGTAGGGGCAAAAGAAGCTGTATACTTGGGTAGCTGGTAAGCATTGTTTTTGTTTCCTATGGGTGCTAAACCAAATTTCCACAAACTTAGTGACTTAAAAAAACATACATTTATTACTTTATAGTTCCATAGGATAGAAGTCTGACATGGATCTTAATGAGCTAGATCAAGGTATCAGCAGGTCTGTGTTCCTTTCTGGAGGCTCTAGTGGAGCACCTGTTTCCTGGCTCTTTTTAGATTCTAGAGGCCTTCTGCATTCTTTGGCCTGGGGTCCTTCCTCCATCTTTATAAAGTCAGCCATGGAGATAGAGTACTTCCCATGTGGCATCACTCTGGTCTCCTCTTCTGCTTCCATCTTCTACTTTTTTTTTTTTTTAAAGATTTTATTTATTTTTTTGACAGAGAGAAACAGCCAGCGAGAGAGGGAACACAAGCAGGGGGAGTGGGAGAGGAAGAAGCAGGCTTCTAGTGGAGGAGCCTGATGTGGGGCTCGATCCCAGAATACTGGGATCACGCCCTGAGCTGAAGGCAGATGCTTAACCACTGCGCTACCCAGGCGCCCCTTCCCTCTTCTACTTTTAAAGACTCATGTGACTGATTACTTTAGGTCCACCTAGACAATCCAGAATAATCTCTCTATTTTAAGGTCAGCTGATTATCAGCTTTTAATTTCATCTCTAACTTTAAATCCTTTCCTCCATTTAATATAACTTATTCATAGGTTCTGGGGATTAGGATGTGGACATCTTTGGGGGACTATGATCCTGCTTACCACAGGTGTCCTGATGAAATGAAGGTGCTGTTTCTTGTCCCCTATCCTTCTACAAAGCTATGTACATGGAGACTAAAGGTGTCTTAAATCTGATTGCCAGTCTGAATCTGCAATCACTGCTGTGTTGATGCCCTTTAGAACCACAGTTTTAAGAGGGCAGACCTTTTTTGGAAGCATTTTCACATGTTCAAGCACAATTTATTAAACCTCTATAGGAGTCCACTGTTATTATGAAAATGGACTAATTTCTTAATTATGTAGCTCCCAGGATGTCTTTGTTTTCCAAAACCTCTGAAAGTAATTCTCAGATAGGATTCTGGGCAATAGATTTCTGGGACTCTGCTAACTATTCAAATCTCCAGAGCTTTAGGACTTTTTTTGGCCAACAGAAAGAATTGAAAGCTACTGTTTTCTTTTAGAGGAAAAGTGCTTTAAAAACCCTGTCTGATATAAATTTTAAATGAAGCCAATATGCTAGGTTGGGCTGTCGTAAAATTATTTTCATCATTGCATTCATTGTGTCAACCAGATCTTTGGCTCCAAATATGCTGTTCGTGTAAAAATTTCATTTCAGCTGTCAGGGTAATCAAAATGGTTTCAAAAGCTTTCCTTGAATACTGAATTGAAATAAAATAATAAAATACACTATCAAATGCCAGATACTATGGAAGGAAGATACCAGATATAGGCAGGTTTTGCTTTTTTAAAAAGTTGATTTTATTAACTTCTTTACTTTGATATAATTTTGAAGTAACTATTCCTGACATATAACAATTTCAGCACAATTCAAGTGGCTTCTCAGACCAAAATCAGATTTGAGACTACATAATTAAACGCACAAAATGCAGAATAATATTTCGCTTATTCATCTTTTGATGCTAGTTTATGTTGTTTAGAGGTATTTTTATAATGTATAATGTATAATTTTGTATAATGGTAATTTATAATGCATGAACAGAGAGACAAATGATGGTTACAAGTTTTATCTTTTAAAATTTTGATACTACAGATCTGTGTTTCTAAAAAACCATAAGCTACAGATGTCTGTAAGTTACATGATCTTATTATTATATTGCAGAATAATCGCTTCTCGGCCTTTTGGCTAAGATCAAGTGTAGTATATTGCAGAATAAAAATGTTGTTGAGCTTGTGGATGACATAAATGTGGAAATGAGAAATAAATTTTGGAGAGAACTCACTGAATAGTCAAAAGGCTATGCAAAATATTATTTAAAAGAAGCTTCTGTTTCAAAACGTTACCTAGCTTAGTCACAGTTAAAAACCAAAATAACCCAGGAACATCAGATCTTTCTGGAGACATCGTGGGGATAGAAGTACCAGATTTGCTACTGTGTGAGTCTGCTGTTACAGAGCAGCAGGGGTGCAGTGTTTTCATCCTCTGCTCTCCTCTTCTTCAAGGAAAGCCTCTTGACAACCTTCCCATCCATCCCCAGGCTTTCACCTCTGACTGCTGCTGTATTTGCTCCTCAAAATTTCTTCCTGCTCTTGGTATTCATTTATTCATCCATCCTTCCATCCAATAACTTTTTGTTGAGTGCCACTTTATAGGAATTTAATTAGAGAAGAATTGGTGAAGGTGGAAATGATCTTGATCTACATTACCTGATCACTTAGACATAGGGAAAACTTCAGGAAAAAGTGAATCAATTGACTCACCAATTTTGAGGGTCTGGATATTGTCATCCATTCTTGCTCACTACTTCTATGAATTCATTGCTGTGTTAGGCAGTGTCAAGATATTAAGATAAAGCAGACATCAATTAGAAAATTGCAAATGGGGATCAATCAGTTGGAGTGGGAATGGAGGATGTGGGAAAGAAGAGGGTAGGCTAGGGAGAAAGGGGCTAGACAAAGTTGCAAGGTGATTAAAATTTTTCATCACCATTTCATGTGCCTAATATCTGTTAGTAGCTTCCCCCTCAAATTTCCAGGACATTCTGTTGCTCTGTAACCAGTGAAGGCCCCATTCCCACTCAACCCCACTCCCATTCTTTACTGGGGGACCATGGCTGTCTCTCTCTCCAGTCTCTGGATTCAGCTTTCTTGATATGTCTCATCTATATACATCATGTCCTATTCTGTTATGGCAGAGTCCTGTTCTAAGGGCCAGTCTTTCCACTTGATTAACTAGCTAATGAAAATATATAAAAAGGGACATTCTCCCTAGAGGCAATGCAGCAATGCTAGTGGCTCTAATGGAACCTAGCAGATAAGCAGGTCTTTTACTACCAAACACACATACCATATAAGTGGTTACCTATTAATAGTCTTGATTTGAGCTTTGCCAAAATACCGCTCCCAGTCAGGAGTGGCAAGTAAATGGTTCTTGCCTAAGTTCTTCTCTAGTAAATGGCAGGAGGGGTGCACGAATTTTCAGTTATGAGTATCTTTCTCTGGGTAAGGGGACAGTGAATTCATATATGTTAATAGTAGAAAAGATTGAAAAAAATGGCCTCAATACTTTTTAGCTTCTCCCATCAACATATGGAGTCTATTTCCCTATCGTTGAAATGGAGGCTGGCATTGGGATTTGCTTTGACCAATAGATAGTGGTGGAAGTGACATCAAGTGAGTTCCAAACCTATGCATCAAGAGGCCTTGTGGCTTCTGCTTTTGTTTGTCTTGGGACCCTGTGACCCACTATGTGAAGGAACTCAGGCAATCTTGCTGGATGATGAAGGACATGCAGCCCTGTCATTCTAGCCTGCCACCTGCCAAACATATGAGTGAGACCACCCTAGATCATCAAGCCACCAGCTGTCTGCCAGCTGACTCCAGATGCACGTGCTGGACTGAACTAGCCCAGTCAGAACAACCAACCAACTCCCCAGATTATGAGCTAAATAAATGGCAGTTGTTTTAAACCACTGGGTTCTGGGGTGGTTGGTTACACAGCAAAAGTTAACGTGTAGGAGTAGTCAATATGAGATGATTTTTAGTCAATAATAGTGAATATGAGATGAGTCAATAAAAATCAATATGAGATTATTTTTATCCTATTTTATTTTATTTTATTTTATTTATTTTTAGAAAGATTTATTTATTTGAGGAGCACCTGGGTGCCTCAGTTGGTTGGGCGTCTGCCTTTGGCTCAGGTCATGATCCTGGGCCCTGGGATCGAGCCCCATGTTGGGCTCGCTGCTCGGCAGGGAGCCTGCTTCTCCTTCTCCCTCTGCCTGCTGCTCCCCCTGCTTGTGCTTTCTCTCTCTCTATCAAATAAATAGGTCAAATTTGAAAAAGAGAGGGAGTCAGTGTAATTGTGGGGGAAGGGCAGAAGGAGAGGGAGAGTAAGCATTTCAAGCAGACTCCATGCTGAGTGTGAAACCCGATGGGGAGCTTGATCCCATGACCCTGAGATCATGACCTGAGCTGAAACCAAGAGTCGGACTGAATGAACCACCCAGGTGCCCCATTTTTGTCCTATTTTAAATGGGAAGGATGGGATGGATTTATCAGTAGAGTGGAATAAGATCTATAAAATTTGACTCTGACCTGAAGAAGAGAATAAAAGAAAAAAAGATATGAAGATATACATATCTAAAACTACCCAGAAAGCACAAATCTCTTGCCAGCATTTACTGGGAAAAATCTAGAGTATTTGAATGGGTCTAAGTGTCTTAAACATACCCACTGGTGTGAAAGAGGATAGCTCTGATTCTAGGTAGCACTCAACATTGTGGCATATGTCCCAGTGAAGATCAAACTAAGATTCAGAGGTCACTATCTATTTATATGTGTGATAATGCCTAAAGGCCATTTTTTTTTTTCCTGAAAAGAGAGGGAGTTCATAACTTTGTATTAACCTGAATACAATCGGGATTCCATATGACTCAGTCTCTGAGCAGTATTGCTTTTAAAAAAACATCATTGTGGCAGAAAAGCATAATTGACAGTAATTCATCTGTACTCAGTCTCTTGAAAAAAAAAATGCCAACAAGAGAGTACATTCTTAGTGCCAACAAAGCTTGAAAAGCATCTTCTTTAGACATCTTTATTGTTCTCAGTCTTTCTAGTATGCTCTGCCACAGCATTCCTAAGAACTCTGTTTCTGTAAGTGGCTTATAAAAATATAAAATGTTCTCTTCCTATTTTCTCTTTAGTCTTTGAAAACTCTTCCCTGAAACCAAAATGCATGGCTCTTCTGTCTCTTGGCTATGCATCCCTGCTCAAGTATGTAGCAGAAAATCTCAGTTTTGTCCTCTCATCTAAACTCTCCTCTCACCACTGTGATAGTCCCTCATTCACTTCCTCTTTTCCATCTCTGTGTTGTTCATGCACAGTGAGACCTTCCTCAAAGGCAGCAGTCCCAGCATCTGCCCCTCCATGTTACATTTGGGCCTCTGGGGTGGGTAATCTGTTTTTATATCTCTGAGAATCATTTTATTCCCCACACCAGAGGAAAGACTTGGCACTTAACTCTCAAGTTAAGATTTCTTCTCCTTTGGGAATGAGGGCAGGGGGAGTGGGAAGGGCTGAAACGTCCATATATTAACATAGCCTTGTGTGAATTTGGATTATATAAATATGAAATGATATGATACAAATATGCTTACAAAGTCTAATTTCTGGAACGAAATTTGAAATAGTGTGAACCTCCTCCAAAAATCAATAATCACATATTTTTAAAGCTGGTGGACTGAGGAATTGGAAACTATTTATGCTATTGCTATGGTAGCTGATAAACACAACTACATGATACTGTTTTTTGTCAGTCTTATTAAAAAGTTGTTCTTGAGTTGTAGGAGTTTGAATTAATGAAAGGTGTTCTGTAAAACACCCTAGCATAAATTGACTTTGATAGTATGCCCTGTTACTTGCTTTTGTGCCTGAGGCAACGGGATGGGCACTGGGAAAAACTAGGAAAGGAGGGCCAAATTTTGAGCTCTCACGAAGAAGGGGAGAAGCAGACACTGGATGAGCTGCTTCAGGATCCAGGTGACAATGGCATTGCTGCGAAAGGTTGAGAGCCACAGTTGCTACTTCTCCGTGGCGCCCAGGACTGCTCTGGCATTTTCAAAATTGGCAATTCCGGAACCACAGGGACGCATGATCAAGGATGTTCCGAGATGTCCATCAGCTGTGTGAGCATTGAGGCTTCCCCTAGTGGCTGCCTTAGCAAGGACGTTGATGGTGTGAACTGGAAGAGAGAGAAAGGACCATGACGATGCCAGGTACTGACTGTGGCTGACAAGCTGATCCATGGATGGGCACAGGAGAGGCATCCTTTAAGACCTTGAGGAATATTTTGGGGTGGGAGGATTTTTTGGAGGTTCTGTGTGTGTCGAAAGAGTTAAATGGAAGAACTTTGAGATACTGATGATAGTCAATCTGAATTTATGCATAGGCAGCTTGGACCTTCGGATTCTTATTATACTTACACATACAAGTATGGTGGCTTTGTTCCTTAATCTCTTTATGGGCTTATGCTATTTACTTAACTCCCTAAACCTGTGGTTCCTCCTTTGTAGAATGGGAGCAGTGATGGCACTTAACTTTAGGAGATTTTTGTGAGGATTCAATGAGCTGATGCAAGGAAGGAGCTTAGTATGGTGTGTAGCCAACATTGTAAGTGCTTGGTAAATGTGAGCTATCATTGTGTTGTTAACACGTTCACTGTCTTTGAAGCATTCATTCTCAGTTTTGTAGAACCTTTGGAATTGCTAATGTGGTTTGCTAACTACGCTACTTCGATTTCATTGGTAACTTCTGGGTCTTAGATCCCTCCTGATCTTTAATGACTGATGTGGCAGGAGGACCCAGGTAATGATTCCATCTTAGTCTCGGGCTCTCTGTAAAGTGAACTGTCATTGCAGCTGGCATTTTCAAATTTTGTGCCACATCCTCTGGGAAAAGAGTAACTTCTTACTCAGGAGAGATGGTATTTTACCAAGCAAGATCAAGCCATCCTGAGAGAGGAGAAATTACCCATGTGTTCTCATTCACTGACATTTTGGGAAAATTACTGCAGTTTGCTTTCTTCTTTATTAAATGGCAGAAAAATTCTGTAAAAGCAATTAATGGAAGTATTTAATTCTAACTATATTAAAGCCAATTTTTCTGCCTCTTTTGCACTCAAAATGGCAGGTCAAATGAATCCTTGAAAGTGTGACTAGGGGTTTCCATGGCAACCAGATGGGACTAACGGAGACCAAGTTCTGGGTCATAGGTGCTTTTCTCCCACTTGTTGGGGACCCTAACAAATCCGTTTGTGGATGGAATCTTGCCATAACTCTCAGTGCACGTAAGTCTAGAGCTCCAAATGCCCCTTTGTACCCAAGGTGGGGCCAGTGGAGGTTAGAGTGCCTGCTCATAGTAAAAGGACCCCAGTGAGTAATAATACCATAGATTGGATTATAATTTTCATTCCATAATTTTTTTTAATTTACATTATTTCATTTGATCATGTTATCACTCTAAGGTAAGTTATCACCATTCTAAAGGTGAAGAAACAGGTTAAGAAAGGTGAAATGGTTTGCTAGAGTCAAGTGGCAGAGCCAGGGTCTGAATCATCCAACTCGAAGACCAGTGTCCATTCCTTTGGGCCATGGTTTGGGTCAGAACCTTCTTCACAAGGTCTTCCTTGTTCACTGTGGCAGGGTGGGTGGTTGGAGAGTGTGAGGCTTTACCTGTGTCCTCACTGGGGGCTGTGATAGAGAATAGGACACAGCTTTATGTATTTTCATGAACAGCTCAGTTGCCAAGATGGGAGATTAATACTTTGTGAAAAAAGTATACGCATTGCATTTCTTCCATGATTCCTGATTCTTTGTCTGCTGAAGTGTGGAGCCCCTCATCGATTGCAGTAATGAAAGACACTGTCTTACTGCGTCTATCACCACATCCTTCTGTGGTTTTCTTCAATTACACTGATTATTTCCCATTATGAGTTTATTCTTTTCTGAGCTTTTTCCTCAAGAAGTTTCTGTAATTTCATTCTCAGTTATTCCATTATTGTAAGAAGTGGCTCTCCAGTGGCACAATGGGTCATTTCGACTTCTCGCATAGAGCAGCTTCTAATTTTTGTGTGGAATGAAAGAACTGGTTGCTGATTGGAGTTGGATGGACTATATGAGTATCCTTGATCTTTTTTTTACTATTACAAAAGCTTATATAACAAAAAAGTTTAATATGAAAATGTACACAACCCAATTTTTACATTTTGTAAAATAGGTGCTGTGGAGAAGGGGACATGTAGAAGGAGTTGATTTCTCTGGCGATCACAGAAATTGTTTATACTCCTGCCAAGGCTTGTAACATGATACTATTTCCTCATGATACCACCATTCCAATGTTGTCCTGTTGTCCACTAGTTTCCATCTCCACACTTATCTATCAGGAAATTCATAAAGGGATCAGATCCTTGCAGTATTCCTTAGACATGGCTGCCACCATATAATTTCAATGATAACTTCTTGTCCATAAATTTTTTTAACTGGGGGGGAGTGAGTTTTGCTCACAGTGTCTACTCAGAGAGCTCAAAGAAGACTCAAAACAGAATTTGTGGCCTCCCTTATGCTCCCACAAGTAGGCCTGGCGTTTTCCATAGATCTTTAATTATGATGAAATAACATGGTAATTATTTTCCAACTTTAGAATTATATCTCTCTTTTATTTTCTACTTCAAGCCTGCCATTAAGCATTTTTTCCTCTGGAAACTTTCCTTGCTTTTCACTCCCACCATAATCCCATAATAATCAGTGGCCATCTTAGATCCACAGTGCTTCATCTGCCTCCTTTCTGGCTTCTTAGTTTCTTGTCTTTATTCTAATGCATCCTACACATAGCAACAGGAATACTTTCTTCAGCTTTTATTTAGTTTAGGTCACTCCCATTCTAAGAAGCCCAGAATAACTTTAAATTACCTCTTGAATAAAATTAAACCTCCCAATTATATACTCTGAAGTCCTCAGCCTGTAAGCACCTCCACTTAATGGCCTCCTTGCCTGGCCCACTCCACCTGGACATCCTACTTCAGGTACACAAGCCCATTTACACCTCCCACTTGGAGTGCACATTTATACCCTCCTATTAACCCATGAGTCTTTGAATATCCTACCTCTCCTACTCAGAATGCCTCCCCTCCTCATTTTTCTAGGAAAATAATTAGATTAACTTTAAGTCAGCGTTTCTCAAATTTATTTTACCACAGAATACTTTTGCTCACAACATAGTTATTAAAACTGTGCTGGATAGCTTCTTTTTACTCTTTGCTCCTCCAGGTCCACCCTCCCTGAAACTTCCTCTATTCTGCCATGTATTCATGAGGGAGGCCAGCTTGTATAAACTACATCAGCAGGTCCTCCTGGACCTCTGTCATGGTTAGTTTTATGCATCAACTGTGGCTGGACTATATTACCCACTTATTTAAATAAACACAAATCTAGGTGTTACTATGAAAGTATTTTGTAGTTGTGGCTAACTCTATAATCAATATACTTTAAGTAAAGCAGATTACTCTCCTTAATGATTGGCCTCATCCAATCAGTTGAAGGCCTTAAGGGCAAAACCTGAGGTTTCCCAAAGAAATTCTAGTTCAAGGTTACAATATTTAACCATCCCAATTACATGAGCCAGTTTCTTGAAATTAATTTCTCTCCCCTCCCCCAATATAAGTTCTGTTTTTCTGGAAAATCCTGACTAATACACCCTTTAACTTCTGAGTTGGTTTGGCCAGAGAGGCCTATTCACAGGTAAAAAGAGCGAAGAAGGAGACTGGGGTAGGGTATTCATTCCCTGGGTCACACTCTGCTGGATCACTTAATAGTTGGCTGTGTCTGTGGACAGAAATCCCAGCTCTGAAGGTTTCTCCCTGTGATTCTTTTCTTCTTGATTCTGGGTTCAGTAAACCACCCCATCCTCTATCTTCTTTCCCCTTGGGGCGTAGGAGTGGTTCCAGCTCCTTGCTGTTACTAGACTTGGGGACCTGCACTATCTTCTGTGGCTTCCCTGTACTCTGTCCTCATGTTTGTAAATAGCCCATTGTTAAAATGTTCTCAAATTGCCCAATTTGAATGTATCATTTGTTTCCTGATGTAATCTTGGTGGATATAATGTCTCATGGAACTGGTGTCCCAAGAAACATACTTTGGGAAACTATGCTTCAACTTCAACCTTTCTCTTAATTAGGGTGGCAAAGTTGTAGGGTTCACTGTTTCCCAAAACAGCTTAAGAGAAGTCAGGACAGACTTCATAGAGAAAGAGATTTGTGGGTTAAGAGTTGAACTACAGATAAGTTAAATTCCGCTGGAGAAAATGTGGGCATGGCAACAGAGAGCAAAAACTTAAATTTGTGGACTTGACAGTTATAAAATGCTTCTGCACATTTTATTTCATTTGATCTTCTCAACAATCCTGTGAGGGAGGCAATTATTCTGTGTCACAGATAATCAAGGAGATGAGCAAATGAACAGTGTGTGCTCAGGGATAAAGGAGAAATTTGTCTAATTAAAGTGGAGAGTTCTTGGTGAAAAGTAGGGGAGAATAAGTTTTCCATAGGTCAGGCAGGCCCAAATTATGTGTGATCCTGAGGGTGGAGGTGAGGAGTTTGATTTGATGCAAGAAGCTGCAGAGAGCTTTTGAAGGATTATTTAAAAAATTTTTACTTTACTCTATAAATAATACATGTTCACAGTAGAATATTTAGTAACATAAAGTAAAAAGAAGAAAATAAGCATAACCCATAATTTTAGCATCAAGTGATATCCTCATTTTTGCTCTTAAAACTTGAGATCAGTCTTCATAGTATTGTGCCTTGTTTTATTCATCTGACTCAGTTTCTCAACTGTGGCACACTGACATTGGGCAGGATAATTTTTTGTTGTTGAGGGAGAGGGTTGCCTGTGTGTTATAGGATGTTTAACAACATCCCTGGCCTCTACCCACTAGATGCCAGTAGCACCTCCTCCTCCAAGCTGTGACAACCAAAAATGTCTTCCAGACATTGCTGAATGTCTGTTGGTAGGCCGAATAATCCCCAGTTGAGAACCTGTGATCTAACTTTATATTGTGAACATTTTCTCCAGTTATCATTAACAATCATTGAAAAACCCATGTGACAGATGTACCATACTTTATTTACTCATGGCCTTTTTTGTTGAATGTTTAGTCTGTTATGTATATATTACCATCATGAATAACAAACAGTGGTGAGTAGTATCCTTTCATATAAATCTTTAGTTGGATCTCTGATGATCTTTTGAGGACTAATTCTTAGAAGTGTATTTCTGAGTAAAGGGTCATGAACATTTCAGGGCTCCTGGTATATTTTTTTGAAAAAAGTGCCTTCCAGAATGATTGTACAGATATACACACCCACTAGCCGGTGATGCATGAGTGTTCCCATTTACCAACTCTCATAAGCACTGAGGATTACTCTTAGAAACACTCTTGGTGTGTTTAACAGGTTTAAAAAATAATATCCTGATATTTTAATTTGTACTTTTTGATCTTTAGTAAAGTTTTCTCATGTGTTGCTTAGAAATCTGTTTACTTCCTCTTACCTAACTTGTAAATTGTTGAGTGTTTTAATCATTATGAGGGCACAGGTCAGAAAAATATCTGCGGCCTGTGTTTAGGGGGGACTGTATTGATTTTGGCTTCTTTTCCTCAGGTGTCTTGTTTTCCTAATTTTCAGCTCAGGTTCGATTTCCTGACTATGTCAGAAAGTCATTTTCTTCTTTGTGAGGAAAATCTAACTCCTTCCTTTAAAGAAGCATGGAAAGAAAGAAAAGAAAAGGACTTGCAAATAGACTTTTCAGTTTTCTTGTTTACAACCTCAAAGTCACCCTTTATGTAGCTGAGTCTGCCAGTGTTTTCTCATTAGTATTATAAAATCGATTGTTATTCACTGTTGTGCTCTCCTGGAGATATAAAACTAGAACGGGAATCTAGTCCAACTCTGCCTCCAGCTACTTCTGTAATCTTGGGCAAATAGCTTCATCTTTCTCAACCTAACTCTCCTCATTTATAAAATAACGTGAGAGAAGATGATCTCTCAGGGTCTTCTTCTTTATTTATTTATTAAGTTTTATTTATTTAAGTAATCTTTTTTTTTTAATTTTATTTATTTATTTGACAGAGATAGAGACATCCAGTGAGAGAGGGAACACAAGCAGGGGCAGTGGGAGAGGAAGAAACAGGCTTCCAGCGGAGGAGCCTGATGTGGGGCTTGATCCCAGAACGCTGGGATCACGCCCTGAGCCGAAGGCAGCCGCTTAATGACTGAGCCACCCAGGCGCTCCTATTTAAGTAATCTTTACACTCAATGTGGGGCTCAAACTCACCACCCCAAGATCAAGAGTCGCACACTTCACTGAGTGAGCCAGCCAGGTGCCCCTTTCCATGTAATTTTTGAACTCAAATTTTTTACTTTCAGATTGGTTATTATTTTTGTTTGTTCTTATTAAGGCCCCACTTCAGTTATTTCCCAGCATGTGGGCAGCTGCTGCATAATAATTGGAAAACAGACTAGCCCAAATCACTACAATGGGAGAAGTCAGGCATGTCTTCATATTTTTGTTGTTTCTATTTTTATAATTGTAATGATCATTTATGTGTTTCTGTTGCTTCTGTTCTAAAATGTTTCCATTCTCTATGCTATACATTAGTTAGGGTAATGTTAGTTGCCTTGAAATCTCTGTGGTTTAAACAATCAAAGCCAATTGCTCTCTCAAGTAAAGTTGAGTCAGCTGAAGGTTGGGGATGTGGGTTGGGTCTCTGTTCCACAAAGTCTCCCAGGGACTCAGGTTGACAAAGACTTTGCCACCTTAGAGTAGAGGATCATGTGGGAAGTCATAATGAGTCAAGCCGGAAAGTGAGCCACATACTTTCCACTTACATTCCACTGGCCAGTGCTCAGTCACACCTAACTATACCTAACTACAAGCTGGAAAATGTAGTCTAGCTATGTGTCAAGGAGGAAAGAAAACAAGTATGGTGAATAACTCACTAGTCTCTGCCACCAAATAATTAGACATAGTCACTGTAGTCATTAGAACCTCAAAATAGGGGCGCCTGGGTGGCTCAGTCAGCTAATCATCTGCCTTTGGCTCAGGTCATGATCCCAGGATCCTGGGATTGAGTCCCACATCCGGGCTCCCTGCTCAGCAGGGAGTCTGCTTCTCCCTCTCCGTCTGCCCCTCCCCCCTGCTCATGCTCTCTCTCGCTCATGCTCTCGCTCTCAAATAAATAAAATCTTTAAAAAAAAAAGAACTTCAAAATAGGCTGAATGAAAACTTTTTGAAGAATAAATCTTAAAGTATAAGCTCACTACCAAATACACATTGTGAGTGCTTGTTAAATGCTACAAATTGCCATCAATTACTAGGGGAAATGGGAATTCATTTTAAGAAGTAGTAACATGACTTGTTTAAGGGCTGAAGAAGTTTGTTTCTGAAGAAAATGTGTGATTCAGACTGATTCTCCTTTATCTTACTACTTTTGAGAATCTGACTGCCCACACACCTTTACTGTCCATTCGAAAACAATTTGGAAAACTTAATGGTCCTATGTCCCAGCCTTGTTGAACTTCTGGAATAAATTTTACACATAATTACACAGTTGAAAGCTGGTGCTTTTTCAAATTGCTTGTCTACAACTTCATAGCAAAATGAAGCTCTCTAACATAAATCTGAAACTGCTTGCTACTGCAATGATAATTTCACAAAATCTATTTGTATTTTGCAAATGCCTTGCAATCACTGCAATCATAGCTATTCCTTCACCATCTTCGACAAAATTTCCATTCTCATTTTACAAGCAAGGCAGCAAATGGAGCTCAAAGGTTCTCATTATTTTGCAGTCCTGAACTGGGCTCCCTGTCCTGTATCTATCCCTGTAGATAGAGATATAAATATAGATGATATAGATATAGACATAGATGAAGATCTAGATGTAGAATAGACATAGACATATAGACAGAGATATAGATGTAGAATAGATATAGACAGAGACAGAGATGTGTAGATCTAGATAGATATACCTACATCTGTAGTTTTATCATCTTTCTTGCTAATGTATTTGTGAATGTGTATTAATCTACATCCTAAGTGATAAAAAAATTGATAGAATCTGTTTTCATGAATCTCTGCCCTAATAAATGATGATCATATTGGTAGAGCTTATTTCCAAAAACTGTTTCATAAAAGCATTTAAATGATGGCAAAGGAAAATCAGATAATCCAAACTGTTTTTTAAAATTAATTCTTTAGCCAAGTTCATTTTACTTCTGTGTTAGCTTATTTGTTCTTTATTGTTTTCATTTCTCTTCATTCCTTCAGTCAATCATTCATAAATATAACTGATTTCATCTTTTTAGTTAACTTTAAAAACAGCTACATACACTGGGGTTCTTTGCAGAAGGCACATTTTGAGAAACATGATTAGGGTTCAATCTCCATGGACACAAAACGACGAGCGGAGAGCATTTGTGACTGTAAGTTTTATTCATGAGTTATACTTCTACATGCTGCGGAAATATCCAGTTCATTCATTCATTTTTTTTCTTGCTTTATTGAGGTATAATTGACAAACAAAAACCTAATATATTTAAAGTGAGTTGATATACGTTGTGAAATGATTACAACAGCCAAGTTAATTAACACAGCTATCACCTCACATGGTTACATTTTTTTCCCTTCTTTTTTTTCTTGAGAAAACACTTAAGATATACTCTCAGCAGATTAGTATACAATACATGATTATTAACTATAGTCACCATGCTGTGCATTAGATTCTCAGAATTTATTCATCTTATAATCAAAAGTGTATACCCTTTGACCCATTTCTCCCACATCCCCAGTCCATGGCAACCACCATTCTGTTCTCTGTTTCTATGATTTCAACTTTTTTTTCTTTCAGATTTCACATTTAAGTGATACCATACAGTATTTGTCTTTCTGTGTCTGGTTTGTTTCACTTAGCCTAATGCTCTCTATTTTCATCCATGTTGTTGCAAATGGCTGGATTTTCTTCTTTTCCATGACTGAATAATATATCATGTGTGTGTGTGTGTGTGTGTGTGTGTGTGTGTGTGTGTGTTTCACTATATATAGTTATATATATGCCACAGTTTCTATATCCACTCATCTATCAATGGACACTTAGGTTGTTTCCATAGTTTGGCTGTTATGAATAGTGCTACAATGAATATGGGGGTGCAGATATTGCTTCAAAATAGTGATTTCCTTTCCTCTGGATATGTACCCAGAAGTGAGATCTCTGAGTCATATAGCAGTTCTATTCTTAATTTTTTGAGGAACCTCCATACTGTTTTGCATAGTAGCTATATCAGTTTACATTCCCACCATCAGAGCATGAGGGTTCTCTTTTCTCCATATCCTTGCCAACATTTATCTCTTGTCTTTTTGGTAAATAGACATCCTTGTTTATTCATTTACGCACCCATTCTTTACTTACCTGTTGAACAGAACACACTTGCTGGGTATTGTCTTAGGTGTTGAGAGGATTCTGTGATGACAAGATAGACAAAATCTCTTGTCTCGTGGAACTTCCACTCCAGTGGAGAAGACATATATAGATGGATGCAAGGATGGATAGGTAGAGATAGATGGATTTTATGTATATATTATATGTATTTATTATATTTTATATGTTTGGATATACATTTGCTGTAACATGTATACATAACAATTATATATATTATATCACTGTGAAAGCCAATTTTGTGACTTCCTATTTCAACAACAGCCCTATGTAAACACTCATGTTCTACCTCTGCCTTTGTAACATTTTACACTTTGGGAAAATTCCCACTGTTGGTGAACAAAAAGGGTGCCGAATTATAAAAAATAAAGAAGTAAAGTCCATTAATAACTGAAATACAAATACAGGTGTTGTATTTTGCCATTTTAAAGAAATATATTATTTTAGAATTGCATTCCTCCTCCTTCCCCTCCCAGAACAAGACTCTAGGGTCCCAAGTTGTTGCTGTTATTTCTTTTCTTTTCATCACACGAACATGGATTTATAGAATTCTAAAGGCCCAGCAAAGTTGTTCTAAGAGGGAGGTTTAAAGCAATACAGGCCTACCTCAAAAAGCAAGAAAAATCTCAAATAAACAACCTAAATTTACAACTAAAGGAGCTAGAAAAAGAATAAGTGAAGCCTAAAGCCAGCAGAAGGAGGGAAATAATAAAGATTAGAGCAGAAGTAAGTGATATAGAAGCAAAAACAATAGAACAGATCAATGAAACCAGGAGCTGGTTCTTTGAAAAGATCAACAAAATTGATAAATGTCTAGCCAGACTCATGCAAAAGAGAGAGAGAGAAAGAGAGAACTCAAATAAAATGACAAATGAAAGAGGAGAAATAACAACCACACTACAGAAATACGAACAATCATAAGAAAATCTTTTGAAAAATTATATGTTAACAAATTGGACAACCTAGAAGAAATGGATAAATTCCTAGAAACATATAACCTTGAAAAACTGAGTCAAGAAGAAATAGAAAACTTGAACAGACTGATCACCAGCAGTGAAATTGAATTAATCATCAAAACTCCCAACAAACAAAATTCCAGGACCAGATGGCTTCACAGGCAAATTCTATAAAACATTTAAAGAAGAGTTAATGCCTATTCTCAACCTTTCCAAAAAATAGAAGAGGAAGGAAAACTTCCCAATTTATTTATTCTATGAGGCCAGTATCACCCTGATACCAAAATCCAGATAAAGACACCACAAAAAAAAAAAAAAAAAAAGGGGGAGAGAGAATGAGAGAGAGAGAGGGAACTGCAGGCCAGTCTCTGATGAAGATAGATGCAAAAATCCTCAACAAAATACTAGCAAACAGAATCCAACAATACATTTAAAAAATCATACATCACAGTCAAGTGAGATTTATCCTGGGAAGCAAGGGTGGTTTAATATTCACAAATCAATCAATGCGATACATCACATCAATACGAGAAAAGATAGAAACTATATGATCATTTGAATAGATGCACAAAAAGAATTTGACAAAGTACAACATCCATTCATGATAAAAAAAAAAAAACCAACAAAGTAGGTGTAGATGGAACACACCACAATATTATAAAGGCTTTATATGAAAACCCCACAGCTAACACCATACTCAATGGTGAAAAACAGAGCTTTTTCCCTAAGGTCAGGAAGAAGACAAGGATGTCTACTTTTACCACTTTTATTCAACATAGTACTGCAGTCCTAGCCACAGCAATCAGGCAACAAAAAGAAATAAAAGGCATCCAAATTGGTAAGGAAGAAGTAAATCTTAACACTATTTGCAGATGACATGATACCAGATATAGAAATAAAGACTCTAAAAAAATACTAGAACTGATAAATGAATTCAGTGAGGTCAGGGGATACAAAATCAATGTACAGAATCTGTTGCATTCCTATACACTAATGATGAAGCAACAGAAAGTGAAATTAAGAAAATGATCCCATTTACAATTGCACCAAAACCAATAAAATATCTAGGAATAAACTTAAGCATAGAGGTGAAAGACCTATACTCTGAAAACTATAAAACATTGTTGAAAGAACTTGAAGAAGACAGAAAGAAATGGAAAGACATTCTGTGCTCATGGGTTAGAAGAACAATATTGTTAAAGTGTCTATACTACTCAAAGCACTGTACAGATTTAATGCAATCGTTGTCAAAATACTAACAGCATTTTCCACAAAACTAGAACAAACGTTCCTAAAATTTGTATGGAACCACCAAAGACCCTGAATAGCCAAAGCAATCTTGAAAAAGAAAAATAAAACAAATATGGAGTTACCATAATTCCAGACTTCAAGTTATATTACAAAGCTATAGTAATCAAAATAATATGGTACTGGCACAAAAATAGACACATAGATCAATGGAACAGAATAGAAAACCCAGAAATAAGGCCATAATTATATGGTCAAATAATCTTCAGCAGAAGATGAAAGAATAAACAATGGGAAAAAGACAGTCTCCTCAACAAATGGTGCTGGCCAAACTGGACAGCTACATGCAAAAGAATGAAATGGGACCTTTTTCATACACTATACACAAAAAATAACCGAAAATGGTTTAAAGACCTAAATGTGAGACCTGAAACCATAAAAATCCTTGAAGAGAGTACAGGCAGTAATTTCTCTGACATCAGCCATAGCAATATTTTTCTAGATATGTTTCCTGAGGTAAGGGTGGGGGGGGAAGCAAAAACAAAGTGTTGAGACTACATCAAAATAAAAAGCTTCTGAACAGCAAAGGAAACAATCAACAAAACTAAAAGACAACGTTCTGAATGGGAGAAGATATTTGCAAATAACATATCCCATGAAGGGTTAGTATCCAAAATATATAAAGAAGTTACAGCATTCAACATCCAAAAAACAAATAATCCAATTTAAAAAATGGGCAGAAGACATGAACAGACGTTTCTCCAAGGAAGACATCCAGATGTCCAACAGACACATGAAAAGATGCTCAACATCACTCATCATCAGGAAAATGCAAATCAAAGCCACAAAATCACCTGACACCTGTCAGCATGGCCAAAATCAATAGTTCTCCAAAATCATACGGAGAAATATGAACACTCATGCACTGTTGGCAGGAACACAAACTGGTGCGGCCACTGTGGAAAACAGTATGGAGTTTCCTCAAAAAGTTAGAAATACCCTATAAACCAGTAATCGCACTACTGGGTATTTACCCCAAAAGTACAAAAACCTAATTCAAAGGGATGCATGCACCCCTGTGTTTATTGCAGCATTATTTACAATAGCCAAGTTATGGAAGCAGCCTGAGTGTCCATTGATAGATGAATGGATAAAGAAGAAGTGGGGTGTGTGTGTGTTTGTGTGTGTGTGTGTGTGTGTGTGTGTGTATGTGTATAATATTCAGCCATAAAAAAAGAATGAAATCTTACCATTTGCAACAAAATGGATGGAGCTAGAGAGTATAATGCTAAGTGAGATAAGTCAGTCAGAGAAAGACAAATATCATATCATTTCACTCATGTGGAATTTGAGAAACAAAACAAATGTTAGCAAAGGAAAAAAAGAGAGAGACAGAAACCAAGAAACAGACTCTTAACTATGGAGAACAAATTGATGGTTACAAGCGGGGAGGTGGATGGGGGATGGGTGAAATAGGTGATGGGCGTTAGAGAGCACACTTACCATGAGGAGCACTGAGTAATGAATTTTTGAATCACTATATTGTATACTTGAAACTAATATAATACTGTATGTTAACTATATTGAAATTAAATTATAAAAGAAAAATATTAAGTTCAAAACCATTAATGAAGAAGAACACTTTGCCATTTATAATCCAATGACAAAAATGTTTTATTTATTTTATTTTTGTACCTACTGTGGTAACTTATTAAAGGTGGTGAGCGCAAGGAGAGAAAGAAAGGGGAGATGTAAGGGAATAGCTATTGACTTTCTCTAACTGGCTTTTCTGGTTCAGGACTTGAACCAAATAAGGTTGAGTGGGTCATGGTGTGTGTGACAACTTGGGAAAGGGGCACTGTGCTAGTCTAGGGCAAATATACTTAGCAACCTTTATAAGAGGAGTCTTGAGTACAATGTACTCTGGAGTGAGAAAACTTCATTGAGCATCATTAAAATGAAGCATAGGGGAAGGTGTAAGAAATACAATCAAAAGTATAACAACATACTCCCCGAAACTATCAGGCAAAAAAGAGGGGGGAAAAAGATCTTTTGTACTGAGTGAAATCTTTTCTGCCCCTATTGTGATAGCTTCGAAGCTTCTCTTATTTTAACCATTTTAAAAAATTGAAGTGTAGTTGACACACAATGCTACATTAGTTTCAGGTATACAATATAGTGATTCAACATCTCTGTACATTATGCTATGCTTATGACAAATGTAGCTGCCATCTGTCATCATACAATGCTATTACAAAACCAATGACTATATTTCCTAGCAGTACCTTTCATCATTGTGACTTACGCATTCCATAACTGAAAGCCTGTACCTACTACTCCTCTTTACCTATTTTACCCATCCCTCCTATCCTCCTCCTCTTTGTTCTCCATTTTATGGATCTGTTTCTACTGTTTTTGTTCATATTATTTTTTAGATTCCACATATGAGTGAAATAGTATGGTATTTGTCTTTCGGTGTCTGACTTATTTCACTTAGCATAATACCTTCCAGGTCCATCCATGTTTTTGCAAATGGCAAGATCCCATTTTTTTTTATGTCTGAGTAATATTTCATTGTATATGTATACCATGTCTTCTTTATCCATTCATCCATTGATGGACACTTAGGTTACTTCCATATCTACGCTATTAAAAATAATGCTGCAACAAACATAGAAGTGCATGTATCTTTTCTAATTAGTACTTTTGTTTTCTTTGGGTGAATTCCCAAGAGTGGAATTGGATTATATGGTATTTCTAGGTTTCTGAGGAACTTCCATACTGTTTTCCACAATGGCTGCACCAGTTTACATCGCCACCAATAGTACTTGAGAGTTCCTTTTTCTCCATTCTTGCCAATAGTTATTATTGTTTTTTTTTTTTTTTTTTTGAGTAGGCTCTGTGCCCAACATGGGGCTTGAACTTATGACCCTGAGATTAAGAATCATACGCTTTACTGACTGAGCCAGCCAGGTGCCCCTATTATTGTCTTTTTGATACTAACCATCTGACAAGTGTGAGATGATATCTCATTGTGGTGTTGATTTCCATTTCCTTAATGCTGAATGATACTGAACATCTTTTCATGTGTCTAATGGCCATCTCTATGTCTTCTTTGGAAAAATACCTATTCAGGTCCTCTGCCTATTTTTCAAATTAGATTATTTGTTGTGTGTGTGTGTGTTGAGTTGAATAAGGGTTTTTTTTTAATGTATTTTGAATATTAGCCCCTTATTGGATATGTCATTTGCAAATAGCTTCTCCCATTCAGCAGGTTGTCCTTTCATTTTATTGATGGTTTTCTTCACTGTGCAAAAGCTTTTAATTTTGATGTAGTTCTAACAGTTTACTTTTGCTTTTGTTTCCTCTGTGTTGGGAGACATATTTAGAAAAGTGTTGCTAAGGCTGACATCAAAGAGATTACTGCCCATCATTTCTTCTAGGGTTTTTATGGTTTCAAGTTTCACATTTAGGTCTTAATCCATTTTGAATTTATTTTTGTGTATGGTGTAAGAAAGTGTTTCAGTTTCATTCTTTTGCACATAGCTGATCTCTTTTTAATGACTTTTGAATGTCACCAAATTTAGATGCCGCAAAATTGTAAGCTTTATCAATTTGAATTCATTTAGCGAAGAATACATTGATGTATCCAATTAATAATAGAGTGCCATCCAGAGAGTCTTCCCACAACAAGATATGTCAAAACACAATAGGAAAATCTCAAAGTTAAATAATTTACATGAACTGAGGTGTCATCATTTAATTTGGTTTCTCTCTTGCATTTGTATGGATATGTTTTTTTTTAAGTTTTTATTTAAATTCCAGTTAGTTAACATTGTGTGGATATGTTTTAATGATTTCTGTCTGTAGGCTTTATTTCAACCACTATAATTTATTAAAAATGTTGGTTCTCCATTAGTTGAATACTTTCATTAAAGATATTCAATAGATTTTGGAAAAATGTAACCAAAATTTCGAGAACTCTTTGCACACTCACAAAAATCCTATACCATGGGAAGACTCAAAAGCTCAAACATTTATAAAATTTAATGGATGAAGGTAGAAAATTATTTTGCCATCATAATAATTATTACCATTTTTTGCATTCAGCATGGTCTTTGTCGCACAAATTTTGTAGTTCAGGTACTCTGTGTATTTATAGAAATGTATTTGAAATTTTGACAGCCACAGCTTCTGTTTTGATTGGTGGAATACTCCTGCTTATTTGAGCACAATCATGAATAATGTATGTAGAAAGCCAATTTTAAGAACTTATTTTCTGGGGCGCCTGGGTGGCACAGCGGTTGAGCGTCTGCCTTCGGCTCAGGGCGTGATCCCGGCATTATGGGATCGATCCCCACATCAGGCTCCTCTGCTATGAGCCTGCTTCTTCCTCTCCCACTCCTCCTGCTTGTGTTCCCTCTCTCGCTGGCTGTCTCTATCTCTGTTGAATAAATAAATAAAATATTAAAAAAAAAACGTATTTTCTTCATAGGTTTCTTAATGAAATGATGCCACTCTTTGTACCATGTCACTGTCCTCCATGAAATAAAAAGTAGATATATTTCACATAAAAACAAATACTTTTATTTTCCATGTTGAACATTACAACCAGTTTTGTAAGAGCATTCATGTCATCAGATGTTTCACCTTCAGCATAATGAATGCCCAAGCTTTGCTTTAATGTCATGAAATAGATGGAAAAATAATCATTGGTATAAATCTGGCATCATTTAGCTGTGAAGTTCTTTTCTGCTAATTGACCTGACACATTAGCTGTAACGTTATGTGCACCAAACATCTGGAATTGAAAATGAGCAAAGAAGATAATCTTTTGGTCAAAATGCATAGCCTTGCTGCGTAAGTGCTAGGTCTTCATACCTTTGGCAACTGCTTGTGTTAAATTGTTGTCTTCAGTTCAGACTTTTAAAAATGACAAATTTTGAAGCAGATGTATATGCTTCTTTTGTAGGATTGGTCTTCTGGTTTTCAGGTGGAAAATGATATCATAAGGACCCTTATTATAGGTGGTAAAAGTTAAATATTTTGTGCAAATTATATATTCACCAGTACCTCTCTTGAGGAAAGAGAATTAAGTACTTATTTTTTCATTAAACATGCACTTTTTATGAGCTCACTGCTCTAAGAGTTTATTGCTTTAAACTAAAAAGCAAAATAAAAAAATAGCTTTACCAAATAATAAAATAAATTGTTGAGATTTACCCTGAACCATAAATGACAAGAACACTGTAAAAAGAACATTCAGACTATTCTCCACATACTCCATCTTCTCCACATTAGAAGGATTATTTTTCAGTCACTATTTCACATGGTCTTAATTTAAATTCTTGTGTTTCCACCAGCACCACTAACTGGTGACCCAATTCATTTGTGTGTTTATCAGGCTGATAATGGACCATGCATTACTAGATGGCTCAGCATGTGACTAGCTGGGTTAGCAGCAGCAAATACTTATCTTACCACCACCACGCAGTTCTGGAAGGGGTTAGCTGTCCGAAGGAGATTGCAGAAAGGGCCATATCTTTGTACTTTTTCCAATAAGAGGTAGAGTCTGTGTCCTCTCCCTTTGAATCTGGGGTACCCCTGTGACTTGCTTTGACCAAAAGAAAGTAGTGGAAGCATCATTGTGGGATTTCTGAACAAGACCCTTTGCAGCTTCCTCTTTTGTTCTCTTGTTGCCCTGAGATCACCATGGCCAGGCTAACTTCCTTGTAGATTAGAGGCCATGTATAAAGAGAGAGGCCCAGCTATCAGCCAGTACCAATTGTCAGACATGTGAATGATACCATCTTAGGCCAGCAGTCCTCAAAGTGCAGTCAGGTGACTCTTGGTGGTCCCTGAGGCCTAACTCATGGAGTCCATCTAAGAATAAAGAGCATAATGTATGTAATACATTGAAAACAGTGCTTGGTCAACAGTAAGTACTCAATACATGTTTATTATTGTCCTTAGGCTCTTGAGATAAGAATTAGTGAATGCAGTCTGTGACAACCTGGACTAGAAAAACCAGGTCAGGGGCGCCTGGGTGGCACAGCGGTTAAGCGTCTGCCTTCGGCTCAGGGTGTGATCCTGGCGTTATGGGATCGGGCCCCACATCAGGCTCTTCCGCTGTGAGCCTGCTTCTTCCTCTCCCACTCTCCCTGCTTGTGTTCCCTCTCTCGCTGGCTGTCTCTATCTCTGTCAAATAAATAAATAAAATCTTTAAAAAAAAAAAGAAAGAAAGAAAAACCAGGTCACACCCACTATAACATTTTTTGTAGTTTAGGTGTTTTATTCTTTTAGATTATATGGTCCATCAAACAGAAATGATGAACACTGTCACTGCCATTAATGGTGGATTGGTAGGTCACTAAAACATCAACACATTTGGTGAAAATAGCCAACCAAACAAACAAGCTATAATCATTGGTTGGATACACAAAGCAACCAGCCAACTTATATCAGCTACAGAAAGTGTCTAAATCAGTGGCTTAAACAAATAATTATTTAATATTTTTCACATAATCCAGAGTTAAACAATCTATGGCTGGTGGCTTCATATGACAGCAAGGTTGTAGGCTGCATCTCTTTCCTCAGCCATCCTCAGTGTGATTGCTGCTCAGGTCAGAGTCAGTTGCTTCTCCTCATGCACTGTGCCCACATGGCAGGCAGAAAGAAGGGTAGAGCAGAGGACGCAGGGTGGAGAGTGCCCTATCTGAGTCTACTCTGGGGTAGGAGCTCTCTTAGAAGCCCTGTACAACTTCCACCTACACCTCACTGGCCTGATCTGGGTCATCTTGTTATCCCATGTGCAAGAGTGGCTGGGGACTATTGGCTGGGCACTTTGCCTTTTCCAGCAAAAGCAGAATTCTGTTAATAAGGAAAAAGTAGAGATAGAGATTGGTTTGTTAAAGGTAGAATTCTGTTTGCTATCTTTAGGTCTCACTTGCTGTTGCACAAGGTCATTTTAAAGCTAGAACTACAAAGTAGATGTCTACTGAACCCACCCCAGCCACACATCATGTTTTTCATTTTCCATCCAGTTGTCATGAAGTCACACTGATACATTCATTAAGGGACTGGAGAAATTTATAAGCACCTGGGAGACCCATCTCTCAGAATGTTTATTTGAAAGACCATTTAGCCATTCAAGAGATTGCATTGTGAACAACAATTTGTCTTTTTAAAGGAGTATGGGGAAGTTAAGCCATTATGCTTTATTTGGGGGAATTTATATCATCCCATCCCTGGACAGGTTTTAACACCATTGGCAGGAAATAAACACAAGTTTTTTTTCTTGTTCTCAGAGCCTTTTGAGGATGATAATATCTTTGAGACCAGGTTTGGATTGGTTTTCTCTAGTCCCTTTGCAACTGTTAGCAAAAGCCTATTGTGATAATGCACATTTCTCTGTGAGAAAAATGATGACAAAACATAGCAGGGTAATTTCCTGTGTAGGAAATCCCCCCTCCCAAATCCTCCTAAAAATAAAATCCAGTTCTAGAATGCTTCCTTCTCCTTCATTCAAGTAGCTCTTTCTCTCTCTACTCTTTTGTCTCAGTCACTCTGCCTTCTTTTAGTTACTTTTGGATCTATTTCTTCTCCCCATTACTCTCTATACTACACTAAAATAATTTTAAAGATCACATACTAAGACACTCATCTTTTTGTCTCTTGTAGCTGCTAGACCAGGACTGCCCAGTAGAAATAGAATGAGTCACTAAATTTCTTTCACATTAAATGTTCTCATACATACATGAAAAAAGTAAAAAGAAATAGGTAAAATTAATTTTAAGAATACATTTTGTTTAGCCCAATATATTCAAAATATGATTTCAACATGTAATCAATACAATTATCAAAAAATTTTACATTTTTTTGGTATTGAACTTTTTAAATATGGCGTGTGTCTTACACTTACTTCACATCTCATTTTGGACTAGACACATTTCAAACACCCAACAACTATGTGGGACTAGTGGCTACTGTATTGGACAGCATAGGTCTAGACAGTGCCTCGGGCAGTGAGAGTATATCATAATCACCAGTAGAATTTTACATAGGCCCAAAAAGAGGCTGTTAAATGCTTGGATTCTAGGAGATACTCTAGTTATAGTTTAATGTGGTCCACACAGATTTGGTTGTTTCCTTAATGTGGCCAGCTTTATGCTGCATTAACATGGCTTAAGAGGTTAGAGAATGGGAAGAAATTTTGGTTATCTGCATTATGTAATAACTTGACCTCAGAGATTATTGAGTTCTCTCATATTACAGATGGAGGTAAGTACGGCTCAGACTGGTTAACTGACTTGTCTGACATCACACATCTAATCAGTGGCAGAGCCAGTATTAGACTCAACCACTAGATCCACCATTTATTTAACAAAGTTATCAAGAGCCTTCTATGTAGAAGGTACTATGCTAGATGCTTGGGATGCAAAACTAGTAAGACACAGTTCCTGTTTGTGAGGAGTTTATAGATAACAGGGAAACAGGAATAGGGACCATGTCCTAGAGCATTCTGGATATTATAAACCATGTGCGGTAGAGCCCAAAGGAGGAAGAAGTGGTGGAAGGGATGGAAGTGAGGGAAGATTTATGTGTTGCCTATATTAGTGCTGCCTTCTAGTTCCTGAATTAAAAACATAGAGGCCACTTAATACTTGATTAAGCAACACACCATTATATGCGGAATTTCTTTCCTTTTGAATATAGTTAAAGATTTTTCTCCAACATCTTTGGGACATGTCTTAGCTTGTGTTTCCCCAAAAGCATACCCCAAGACAAGGACTTGGGTACAGATAATTTAATTGGGAAGTCACCCAGGATGCACAAATGAGGCAGTGGGGAAGTGAGGCAAGGAAGAAAGAAAAATGGATAAAAGGTGAGTTAATGTATGCATTACAACTGTGGGCAACTGGGACTCAATCTTGCTGGAGATGGTGGGAGATGATGTAGAACACACCTCAGGGGAAGCTGGAGCTTTTAGCTACTAACTCCTGTTCTTCTTTGGCTGATTTCATCTGGAGGTATTGAGTCTGGGCTGCCCAGTGCACAGGCTGAATAAGCTTCTTCAGGAGCAAAGAGATATGGATGCTTGAGGCAGGGAGCTATCAGGGGGTCCCAGAACCATCCACTGTAGCTGCAGGTGGACTGTGAATTGGGTGGAGGTAAAAGTGGGCAGGGCACCAATAGTGTTTTACCCTTAGTTATTCAGAACCAGTGTTGTCTTAAGATCTTAAATGCAGGGATGTCTTCTTCTACAGTATCTTCATGTTTATCGTTTGCTCCAGTTGTCCTGATTCCCCGTCCACAATGCTTATTTACAGAAGCTCACATCTTTGTCTTCATGATTACAATCTTCTCCTCTATCATTTTCATCCTTTGTTCTTTTCCCTTGTTATATTTGGAGTGCAGTTCAATTTTGCCTTATCCTTTTTTTAAATTAATTTAAAGATTTTATTTTTTTAAGTAATCTCTACACCCAACGTGGGGCTCGAACCCACAACACAGAGATTAGGAGTTACTTGCTCCACTGACTGAGCCAGCCAGGTGCCCCTGCCTTACCCATTTTTGATTTGTTTGTTCTCTAATGTAGATTCTATTCTTTTGTTAGCTCTCATGGGTACTTTACTTCTGCCTTTGTTTGCAGTTTCCTTGGATTCTTTTCAGTTGTTTCCTGCTCTTCATCCTTGCCTTCTCAGTGCATTCGTTTTTCATGCCGGCCTTTTGTGCTTTCATTTCACCTTTCATTGCCTACTTCATAGAGTTCACATTTTCTTTTTTTTTTAAGATTTTATTTATTTATTTATTTATTTATTTATTTATTTAATAGAGCGAGAGAGAGTGAGAGGGCACAAGCACGGGGAGTGGCAGACGGAGAGGGAGGAACAGGCTCCCCGCTGAGCTGGAAGCCCGATGTGGGGCTCAATCCCAGGACCCTGAGATCGTGACCTGAGCCAAAGGCAGACACTTAACTCACTGAGCCACCCAGGTGCCCTGAGTTCACATTTTCTTATATATTTTTTGAGAGGCCAGTTTTCTTCTGTTTTCCCATAGTAGCATGTTTCCTAAATCTTTGACATTCAGGCTGTGATCTGAGCACCAGCAGCATCAGTATCACCAGGGAGCTTGTTAGAAAAGTTGATTTTCAGGCCCATCTCCCTTACAGCACAACAGACTTACTGAATCAGAGTCTGCTTTTTAACAGTACCACCAGGTGATTTGTAGGTATAAGAGGGTTGGGGGGTGGTGATGAGGAGTGTTGAGAAGCACAGATCCATGGTTCCCTGGAAGATGGTCTGAGGCTGGAATTAGGAGCACAGACTTTCAATTTTCATTTGAATCTCTGCCTTGCCACCAACCACCCACACGACTTTGGGAGATTTAGCTATCTTTCCCAAACTTCAGTTTCCTTGTCTCCAGAGTAGGAACAACAATTTCTATCTTACAAGAAGGCACTGAAAAATTAAATTAGGTAAGTATGTAAAGTGCTAAGCAGAATAACTGGTACATGATCATTTGAAAAATAGCTGCTATATGATCAATTTTTAATATTGCAGAATGTTTTTATTGACCCTTTCATGTTAAATTCTTTTATTCTTGCTCCTGTTATGAGTCTCAGAGAAGTGAGAAAGAAAGAAAGAAACCTAGCTTGAAATAGTCAAGGTTATGTTCACAGACTAACTGAGGCTTGTCACAATTTTTGATTCAGACTTTAATCTTGGGGGAGCCAAATTTCTGATATCTACAACCCTAAATGTTTCAGGAAAGGATTTTCCTACAGAAAAGGTGGGGCTTGGACCTTTTCTGATTGAGGTAGGGGGGGATATTGGGCCAGTTATATCCTACCCCCACCTGCTTCCTTTCTGACTCTGTCCTGTTTCAAAGGACTGGGACATGGCTTGTTTCTCAGTCAGGCTCATCTCCTCTGTAGTCCCCAGAATATATCCAGGTGAGTGGCAAGTCATTGATTGCTTTGCTCAGCTTCCAGTCCTACTGTGAATTGATATGTTCTATGTATCAGTGGGCATTCTGCAGGAATAATGGAAATAGAGAATCAGACAGTGTGCTGTTGGGGTTCAGGACAGGCCACCGCAAGATATGCCACTTTGGCATAATGATAATTTTGAATTCAAGTTACTTAAAAAACAGCCAGTGCAAAAAGGACACTCTGACCCTCCTTTGTCTCCCTGAAAGCAGGAAATAAATTTCCCATGTGAAAGTTACCTCCCTGTGTCAGGAGTTAAAGAGACATCCTTGTCACCAGAAATAAGAAATTCAGAGTCAAGAAGGCCATATCAACAAAACTTGTTATTTCTTCGCTAATTTACTACCCTAAGCCCAAACTTCTTTGTCTTGTCAGTTCCTAACAAATTTATTGTTTATTTGTCTAAAAGTTATTAAAGTTGCCTGCCTTGATCACTTCTCTGAGACTCATATTTCTGTGAGCTCCTGTACATATGAATTCTATCTGTTTTTCTCCTGTTAATGTTTCATGTCAATTTAATTCTTAGACCAGTCAGAAGAACCTTGAAGAGCAGAAAATAATTTTTCCTCCCCAGCACTACCATCACACCTAGGAAGTTCAGTATTATTTTACATTTGGGCTGTGCTGACCTTTGAAATTTGAGTTTTATATATCCCGCACATTAATATTCACTAGGAAATCCTTACATTGCCTTTTCAAAGCCAAATTGAAATTTTCATACATCAGGTGATGAATGAATATTTTAAGCCGTTGCATATTGACACTACCTGTCATTCAACAGTTTTGGAAGCATCTCTATCTTTGCATAGCAATGCTGTGTCATTATTTGCATGTTTTATTACATTTTGTCTTTATTATTTTATAAAAATGTCAGTGAGAGAAGTCCAGGTCTCAAACTCAATGTAGATTCTTAAGCATGCTGAAAGCTGATAATCTTTAACTTTATTTGGATGTGTATCAGACACATACAGGTGGACTATGTTAATTGTGAAGAAAATGAAAAATAATGAATGCCTCCAAAATGATGAAAATACATTACTTTTTTAAAAAGTATTTATTTATTTATTTATTTAAGTAGTCTCTACACCCAGCGTGGGGCTTGAACTCACTACCCTCCCCGAGATCAAGAGTTGCATGCTCCTCCAACTGAGCCAGCAGGCACCCCTGAAAATATACATTGAAGAGTGTGTCAAAATGATCAATGTATTTTGAGTTTTTTAAAAATATTTTTAATATCTCTGGGAATTACATCCTCTTGTAGAGGAGGAAATATAATTTTCCCTCTACCCATCTAGGTTCTTGGCTGAGATCCCCCTGTAATAAAAGACAGATTAACAGAAGAAAAACAAACAGAAGTTTAATAATATGTATACCTCCTGTATACATGGGAGAAACCCAGGAAAACCGAGTAATTCCCTGAAATAGCTCAAGCCATCACTTTAAGTGCCATCGCCAGCTAAAGACAAAAAATGATGGGCAGGAGGTGAGCCAGGTTTTTAGGCAAAGCACAAAACCAATGGAAAGGTTATTATGCAGATTTAAGTTCATGCCTTTCCCATTGACTAGAGTTTCTGTAGATTTAGTTCTGCTCCTCTTCCCTGGTACATAGAGGGAGACACCCTTACAGATGGAGATTTTTTCCCCTTTCACAAAAGGATAATTTCTACTTGGTTTTCAGAGCTTCTCCATGTGTGTTTTTTAAAAAAATAACCAGGTCAAAATGATCTTTATGCCAAAGAGGTATATTTTGGGATGGCAAATTCTGCTTTCTTTCATTCTTATGTAATCCTATTTGACTTTCTGACATTGCAATTTGTATGCATTGTTAGGAAGATATTTTGTATCAAGCTATTGGACTGTTATACTATGATATTTATGAAGCAAACATAATTATGATATATTTTTTATTTTTTTCTCTAAGTTTAAAGGTAGGTTAAAAATTCAAAGAATGGAGATTCCTGTTAATTAATGTGCTTTTTTTGGTTTTTTGTTCTTTTTTCCTCATAAATACGTGAGGGGCCTTAAGTAATTGTTGTGAGTTCTTTTGCTGGGATATTGCTGGCACTAAATAAATGACTGAGGGCTGCAGGTATCATTCCTAAATTATTAATCTCATAGCAATCAGGGAACCACCCAAATAGTTTTATGATAACCCAGAGGCTAATTCGTCATTGAATAACTTTTACAAATGCCACAGCTTATTTTTTCCCATTCCATTTGGTAAAAGGCACTTTTAGGTCTGCAGTTCTTGGCTGGAGAATGGTTATTTTAGAAAAAATATGTAGTGTTATCATTTAATGGGCTCAGATCCCAAATCCAAGTCACTTATGAACCTCTGAAAGTCCCTGGTTTCCAGGGCTTCTGGGTGGTTTAGTCAGTTAAGCATCTGCCTTAGGCTCAGGTTATGTGCTCAGCGGGGAGCCTGCTTCTCCCTCTCCCTGCTGCTCCTCTTGCTTGTACTCTCTTTCTGTCAAATAAATAAATAAAATCTTTTTTAAAAAAATGAAAGTCCCTGGTTTCCAAGAATATTCTAATGTCTACAGGTGATCAAAAGAATCCTGTTCAGACATTTTGGGGTTACACTTGGAGTGAGACAGATGTGGTTTTTGCCATAAACTTGCTGTGTGATCTTGGGAGGTTTACTTAATCTATGGGAGTCCTGGTTTTCTCATATGTAAAGAGGAACCTAACAGGCTTAATTAGGTATTAATCTAACAGGCTGATGATTGAGCTAAACCAGTTGTACCTTGTCTATGATGCTCTTTTGGTAGCTCTTAGTAAGCATTCATAAAGTATTGACACATTTATTTATTCATAAACTTCATCATCAATATCATTAATAACTTTATTTTTCTCAGAAAGCACACTTGATTAGTTTAATAACTGAATGTTCCAGAGCACAGTGATAGGATGTCTGTGACTAAATATAGATTGTGGGGGATGTAAGTGAGGTCTGTGAAAAAAACCTATCGATGTGTCAGGTCCTGAAGGGCACTCAGTACTTATATTTTTCCGCACTACATTTTCTTCAAAATAGGTGAGTCATTTTTAATATTATAGTCTATAGACATTCTATGATTGCTTTCCCAATGATTAAGTAAATAGAAGTTTAAAAGTATGTACAATTCTAATTTCAGTTCCTGCATTTATGCTTACTTAGGAAAGCTGGAATGATCCTATGAAAACCTTTTTGGATCATTTGTTTGTTGGGAAAGAATTCTCCATGAGTGTCTTGCATTTCTGCACATTTCCTGAGCAAAGACATCATCAGATTTGCATTCCAGACTATCTTTTCAAGGCTGTTTCTTTAATGAAAGGCCCTAGAAGATAGAAAGAGCCTCCCTCCAAGGCAGAGGGCCAATTTGCCTGCTTTCAGGGATAGTAATGATAATGTCTCTCTCCAGGGCAGGTTTAGTAGCAGTCTCCTCATCAAAGTTTGGCATTTCCAAGGTTTGTAGTTCCTCTCTGCATATTCAGGCATCACTGGGCATTCACTGCATTACCCCATTGGAATCAAGGCTTGGGGAACCAGTACAAGTGGTGTTATTCTGAATACTGCAATTGCAGTCTTTTGTCCTTTGTCTCTAACCCAAGAGTTCAAGCATTTTGTATGCATGCAACATAGAGGATGGGGCTGGTGCCTGAGAGATTTTATCTAGTTTCTTCTAACCTTTACATTCCCTCTCCTCACCATCTCCCCAGCAGGTGGTTGGGAGACAGGGACAGAGGAGACATAGGGGTAATGGTAAGACTTACTTTTTAGAGTTGTGTGAAAACTAAAGGCGAGAATGTTTGTAAAGCATTAAGTGCAAGTCTGGCACAGAGTAAATGTTCAATAAAGCTTAGCTATTTAAATTTTCTTCTGTCTGTTAAAGGGCTTTGGATACATTTCCCCAAGGTTCATCTGAATATGGCTTTGGTTTTCTCTTATTTGGTGGATGCTTGTGTCTCCATTGATTTGAGTTGTCATGTGAAAATCAGGCCTAACTTACCCTTGGGGAAATATCCCTAAATATTTTATCTATGAAGATGACATAGTAACTAATAGTATAGTGCATAACATAAGGCAGAAGCTCAGTAAATGTTAGGTATGATGATGGGGACGACGATGACAGCTGTTAATGTTATTTTTCCCTTCATCTAAACTCACTTGTCTCACATTCTTTTTTTTAATTTTTAGTTTATTTTTATTATTTTTTAATTTTTTAATTTTTTTGGTCTTACATCTTATTCTGTTGCTCAGCCTAGCTCTTCTCCACCTGCTGGCTATATGTACAATTTAAAGTTACAGAAACAGAAAATATTCAAGGAGCTTAAAAATTTCAAAATGTGGAAGATCCTGTGCATTTGGGGTTGCGTGGTTGTCATTTTGTCTTGTGTTTATTGCTTTATCTGATAATGTCAGATAAGGAAACAAAATGGTGAAGACAAATTAAATGATCTTGGTTTAAGTTTCAGCTTTATTATTTAATTAGCTGTGAAAATTTGTAAGTTTCTTTAGTCTCTGGCCTCAGTTTTTTCATCTGCAAAATGTAGAACATAATAGTATTGACCTCAAGGAATTATTGTGAAGATTAAATGAATTAATACTTCAAGAACACTTACAATAGTACGTTTTTCATGGTGACTACTCAAGAAATGTTAAATATTATTAATACATTATTACCTATTGTTTAGGAGGGCAGGAGAGAGGCTTTTTATTGGTGGTGGTGCTGATGTTAGCAAAAATATATTTCAACAACTCATGGAATTTAAAGCAAAGGAGATCTACTGGGGGAAAACTCTTCATTATTTCTTTTGAGACCAATCACTTTCTATGGTATGGTGTTGAGTAAGACTAAATTTGACTATAAGTAATAGAAAGTGCAACTTTTATGACTTAAATAGAGAATTTTACATCTCTGGAGGCAGGAAGCTCCTGGCATTGGTTTGGCAGCTCAACCATATCAAGGCCAATAGCTTAATGCTCTAGGCCTTTCCCTGGCTACAAGATGGCTGCTACAGCTGCAGACATTGGGCAGTATCCAAGGCAAAAGGAAGGAAGAAAGAGTGGTGCTAGCTATATTTGCCTATTTTATCAAGGAAACAAAATCTTTCCTGGAAACCCTTTAAACAAGTTTTTATTTCTGTCTCGTTGGTCAGTATTATGTTACATGGCTATTACTGGTGGCAAGGGAAGCTGGAAAAGCCAATCAGCAGAGTTTCCAGTATTTAAGTTTGAAAGCAGCAAGGGATAAGGGAATGATTGTTGGGTCAGCCAATTAATAGTATTTGTATCAGGTAGTATTTGGACTTTTTCTCAAAGTGAGTATTTGATCTAGCAAACTACAGATTCTATTGGAAGAATAGTCTGACAGGTTCTTTGATTGTCCATGAAAATCAAATGTTACTTCTGGAAGGAGCATTTTGTCCAACTCTTTTATCTTAATAATGCCTGACATATTAGGCAGTAAATATTTGTTGACTGAATAAAAATAGCCTGAGAAATAGAAACATAGAATGACTCTTCCTACTGGGTCATTGTATTATTTATTGCTATGCAAGGTTACCTCAAAATTTAGTTGCTTAAGAAAATGAATATTTATTATGCTATAGTTTCAGGGATTTGGGAGCTACTTAGGTGGTTGTTCTGGTTCAGGATCTCTCATGAGGTTGCAATCAAGATGTCAGCCAAGACTGCAGTCATCAGAAGGCTTGATTGAGGTTGGAAGATCTTTCTAGCTTCCTGAAATGACTGCTGGTCATAAACCTTTGTTCCTTATCATGTAGGTGTCTCCATAGGGCCATTTGAGTGTTCTCATAACATATCAACTGGCTTTCTTCAGTGAGTGATCCAAGAAAGAGCAAAGTAGAGAAGCCATATTGTCTTTTACGATCTAAGGTTGGAAGTGATACACATCACTTCTGCCATATTCTATTGGTCACACAGATCAAGTCTGATTTAATGTGAGAGGAGACTATACAAGAACATAAATACCAGAAGGAAGAGACCATTGTATGCCACCTTAGAGGCTAGCTACTGTAGTTCTAGAACCAGTTAGCAGTGAAATGAGAACTGAAAGCCTAACTTTTCTGATTATCAACCTGTGGCCCATGTCACATTCTTATTTTTATTTTTAGATGTGCTTTACAAGCTAGAACTAACAATGAAGAAAAATTTTTGTTAAAAACAATCATCACTTGAGCTATAGCTTCCTCTGTGTTTTGTACATACCCACACAGACACATTGACATAAACACACAAACAAAAATACACAGATGTTTTGCTATGGCTCAATTCTTGTCAATATACTTTAGAGAGGATAAAAACCACAGAATTCTTGCCTAATGTAGCTAAACCCCACAATTGAAAAATTATGATAGCTGTGTCATTGACAGGGTATAGATGTACCATCAGAATTATGCAGCTGGTTTCCTCTTCCATCAGTGAGATGGAAAACAATCAAGAAAAAAGAAAACCATCTGTAAGATAGAAGGGAATGAAGCAAAAGGTAATTGAAAGATTTTTAAATGAAACGAGCAGCTTTTATTTTTTATTGTGGTGCAAACCAGGTTCCCAAGCTATTTTTTTACATGCCTATGTTTGTACAGAAATACTGATTGGTACAGAAAGAATGAGTTCTCAACATTTGCTACAACATGGACGGCACTGGAGGAGATAATGCTTAGTGAAATAAGTCAAGCAGAGAAAGACAACTATCATATGATTTCTCTCATCTGTGGAACATAAGAACTAGAATGATCAGTAGGGGAAGAAAGGGATAAAGAAAGGGGGGGTAATCAGAAGGGGGAATGAAACATGAGAGACTATGGACTATGAGAAACAAACTGAGGGCTACAGAGGGGAGGGGGGTGGGGGAATGGGATAGACCGGTGATGGGTAGTAAGGAGGGCACATATTGCATGGTGCACTGGGTGTTATACACAACTAATGAATCATCGAACCTTACATCGAAAACCGGGGATGTACTGTATGGTGACTAACATAATATAATAAAAAATCATTATTAATAAAAAAAAAAAAAGAAATACTGATTGGTAGAAAATTGCTTGCTGTAGTTGGGTCTTATTGGGAAAAGAGCCCACACTGAATTTCAGCTTATTACAGTGATATTATTTTCCAAGTGTATCTTAAAGTAAGTATAAATTTGTTTTCAGAATGACCAGTCCTTAACAGTTTACAAAAATAAGCAGTTTTAAGTTTTATCCATTCTAGTTTTAAAACTAAAAATAATAGTGAGCATTTGCTTTATTTTAATAGTGTCCTTTTGTTCCTATTTCTCTGAAGCTCATCAAAACCATTTCTGTGTTTATGTCAATAATTTGACACCTCTTGGAATAATAAAGGGGGAAGGAACAAAGAAAGGATATTTTTGGTCTGGATTTTTCTTTATAGAAATATGTATTTCAATTATCTTCAGTTAAAATTGAAATAGATTCCTTTTTGGCTCATATATTTATGTTTTTAAAACAACTGTTCAAATCTAATTGAATACAGCTGCTCAGTGGTTTAATCTGAGTATATGAAATAGGTCATACTCCAGGGCCATTTTTTATTCATTGAAAATACCAGTTGTTGAGAAAGGAAAGAAACTAACATTTATGGAGCAGCAATATTGGGTTAAAGACTGTGCTAGGCAATGTTTACATGTTTTTGGTTTGAAACATCTTGATATAGTGAGCCAGTTATGCTTCCAATTTATGGCTGGGAGAAGGGTGCCTGGGTGGTTCAGTTGGTTAGGTGTCTGCCTTTGGCTCAGGTCATGATCTTGGTGTCCAGAAAGAGCCCCGTGTTGGGCTTTCTGCTCAGTGGGGAGCCTGCTTCTCCCTCTCCCTCTGCCTGCCGCTCCCCCTGCATGTGTGCGCGCGCTCTCTCTGTCAAATAAATAAATAAAATCTTTTTAAAAAATTTATAGCTGGGAGAACTGAGGCTCAAAGAGGGTAACGTTCTCACTTGTTCAATGACTTTTCCTTGAACTCTTGCTTGTGATATGTACTGTACTGGATGGTGTAAATATAGTGGTAAATAGGACAAGGCTACACAGCTAGTGAGTGGGAAGGCTATGAGTAGGACCATGATGGTTTCAAACTCCAACATCCCTTCATTCCACCTCTGTGTATTTATACACAACACAAGGAGGATGTATGGTTGGTTGCAGAGAGGTATATAGTGGCAAGTTCATCTGAACACTTTGGTCAGGAGGCTTCCATAATTGTTCTTCCCCTGACACAGGCTCCTTCCTCAGTTATGGAGAGCTGAGGTTCCTTTATTTTTTTTTTTTAATTTAAATTCGTTAATTAGCATACAGTGTATTATTAGTTTCAGAGGTAGAATTCAGTGATTCATCAGTCTTAAATAATACCCAGTGCTCATTACATCAGATGCCCTTCTTAATGTCCATCACCCAGTTACCCCATCCCCCCACCCCCTCCCTTCCAGCAACCCACAGTTTGTTTCCTATGATTAAGAGTCTCTTATGGTTTGTCTCCCTCTCTGATTTTGTCTTGTTTTATTTTTCCCTCCCTTCCCCTATAATCCTCTGTTTTGTTTTTTAAATTCTACAAATGAGATCCTATGATAATTGTCTTTCTCTGATTGACTTATTTTGCTTAGCATAATACCCTCTAGTTCCATCCACGTCGTTGCAAATGGCAAGATTTCATTTTTTTGATGGCTGAGTTGTATTCCATTGTGTGTGTGTGTGTGTCTGTGTAGTGTGTGTGTGTGTGTGTGTGTGTGTAGCTATATAGTCAATAGTTATTCCAGCCTATTTCTATTCCAACCTGTGTATTCTAAGCTATTCATCAACTATTCCAACCCTCTCTTAGCTTGTAGTCTTAACTATAGAGGCTGCAAAGCTAAGAACTCCTGTCTCCAGACTCTTATCTAACTAAATGTTGGACACATGACTTAGTCATGGCTAATGAGACAAAAACAGAACCTGATGAGCTACCACTTCTGCTTCTTCCTTCCTGCTTGGAACACCTATGATGCTTAGGGGTGTTAGCCCTATTGCTAAGGATGAGAGAGACAGAAGGAGCTTAGTTTCTTCTGTCATTTATGAGCTACTGAACCATCCTGGGCTACCTATTCCGAGAATTCTTGGTGCTTGAAATAAATACATTTCTATTTGGCTGAATTATTATCAGTGGGTTCCCAGACATCCTTAACCAAAACACTGCCTTTTCCAGTTTATCTTATTATGCACCAAAGACCTTCTGAAACATGTTTGAATTTTGATTTATTAGCTCAGAAGATAGACAGGGCTGTCTTTCAACCTTGAGGCTCCAAGCCATTTCCAAGGAAATAGTGGAGTTTAATGGTGAGAAGCAGAACCAGTCTCACGGGTTGCAGCCTGCACAGGCAGGGCGTTAAGCTTGGTTTGATGCTCTGCTGTTTCTGTCTTAAAATTCTTAATTTTTGAACAAGGGGCCACACATTTTCATTTGCATTTAACCCCACAAATTATATAGCTGGTCCAGGTGACAAACCAGCATTTTCCATAAAAAAACTTTATTGTTTAGAATAGAATTTTACCTGATAGTTCGTCTTGCCTAAATGAACACCAGGAATTCCTTTCTGTCTTAGTTACTATGACAGTTTGATACCACTGCCTTTAAAATATTGCATCTCAAACTCCAGCCACGATAATTTCCACGTATGGATGTTAGCATTGATTTTTAAATTCCTTAATTTTATTTATTAGTTTACTGCGCCAAAGGTTATCAAAGGTTATATCTTTCTGAGATCCAGATCAGTTATCTTTGGTGGCTCTGTCATCAAATATTATACTTTCCTCCCAATTCAAAAAGCAATCTGATTTTGGGGAAATGATTTATCCCTTAGAAATATCTGTTCACAGACACTTTATTTACTACGGTCTTTAACTTACGTTCATCTCATTCTTTAGTAGAAGTAAACAGAAGTGCTATGTGGTTTATAGAAAAGCAGCCACAAAGAAGACTCTTTATTCTTGAGGTTTTATCCAGGAGTTATCCAACGTAGATATATAATCAGTAGCTCAGAAACTTAGCTACCTATGGAAGGACTGTTTTGTTTTTTCAAACTCTCCCCCGTTTTAGCATTAATCCCAGGTTCCATTGAGACTAATCTTCATATGAAATGCAATTGTTTGTGTTATTCTGAACTATGACTGTAATGAGATGATTAGATTTTTTTTAGTCAAAAGACTATATTTTTGAACAATGTCTCCTTTTCTTCAGTTGCAGTACATCTTAGTCAATTGTGTTTATTTTGAGGAATATATTATGGCCTTGGGAAAGGGCTGACAAAAACTGAGGAGGTAAATTGCATTTCTCGGTTCTGTACTTAAGTAAATCAGACACTTTGTTCTCTCCTTTCCCCCCAAGGTGTCTTAGTTTGAAATAAATGTGATTCATTTTCAGTAAAAGAGGGACTGTAAGTTGGCCTTAGGTTTAACAGCGTCAAAGCATATGATAAATGAAGAACACAATGCCAGAGAAAAATGAATTTAGGAGGCCATTTTGGACTTGAGTGTAATAATCGACAAGCCCTTCACCTAGAGACTGGTTTTGAACATCAGTGAAATATGAAAAGCAAGAGGGAGAAAGTTACTTAGTCAAATCTAGGAAGGACTTTGCTAAATTTGAAATTGTTACATGTAATCAAATGCCAATTGACAATTTCTAAAACATCTTTTATGGGCCATTTACTACAAAGATGTTTATTTTAAAGACTTTTGTATTGGGTAAAGAGCTTTTCCCAAATGCCTGCGATTTTGTTAGCATATTCTCCTTCATCTAGCTTGAGAACCCACTCAGCATCACATCTAAGAAAGCATGACATTATGACAGGCCAATACTTTCAATGGGGAAGTGCTTTGAAAATGGGCACATAGTGTGCAAGTGATGAAACAGGAATTCTGACCCTCATTCTCAAATGTTTAAGCTTGTGCTCCTTCAGTGCACTGCTTCATGCAGAAATAAGAAAAGGAGTGTCAAAGACAGTTTGTTGCCCTCTGAATCCATTCTTCTCTTCTAGGCACTAGCACCTATACTCCCAGATCCCCTTGGGATTAGGTGTGTTGATGTGACCAAGTTCTCCTCAGTGCCATTTGAAAATGTGCAGCTTTCAGCTGCCTTGCTCAGTCCCTCTTCCTGCTAGCCAGAATGCCAGACTTGTCAGCAACCTGGCTTTGACCATGGAAATTAGGACTAAGCCCTGGGGGTCTTAACGCCCCAGGTGGAGGACCCCACTACTCCTGAATGACTTCATTCCCAGGACCAGGATCTCCTTCCCAGGAATGTAGCCCATTGGAGTCCTGGCATAATTAAAGGAGGCGAAGGACCAATTACGTGGGAAGGTTAGAATCCTGCAACCAGTGGACTACATAGAACCCATATAATAATTTAATCCTATCTCCAGGGTGTGAGTCCTTTATGGAGACTTATAGAGTGCTCAAGAATCTTCTAAAGCAAGAACTTCGGGGAAGATGGTGGAGTAGGAAGATCCTATGCTCACCTCGTCCCATGGATACAACTAGATAACATCCACATCAGTGTAAATAACCCAGAAAATGACACAAAGCCTGGCAGAATAGACTCTCCACAGCTAAATGTAGAGAAGAGGCTGCATTGAAGAGGGTAGGAAAGGCAGAGACACAGTTAGGAGCTAAACTGAGAAACAGACCCTCACACCAAGCATACCACGCATGGGGAACCCACAGCGGGAAGACGAATCTCCATAACATTTGGCTTTGAAAACAAGAGGGGCTTAACTTCATGAGTTCTTACAATCAGTGGGGCTTGACACCTGGAACTTTAAAAATCAACAGGCTTGGCTCTGGGAGAGCCAAAAGGGTGAGAGGAAACTGAGTCTCCACCCTTAAAAAAAAAAAAGCACAATAAACAGCCCTGCTGAGATATAGCATAGAAGCAGCAGTTTGAAAAATGCCTGGGTATATGGAAGGGAGATTTGTTTGCTAATCTTAAACTGTATGCTGGAGGGGCAGGGATCTTTGGGAGACTTCTCTAAGAACAAAAGAGCTGGTGGGTGCCATTTCCCTCCCCCACCCCCAACCTCTCCAGCTTAGATACACAGACAACTGCGGGAACTAGTGCAGTACCATCACTTTCCACCTAACTTGCTAACAGTATGCCCTGCCCCCACTCTCTTCTGTGGACATGCCCCCTCAAACCCAGCTGGCTACAGTCCAGGACAGCTCCAGGTCCCTTTCCACAGCAGACCTACACAAATCTTGCTAACACTGTACACCCCACACCGACGTTCTCCTGCAGACTTGCCCCCTCCAATACGCCCTTGGTCAGAGTCCATCCAAAGTGGTGCCACAAGCCTGGCAATGTGCAAGCAGCTGTGACAAGGGCCAGCAACACTCCTAAGTGACTCCTGCCCTAGGGAGAGGGGAATATAACCACATGCACCAATATGACTGTGGACCCAACAGTGGGCTGGGGCAGACATCTGGTCTGACTGCAGGCCCTGCCCACCAAGGAAGCTTCTCTGGGGACAACATAAGAAAGCTCCCTGTAGCTCAGTGCTGCTACATCTCTGGCAAACACCCGGTCTGACTTAACTCAAGCCCAAGGCAGCCCCAGACTGGCCCACTAATAGCACAGGGACCAAACTCTGCCCACAACAGGCAAAGAGAGCCATTGCAGATGACAACTGAAGGCAAAAGTGGCTCAGCCACAACAAAGGGCACATGCAACACACATAGGAGAGACCCCTGAAGTGCCATTTTCTGATGAACAGGGGACATTGCACTGCAGGGCACTTCAGGACCTCTTCTTCATAAAGACACTACTTTCAAGAGCAGGAGATACAGCTTACTTTCCTAATACATAGAAACAGACACAGAGAGTTAGACAAAAAAGAGGAAAAGAGGACTATGTCCCAAATGGAAGAATAAGACAAAAATCACAGCAAGTGAGCTAAACAAAACAGAGATAAGTAATATGCTTGATAGAGAATTTAAAGTAATGATCATAAAGATACTTACTAGACTTGAGAAAAGAGTGGAGGACCTCAGTGAGACCCTCAACAAAGATAGAAAACATTAAAAAGAACAAATCAGAGGTAAGAACTCAATAACTAAAATTAAACACACACTAGAAGGAACAAATTAGACTGAAAGAAGCAGGTGAAGGGATCAATGACCTGAAGGACAGAGTAATGGAAAGCAATCAAGCTGAACAGAATAGAGAAAAATAAATAAAATATGAAATAGGGGGCACCTGGGTGGTGCAGTCAGTTAAGGTGTCCAATTCTGGGTTTCGGCTCAGGGTTGTGATCTCAGGGTCATGAGATTGAGCCCCGCATTGGGCTCTGCGTTTGGTGCTCAGCCTTCTTGGGACTCTCTCTCCCTCAGCCCCAACCCCCTACACTTGAGTGTGCTCTCTCTCTCTCTCTCAAAATAAATAAAATAAATCTTAAAAAAATTTTTTTTAATGAAACAGACTTAGGGACCTCAGTGATACCATCAAGCATAATAACATTCACATTATAGGGATACCAGAAGGAGTAGAGAGAGAGAAGGGGTCAGAAAACTTATTTGAAGAAATAATAGCTGAAAACTTACTGAATCTGGAGAAGGAAACAGAAATCCAGATGCAGGAAGCACAGAGAGCCCCCAGCAAAATCAACCCAAGGAGGTTCACACCAAGACACATAGTATTTAAAATGGCAAAGAGTAGTGATAGCAAATTTTGAAAGCAGCAAGAGAAAAGAAAACAGTTACATCCAGGGGAAACTCCAAAAGGCCATCAGCTGATTTTTCAGCAGAAATTTCGCCAGCCAGAAGCAGGTGGCATGATACATTCATAGTGCTGGAAGAAAAAAAAAAAAACCTGCAACTGAGAATACTCTGTCCGGCAAAGCTGTCATTCAGAATAGAAGAAGGGATAAAGAGTTTCCTAGACAAACAAAAGTTAAATAAATTCATGACCAGTAAACCGGCCTTATAAGAAATGTTAACACGTACTCTTTGAGTGTAAAGGAAAGGCCACAAGTATGAGTAAGAAAAGTAGGAAGCACAAAAGCAGTAAAATTAAGTATATCCATGAAAGTCAGTCAAGGAATTCATGAAATAAAAGGATATAAATTATGACAACATATACCTAAAACATTGGGAGGGAGAGGAGTAAAGAATGAGTTCAATTTAAGCAACCATCAACTTAGTATAGACTGCTATATGCATAAGATGTTATATATAAACCTAATGGTAACCACAAATTAAAAGCCAGTAATAGATATGCAAAAAATAAAGAGAGAGGAATTCAGGGGTACGTGGGTGGCTCAGTTGGTTAGGCGTCCAACTCTTGATTTCAGCTCAGGTCATGATCTCAGGGTCGTGAAATCAAACCCTGTGTTGGGCTCTGCACTGAGCATGGAGCCTGCTTAAGCTCTCTCTCTCCCTCTCCCTCTGCTCCTCCATCCCCTGCTCATGTGCACATGTGTGCTCTCTCAAAATAAATAAATTAATTGATTAAATTAAAACAAAAAAAAAAAGAGAGTGGAATCTGAGTATATCACTACAGAAAGCAAACCGTGAGAAAAGAGAGCAAGAGAAGAAAGGAACAGAGAAGAACTACAAAAACAACCATAAAACAAGTAACAAAATGGCAATAAGTACATACCTATCAGTAATTACTTTGAAAATAAATGGATTAAATATTCCAATAAAAAACATAGGGTGATGGAATAGATAAAAAACACAAGACCCATCTATATGCTGTCTATAAGAGACTCATTTCAGACCTAAAGACACATGCAGATTGAAAGTGAAGGGATGGAAAAACATTTATCATGCAAAAGGAAGTGAACAAAGACTGTAACAAGAAACAAAAAAGGACACTGCAGAATCGTAAAGTGAACAATCCAATAAGATGATATAACAATCATAAATATTTATGCACTCAACATGGGAGTACCCAAATACATAAAGCAGCTAATAACAAACATAAAGGAAGTGATTGATAGTAATACAGTAATAGTAGGGGACTTTAATACCATACTTACATCAATGAGTAGATTGTTCAAAAAGAAAATCAGCAAGAAAACAGTTGCTTTGAATGATGTCTTGGACCAGATGGATCTAACAGATATATTCAGAACATTCCATCCTAAAACAGCAGGATACACATTCTTTTCAAGTGCACATAGAATATTCATCAGAATAGATCACATAATAGGCCACAAAACATGTGTCAACAAATTTAAAAAGATAGAAGTCATACCATGAATCTTTTCTGACCACAATGTTATGACACTAGAAATCAACCACAAGAAAAAATCTGGAAAGAAAACTATACATGGAGGCTAAATAATATGGTACTAAACAATGAATGGGTCAACCAAGAAATCAAAGAGGAAATCAAAAAAAACTTGGATACAAATGAAAATGAAAACATGATGTTCCAAAATCTTTGGGATGCAGCAAAAGCTGTTCTAAAGGAAAGTGTGTGGCATTATAGGCCTACCTCTAGAACCAAGAAAAATCTCAAATAAACAATCTAAACTTAGACCTAAAGAGCTAGGAAAAAAGAACAAACAAAACCCCAAACCAGTAGAAGGAAGGAAATAATAAGATTAGGACAGAAATAAATGAAATAGAAACTAAACCCCAGTTGACTAGTTCAATGAAACCAGGAGCTGATTCTTTGAAAAGATCAACAAAATTGATAAGCCACTGCCAGATTCATTGAAATTGGAGAGAGAGAGAGAGAGAGAGAGAGAGAGAGGACTCAAATAAAATCAGAAATGAAAGAAGAGAAATAGCAACCAATACCACAGAAATATGCAGGATTATAAGAGAATATTATGAAAAATTATATGCCAACAAACTGAACAACCTAGAAGAAATGGATGAATTTCTAGAAACATATAACCTTCCAAACTGAGTCAAGAAGAAATAGAAAACTTGAACAGACTGATTACCAGCAGTGAAATTGAATCAGTCATCAAAGAACTCCCAACAAACAAAAGTCCACGACCAGACGGCTTCACAGGTGAATTCTACAAAACATTTAAAGAGGAGTTAATACCTATTCTTCTCAAACTATTCCGAGAAATGGAGGAGGAAGGAAAGCTTCCAAATTCATTCCATGAGGCCAGCATTACTCTGATACCAAAACCAAATAGAGACACTACGAAAAAGGAGACCTATAGGCCAAAATCTCTGATGAACATAGATGCAAAAATCCTCAACAAAATGTTATGAAACCAAATCCAACAATACATTTAAAAAAAAAATCAATTCACCATGGTCAAGTGGGATTTATTCCTGGGATGCAGAGGCGGTTCAATATTCACAAATCAATCAACATACATCACATCAATAATAGAAAGGATAGAAACCATATGATCGTTTCAATAGATACAGAAAAAGCTTCTGACAGACTACAACATCCATTCATGATAAAAACCCTCAAAAAAGTAGGTTATAGGGAATGTACCTCGACATAATAAAGGTCATATTTGATAAACCCACAACTAACATACAATAGGGAAAAACTGAGAGCTTTTCTCCTAGGATCAAGAACAAGACAAGGATGTCCACTCTGAACACATAGTACTGGATGACCTAGCCACAGCAATGAGACAAGAAAAAGAAATAAAAGGCATCCAAATTGGTAAGGAAGAAGTAAAGCTTACACTATTTGGAAATGACATGATACTATATAGAGAAAATCCTAAAGACTCCCCCAAAAATCTACTAGGACTGATAAATGAATTCAGTAAGATCGCAGGATACAAAATCAATATATAGAAATACATTGCCCTTTTTTTTCTTTCTTTTTTTTTTAGTTTCAGAGGTAGGGTTTAGTGAGTCATCAGTTGCATATAACCCCCAGTGCTCATTACATCAAGTGCCTTCCTTAATGCCCATCACCCTGTTACCCCATCCCCCCACCTCCTCTCCAGCAACCTTCAGTTTGTTTCCTATAGTTAAGAGTCTCTTATGGTTTCTCTCCTTCTCTGATTTCATCTTATTTTATTTTATTTTTCTTGACCTTCCCATATGATCCTTTGTTTTGTTTCTTAAATTCCACATATGGATGAAATCATATGATAATTGTCTTTCTCTGATTGACTTATTTTGCTTAGCATAATACCCTTTAGTTCTATCCACAGAGGGGAGGTAGGTGGGGGAATAGGTGAAATAGGTGAAGGGGATTAAGGGTACACTTACAGTGATGAGCACTGAGTAATGTATAGAATTGTTGAATCACTGTATTGTACACCTGATACTAATATAACACTGCATATTAATTACACTGGAATTAAAATGAAGAAAAAAAGAATCTTTCAAATCAGCCTAGCATTAGACAACCTTTTCCACAGTACATAATAGTGGGTTGGAGGAACACTGTAGGGATATGTGATGATCAGCCTGACGTTGCAAACAATGATTGCCCTCATCTTCTCCTTGTCTGCTCTTGGCATCTCATGAACTTCAGCGTATGAAGAATCTGTACAATTTTTGATATTTGGACCTTGGAGTCATCCACCATGTCTGTAAGCAATAGATAAGTAGGAAAATACTCAGATGTACATAAATACTAAATTTTAAGTGGTTTGGAGGGAGGAAAAATTGTTGGAAGTAATCATCAGGTGACTGTTCAATAGAAGAGGAAATGGATAGTTTTGTTTGGGACAAGATGGAACATCATGAACATGTTTTCTGATTCTCTCTCTCTTCTTTAAAGATTTATATATTTATTTTGGGGGGGAGAGTACGTGAGTGGGGGGAGGGGCAGAGGGAGAGAGAAGGGAAGCGGACTTCCTGCTGACTGGGGAGCCTGATGCTGGGCTTGACCTCAGGACCCTGAGATCATAACCTTAGTGGAAACCTAGAGTCGAATGATTAACAGACTGAGCCACCCAGGTGCCCCATGTTTTCTGATTCTTGAATGCTTGTGTTTTTCAGAAGCTCAGGATATTCCCATAATCCCATTGATTCTCTCATAGGGCAAAGCTTTAGTTTTTTCATCTTACCTGAAATCACCTAACTAGCAAAGATGGTCAGTGTGAAAAATGGAGTCACAACACACACTTCGAGATGAATATTTTAAAATTAAATGTCGCACACTGAAATAAAGATCTCAGACACCAATCTGAGTGGCCGTGCAGGGCTACCTTTACATGGGAGAGCAGCAGCAGCTGAATCCTGCACATAGCTTTTATTTTGTTTTTGTTTTTTTAATCAGAAAAGCAAGGACAGATGCCTCAAAATGTGGGAAAGGAGTACAGAGGGATGGCAAATATCTTGAAGCAGGCTCACATTCTCCCCTGCATGTAGGCACGCAGGGAGTCAGTCATGGGATAAGGGAAGAGTGGGATGTTTGGGCTAGCGATCACCAGGTGCCGAAAGGGGAGACTGAGGGTTATATTCTTTCATAGCTCCTAACTTATGCCCTACCCCTGGGGATCCTGGAATCCTGTTCCTACTGGGCCATTGCATTCAACAGCCTGAGAACAGGAATGCTGCTGACGTTTCAGCTGCTTCCTCAATCACTCCTTAGGGCTTACAATGTATTTTCTAAGAATACCTCCACATTAAAAAAATGGAATTTTGATTGGAATTGCATTACATGTATAAATTATATACACGTAGAAGAATGGGAAGAATTGATATCTTTATAGCAATCTGTTATGAAAGCCAGTAGTATGGCAGAATTGTATATATTTAAGCTTATCTTTATATGTTTTAGTAAGATTTTATAATTTTTATCATAGGGGTTCTGCATATTAAATAGCTGGGCATTCTATGTTTTTGCTGCTCCTGTGAGTGTGATCTCTTTTTCAAGTATTTATTCTTTTTGTGTACTTTGGGGAAGGAAAAGTATTAATTTCTGTATACTTTTGTGCAACCAGTTTACTGAAATTTCTAATCAATTTAAATAATTCCTAGTGGATTTTATATGTGTATTGTTTTCTTAATTTCTTTTTTGATTTTTCATTTTTAGTGTATAGAAATGCAGTGTATTTTTGAGTGTTGATTTTGTAACCTGCAAATTTGCTGAATTTATTTATTAGTTCTAACAGCTTTTTTGGTGGAGTCTATGGGGTTTTCTATATTTAAGCTCATGCCATCTGCAAACAGACAGTTCTACTTATTCCTTTCCTATTTGGATGCCTTCTATTTCTTTTTGTTGCCTAACGGTTCTGGCTAGGACTTTGAGTACTGTGGTCAGTATATGTGAAAAGAGTGGGTATCTTTGTCTTGTTCTTGATCTTAGAGGAAAAGCTTTTAGCTTTTCATCGTTGAGTATGATGTCAGCTGTGTGCTTGTCATACATGGCCTTTATTATGTTGAGGTACATTCCTTCTATATCTAATTTGTTGAGAATTTTTATCAAGAAAGGATGTTGAATTTTGTCAAATGCCTTATCTGCATCCATTGAGACAATCATATGATTTTTTCCTTCATTTTGTTAATGTGGTTTATCACATTTATTGATTTGTGTATGTTAAACTATCCTTGCATCCCTAGAATAAATCCCACTTGATCAGGGTATATGATCCTTTTAATGTACTGTTGAGTTTGGTTTGCTAATATTTTGTTGCGGATTTTTGCATCTATGTTCATGAAAAATATTGGCCTGTAATTTTTTCTTGTAGCGTCACATGAGTTTTTATTAGGAGGGATTCTGGAGGAGTCAGAGTGAATCAGAGGCAATGTGATAATGGAAGCAGAGATAGGGTGATGTACTTTTAAGATGGAAGAAGAAGTCAGAAGCCAAGAAATACTGGCAGTCACTAGAAGGCTGGAAGAGGAATGAAAATGGATTCCTCCCTGGAGCCTCCAGAAGGAACCAACCTTGCCAGCCCCTTGACTTAAGCCCGGTGAAACTGATTTTGGACTTCTTCCAGAAGTGAAAGAGAATAAGTTTGTATTGTTTTAAGCCACGAAATTTGTGGTAATTTGTTACAACAGCAACAGAAAACTAATATACTTGCTTGCTCCCCTACAGATTTTATCTGTTAAAAAAAACTACTTGCATTCAAATTGTCCTCTCACTGTTTCCTTCTGTGAGAGTACAAACTATGATACTCACCATCTTTGCTCTACTTCCCATCTCTTCTCACCACTCCATTCCTAGACATCATTGTCTTTTCTTGGACAGTTGTTGGAGTCTCTACCAGCAACTATTGAAAAAATTTTTGCAACTATTAAAATATTAAACCCACTACCAATACACAGCCATATTTATTGATTTAACTATAAGTTATGCTTTTAGCATTCTCTTCTCTTGGTGTCCTTATTCCTGTAGACCTATACTATTTTATTTGCTATGATAGTGTAAAAGGAAATTCTTGTTCAAATGAAGTTAGGTCGCTCCTGGAATTTCAAAGTGATTTAACATCATTAATTTCTTTTGAACAAAATTCTTCTTTTTTATTTTCTTAACAATAATTTTGAGGAATTTTAAGACATTTATTCTTGGAGTACATTTATTATACTGTATTTATGAAGGCAAGGAAGTGAACACCTACTGTATTTATTGGAGATTACTTATAGAGACAGAATCAATTATAGCCTGCTTAAGTGGAAACAGAATATTAAGAGGTATTACATGGCAATATCATTGAAAGGGCTGAAGAAACAAACTATGAGCAGCATTACCAGGATTGACTTTCAAAACAAACCACAAAACCAGGTTTCCAGGGCCACTGTTGCTCCTACCACAGTCTGAAAGGTGCTTTTTGAGTGAGCAACTACCACTAAAGTGCTGGCTTGGGAGCCACTGCCTGTGCTATGATGGGGAAGCCACTTCTGCTAAATCAGGAAACCACAGCCTCAGCTCCTGGCATTGGAACCAGGCCACTTCTGCTATGATCTGCATCCACAAAATGAATTTCTCATACCTGGCTTCTCTTCCTACATAACTTGGTTCCAAATCCAAGTATTGGATGAGTATGCATCTGTTATGTAGAATCTAAATCTCACCCACAATTTTAGTTGTAAGGAAGTCTGGAAAATAGAGCTTGTTGCTTTCAAGTCTCTGTAATCCAGGAAGGCACAGATGGGGGCTGGAACAGAACTGAGCAAGCCAGTCCACAAAACCCACTACTACTATGTGCTAGCAACAATATTGGAATGATAAGAAGAAAAAATGTTCTTCTTAATGTTCCCAGAATAGAGAACTGTATTAGCTTCAATAGCCCATTAATACTCTATTATTAATACTCTATTATTAATTATTAATTAATTAATACTCTATTATTGCTATACTTTTTATGTAGCAATATTGGTTCTCCTTTGCTTATGCCAGTGTTTTGGTAAGCTGTCATGCGCTCATTTCATAAATAAACTGACTCAGGTCACAGATTCCAACTTCCCTCTCTTATCTTTCCATGTACCAACCATGGTGTTTTGGAGCCGAGGGGTGTTGGATCATAGTTTTTGACTGATGATCTTGAGCCTTCATTCCATAACCAAAGGGGAAAGTTCTTGAATTAATGTAGAAATTATTTTGTTGAATTAGATCCTGGGGCTAAAAATCTTGAATTATGCCCCAATACAATGATTTTTATGGGCTGTTGTTATGCTGTGATGCTTTGAGCATCCAGAATCCATGTTCAGGGGAAAGAAGCAGGTGGTATGATGTGAAAAGACTTCTTGTCAAAGTCCTGTTTTATTGAAACTGAGAAACTTTGATGGAAGATATCACTATTTTTCCTTCTTTATCATTTTACAGTTTGCTTTGCTAAGAGTTCTGGTTCTATTGGATGCTATGAAGGGGAAAAACCAGCAACAACCATTATTCACTTGGCAGAGTTGTTTTACCTTTGCTCTCCATGGAAAAATTGGGAGATATTTGATTAATTTAGCTTTGTGAAAATAGCATTTTACAGGTAAATGGTTGGGGTGCCTGGGTGGCTCAGTTGGTTGAGCATATGACTCTTGATTTCGGCTTTCATCATGATCTCAGAATTGTGAGATTGAGCCCTGCATCAGGCTCCACACTGGTCATGGAGCCTGCTTGAGATTCTCCCTCTCCCTCTGCCCTCTCCACCCTCTCTCCCTCTCTAAAAAAAAAATAAAGGTAGGTGGTCGTGTGCTTTTATAACTTTACCCCTGAGTTTTCATGTATACATCTTCAAGGATTTTTGGATTGCAGCAAGGAACTAAAACATAACTTTGGGAAGATGGTTTATCCATCAGATGGTTTTGAAAATAAATGCTCAGTGAAGTGCGAATTGTGAAACTGGGCTCTTTGAAACAGTTCTAAGAGCAAAATGTTTCTTTTCAGAGCATATCATCAAAGTTTGTATATTGCAGTAATTTGAATAATGATAGGGAATCTTGGGAAACCAGCAGCAAAATATAAAATAACAAACATCTGGAAAGTTGGCACTCGTGACTTGGAAGGATACCGTGTGGAGTGACAGGTGTGCAGTGTAAATGCTAGGGGATCAGATGGGAGCAGTTATTGTAGGTAGTAGGACTAAAGGCTGCAAAATGAGAGATTGAAGTTCCTCTCTTTATTTGTTCCCAAAACAGATGACCAGGAAACTAGCCATTAATTTACGCATGTATTATATATTATACACATCTTTTTAGGAATATTTTGTATTTTTATTAAGCAAATCTAACACTTGGTATTCTTAATCCTGTATAGGATCCTTTCTTTCCCTTGGATCTGTTTGGCCCCAAATAAATTTATGAACATTTTAATGAAACTGATATTATTTCTCATCTGAAATGGTTATATAAAAAACCTCTACCATTGATTTCAAACTTTGCTATCAGTTATAAATTGTCCACAGCCTTCACTTAAAATCAGCCTTCACTTCAGTTAAGCTTTTTTCTTTATTCCCTTAGGACAGTGTTTCTCAAAGTATGGTCCCCAAACTAGCAACATTAGCATCACCTGGGGACTTGTTAGAAACGCAGACTCTTGGGCCTGACTGAAGATCCACAGAAGCATAAGCTTTGGTGGTGGTCAGTGCTTTGTGTTTAAACAAGGCCTCCAGGTGATCCTTATGTGAGAACCAAGGGTGAGAACCACTGCTAGTTTAGGGTCAGAGATATTAGAGAGAGTAGGCTGTGGTCTTATTGACTTAAACTTTTGACAAAATTGTGTTTCTTTCCATTTCAGAGGGCAGTCTTCTGTGCGGTTAATTTATATTGGAAGACAGTGCTACTGGAACTAAATGTTGCTAAGGTCATCTACTTTGATGATAGGGAAAAGGATGAGGAGGCTATGTTTGAAAACTTATGTTACTCATTAGCAACTCTAGCCAAAGACGATAAAAGGTGACCTCTTGAAACAAAGAAAGGTCTGGTTGGAGTTGGGAAGATGGCTAACCTAATCTAGAAGAAATGGATTTGTCACCTGGCATTGATTTCTCCATAAAGAATTTCTGTAATATCTCAGTGTTTGCACAGGGCACAGAGCAGAGTTGGACTTTCAGGAGCCCTTGATATGCATTATTCATGTCATGGTAGTGATCCCCAAACCAAAAGAGCTCAAGCATGATGCTGTCATCAAGGATTCAATGGATCCTTCCTCTTCTGAGGTCCTCCTTGGGAGGCCTGGCTTTGTGGATGCTGCTTTCCAGTTTAAACCTGGACTGAGAAGAATTTAAGAGGGTGTAAATTGTTCACTGCTACCGAAAGTCCAGAGGCAATCCAAATGCCATACCATTCTCCTGACATGCACTAGCTGATGCTTAAATGAAAAATTTTTTCCTTTAGTTTATGGATGGATAGGTATTCATTGTGACTAAATTATGGTACCTAATGATGGGAAGGTATTATCGGTTAAATTGTGCTCCCCCAAAAGATATGTAGAAGTCCTAACCCCCAGCACCTCAGAATGTGACCTTGTTTGGAAATAAGGTGATTGCAGACATAATTAGTTAGGAGTAGTGTGGGCTTTTAAGCCACTATTATTGGTGTCCTCATAAGAAGAGGAGAAGACAGAGAGGGGTGCCTGGGTGGCTCAGTAGGTTAAGCATCTGCCTTCGGCTCAGGTCATGATCTCAGGGTCCTAGGATTGAGCCCCACATTGGGCTCTTTGCTCAGTGGGGAGTCTGCTTCTCCCTCTCCCTCTGCCTGCTGCTCCTCCTACTTGTTCTTTTTCTCTCTGTGAAATAAATAAATAAAATCTTAAAAAAAAAAAAAAGACGACATAGAGACAGAGATACACAGGGAGAACACCATAAGACAACAGAGGCAGAGATTAGAGTGATATATCTATAGATATATAAGCTTATATATAAAAATTCCTTAGCTTATAAGCTAAGGAATGCTGAGGATTTCTGGGAACCACCAGAAGCTAGAAGAAGCAAGGAAAAATTCTTTTGTAGAGACTTCAGAGGGAGCATAGCCCTACCAATATCTTGATTTCAGAATTCTAGCCTCCAGAATTGTGAGAGAATAAATTACTGTTTTTTTTTAAAGATGTTATTTATTTATTTGACAGAAAGAGAGGGACCCAGGACCCTGAGATCATGACCTGAGCCAAAAGCAGATGCTTAACTACTAAGCTACCCAGGTGCCCCAAATTTCTGTTGTTTTAAGCCACCTAGTTTATGGTATTTTGTTACTTCTACTGATAGAGAAGGCAAATGAGGTAGTTCAGCTCACCTCAATATGTTTAAGAGAGCACATGTGAGTAAACAGATTATTCTAGAAATGTTGGGGAATTTGGTAGTCTAATTAACTGACTAGAGCACTAACCAGCTTACTCAGTACTTAATTTTACCAACAGTGTTACATGTATTAATCTTCTAGGTTGTCAGTTGTAATTATAATGATGTAACTGTAATCTAACTAAAAAAAGCCACATGGCCACCAAATTACCTGTACATTCTATAATATTAACATGTTCTTAAAGTTTTTTTTTATTTGAGAGAAGGAGAGAGTACAAGTAGGGAAGGGTCAGGGAGAGGGACAAGTAGACTCCTCGCTGAGCATGGAGGCCAACATGGCCCAATCTCATGACCTTGAGGTCATGACCTGAGCTGAAATCAAGAGTCAGATGCTTAAGCAACTGAGCCACCCAGGTGCCCTTTCTATTTAATATAAAAGTTAAAGGACTTTGAAAAATCTGCAGATCATAGACTTACATTGAACTGAACCAGATCCTAAGAGGTAGGAAATAATGTGATACAGTGCAAACTAAAGCTACGTTGCTTTTACTCTTTGATAATTCATAAGGCCCTTTTAGATGTTACAGATATTAGATATAGCAAGTATATGCTCATTATCAAACTAGTTATGGTTTTTGAGTCTTTTTTTTTTTTTAAGATTTTATTTATTTATTTGACAGAGAGAGACAGCCAGCGAGAGAGGGAACACAAGCAGGGGGAGTGGGAGAGGAAGAAGCAGGCTCCCAGCAGAGCAGGGAGCCTGATGTGAGGCTTGATCCCAGACCCTGGGATCACGCCCTAAGCCGAAGGCAGACGCTTAACGACTGAGCCACCCAGGCGCCCCTGGTTGTTGAGTCTTGAGTCTTGTAGATTAATTCAGTTTATGCATTTCTTCTTTTCCCTTTTTTTTTTTTTTTTTTTGGTAGTCAAAACCAGTTCTAGTTATTTGAACTTTCTGGCTATTTAGAACCTGGCTAGTGAGGGCACATTGCTATATGACATGAGAGTCCAGTGGTAAAGCTTTCTGATGAGACAATCCATGCATCATGATGGAAGAGAGGACAACAAGGTTACCACAGCCGTTGGCCCTAGAAGAGAGAACCTGTGTAATGATGTATTCGGCAGCCTTGTGATTTCTCTTGGGCTCTCTCAGTTTTGGACAATCTCACATTTGCTTTTAGGTTCTCAGAGGATTTCCAAAGTCAACAAGGTATACGTAAAGAAAAGATATTTTCTCCTTATGACAGCTAGATAATGTATATAATATTATATGAATCACATAAGGCCTAACATATTCATCGTTTTGGGCATTTAATCGGCACAGCTAGAAAGATGATCTGCATAGTTTCCTGAATGTGATAAAAATGCTGAACTTTAGAGTCACTCTTACAAAAAGGATTCAGTATGTGTCCAGTTTAGGATACTTCTTGTTTTAAGCAAAGTTTGTGTTGATGGGCTGACCAAGAGCTATTATCTCATCAAACATCTGAGAACAAGACTTGGGGAAAACAAAGATGAGTAACTCAGAGACTATATAGTTAGGTAGGGGACATGAACAAGTATAAGGTAAAATATGAAAAAGGAGATTCTAAAGATGCAAAGATACAGTATTATATTACTCTGGATTCAGATGACTCCTTTTAGCCATGGATGTCCTCAGACATAATGGTAATATGGTAATGAATTTTGGGTAAATCTTCTTTTATTAGTTAAATCATTAAGTAGTCAATTCATTAAGACAACTCAAGTTAAACAATCATTTTGGCTGGTTTCTATTGACCAGATTTTAGAATTTTTGAGTGAAGAGACAGTGTCTTATTTTTTTATTTTTCCCATATTGTACAGGACAGGCATGAATGATAGATATTCAATAAATACTTGGCGATTTCATTCCTAATGTAAATCTGACACTAGAAACTATGAGTAATATATTTTTTGTTAATTATTTTTTATGAGCAGGTGATACAAATTTGGCTGTATCTGTCAAACTTTACAGATGTATTTATTCTTTGTCCCAGTAATTCCACCTCTGGACATTGCCCCTATAGATACATATGTACATGAAAGAAAGGCCATGTGTGTAATGTTACTCACTGCAGCATTGTTCACAACCTAATGTCTGCAATAGAGTCCTATTTTATTGGAACACAGCCATGCCCAATCATTTACATATTATTTAAGGCTGGTTTTGTGCCACATGGACAGAACTAAGTGGTTGCTACTGAAACTGTGTGGCTTGCAAAACCTGAAATAGTTACTATCTGACCTTAAAAAAAAAAAAGTTTACTGACACCACCCCCGCAAGCTCCAAGTGATTCAGTTTAACAAAATCTTACATATGCTTGTATAGTACGTGCACATTCAAGTACAAAGTTGTTAAAATATGAAATAGTTAAAAAGAAAACCTAAACCACCAACTTCACTCTTGAGAATATGCAGAGGGGATGGCATTCTCTTTTAGTTTGAGAATCCTTCCCCTCAAGAGAGAAAAGACAGAAAGTGAGGTTGCTTTATCATTATTTGACAAGGATTCTTTGGGTGTATACTGTGGGGAAGGTACTCCTGGGACTGCAGGATGCAGAGACGAGTAAAGCATGATTTTTCTTCTTTAGAGCTCACAATGTAGCAAGGGAGTCAGACATGTTAAATAATTATGATATAAAATGATGAGTGCTGTGAGAAAGAGAAGGAAAAAATGCTATGGGAACAACAGCAGCAGCAGAAAATGTGTGAATCTGCCCAAAGCCTTTTTTTTTTTTAATCATGCACTGTAACTGAAAAAGGATATTCACAAAAGGGAGTCATGTTGAAATAAAAATTGTCAATGAGACAGGTTTTACTCTTTCTGAGCAAACAAAGATGGTGAAAGAATATTTGTCTAATTTAAAACCTAAACAAAATGTTTAGGCCTGAGAATACTACTATATCTTGTCTTTTGTGGGGGGGGGGGTCTAGCTTTACACAGCTAGATTTGTTTTCTGAATGCTGACCTATTTAAACTTTTACAGTGGCTCATTTGGTGCTTCGTGAAAATAAAATCTGCATCTTACTGTGATAGGCATTTTTCACAGAAGCAAAACTTATTTTCCTTTTGGTTTACCATAGGTTTAGAGAATAATAGAAGCATACCAGTCTGTAAGTGTGTTTAAAAATGAAGAGAGTATTCATCCATGTGAATGGAGGGAGATGAAAAACCATCAGCTTCACTTTTAGCGTGCTGAGTTTTCATTTTCATTTTGAAGTAGTTCCCACTATTTGTTTTGGAGGCTGTTATATTTGAGGTTTCTTTAGTATGCTTCAGATACGAAACAAAATGCAAAGATAAATGACAGAATGGTTGATATGTAAAGTAGCAAATTTGGGTTAACATTGCATTTCCTTGGTGGCTTCCTTTAGCTCCTACAGACCAATTCTCTACCCTTTCTATTCTCCTTTATGGATAGAAAGGTTGACTTGCAAGGATTCCATGAATGTGCTTCATGTTTCCTGGCTTCTGGTTGAGTTCAACCAATGGGAAACCCTGGCAGTTTGCAGAAAGGGAAGGGAGTGAAGTTCAGGGTGTTTATTTCCTTGTTTCTTCCTGTAGGATCATCATAAGCAATAGCCCTTGGCCGAAGGAAGGACACGTAGCCAATTTTACTCAATTCTCACTGTCTACAGGTTCCAGTAACTGCCTTCCCCTTGGCACTTCTATGCTTTGTTGTTACTAACCTTGAGGTACTTCGCCATTCCCAGTGATTTCCCTATTGCTTCCCTATATATGTCAATAGTATCTTCATAAAACTCTCCTCAAATTAGTCCAGCTGACTGTGCCATGCCAGGGAATTGAGGAATTCAGTATGTTCCTGTAAGGTGGTTTTGCCAATGAAAATCTTAAACGCGTAGAAGAACTTACTATTAAAAGAACACGGAGATGGCTCTTTTTATAAAGGGAAAATTTTTATAAATCTAAATGGGCATCGATTAATTAATTTTTTCAAAATCTAATTTATGCATTAGGTTTATATAGAATGATGCTTTTTTTTTCATGCAGGTTCAAGTTCAGGATTTCTGATGCCATTCAGAATGCATCTCATTCCTCTTTCTCAAGAAAATCATCGAATATATCTACTATTTTGTCCCCCTGAGTTTCCTCTTTATTGTGATAAGCCATGCCCCACTCAAATCCAACAAATACTCCACAGAGGACATAATTTTAAATTTGTTCACTGTTCTGATTTATCTCCATTGAATAAGCTTTGTTGGAAGCATCCAGATTGCCTGACTCAGATGTAGTCTACTGGAAAATTATAGGCAAAAGTAAAATTTTTAATCAAATTCACTAGCATCCGTAGAACACTAAGATAGAATCAAATTCCCATAAGGTGCTTGAGGAGTCCTGTGGAAAAAACATGAGTCTACACTGTAAACTGAAGGTGGCCAGCTGTGGTCCGACTAGGGCAGAAAAACTTCAGTCCAACCAGCCACACTTGTAGGACTGCATTTATTTCCCCATTCTGCTGCCCCCTCCCCGCAGCTATAGCACATTATTGAGTTATATTAATCCTCTGGTCAACCAGAAACCTTCAAGTCTTTTTCAAACATGGAATTGTTAAGCTAAATTTCCCCTATCCTGTATTCGTGTGGCCATTAGGTTTTTTTTTAACAGAAGGGTACTCCGTGACCTTTGCCCCTGCTTCACTGCTTATAGGCTGGGCAGTCTCACCTTGAACCTCATGTTAGGATGAAGACTAAGAAACCGTAATAAAGAAATCCTTCATACAGTGGCTTATATATCATATAATAGCTATGACGTGAGCAATTCGGGTAATCAGAGAAGCTTTGCTCCATTTAGTCATCCAGGGACTCAGGTCCCTTCCATCTTGTAGCACAGCCATTCTCCTAGAACATTATTTTCATTTGCTCCTTGATGCTGGACCACTGTCAAGTCTATTCTAGTTCTAGCCAGTGAGAAAAGGAAGGAGAGTATATAAGAGGCACCTCAATATCTTAACAGACCTGGAAGTAGGATTCACCAAGTGTGCCATCATTTAATGAGTCAAAACTTAGTCACATGACCACAGCTAACTGCACGGAGGCTGGCAAATACACAGACTTTGGTGGTCAACTATCAGTTTCCACTGCTAACCACATCATCTTAGACACTTTCTATCATTCGTTTATTCATTCATTTGCCCATTCTTAGTATCAGGCACTGAGATACATGCTGGAGGAATGCATAAGTTCAGGAGACAGGGACCATACAATGAAACAACTGAAAAATCTAGTCTGTTGAAGCTTCTTTGGATCTGAATTATGCTACCTAATGTATTACTTAACATAACCCAGCTTCCTGTTATTTTTGTGTGTGGTCAGTATATCACCAATATTCTCTTCCAAATCCATGATCAACATGTTAAATGGTCAGAGGTGAGAATAGAATCTTTTGGCAGCCACTAGGAACTTCCCCCTAGGTTGACTTCACTCAGCAATGAGTTGCTATGAGGTAAGGATATTCAACCATTAAAATCCATCCAAAGGGGCGCCTGAGTGGCTCAGTCAGTTGAGCATTTGCCTTCAGCTCAGGGCGTGATCCCAGGGTCCTGGGATTGAGCCCCACATCGGGCTCCCTGCTCAGTGGGAGCTTGCTTCTCCCTCTCCCGCTGCACCTGCCTGTGCTGTCTGTCAAATAAATAAATAAAATCTTTTAAAAAAATAAAATCCATCCAAATCTCATTCAGCTTGTCCTCGATATCTTGACGGACTCTGTCAGTGACCTGGTCTTCAGATTCTCTTTGACTACCACATTCCCTGATCTACTATTCAAATGTCTCCATCAGAAATGAGATTCAAATGTCCAGGTGTTACTGATCCTGAGAGAATCTTCCCCCTCATAAGTACCACGTCAGCCTGCTCATAAATAGTTCTTTCAATAAACTGCTCTAGAATCTTGCTATGCAAATTGCTCATTAGCTTATAGGTACAGAATTCTTCGCCCTTTAAAAATTAAGACCACTTGGTTTGTTCATGCTTTTACCATCTCTCACATATTTCATGATTCTTCAGAGTTGTTAAATACAATCTCATGTCCAGGTTTTTCCACAGTCCTGGGATATAACTGGTTCAAGCTAAAAAACCCGTTCTTCTATTTAAGTCTTCTCACCCATCTTTATCTCTGACTCACTTTTAACATTCTCCAGTCCAAAGATCATTCTTCTTAATAGAGAAGAATGAGAAAATGGCTTTGGGTTGGGTAGGGTCACCTTCTCTATCATATATTAACATGACATTATCTGCCCTGAGTAATATCTTTTTTTCCTTCTTGTCTATTTCTACTAGACATTTAAAAAATGGGAGCTCCTGCCTTCTCTGTCCTGTCTTAGCTAAGTTCACTACATTTGATACTGCCTTTCTTAAGCTTGAGATGTTAGTAGAGCTTATCTACTCTCCCAAATCAAAGATACTCAAAAAACCTCTTACCCTTTGTCCCTCATATCCCCACTCAGTAATTTATCCTGTTTTTCTCCCATCTTGGAGTGGTCCAATCTCCTGGGTTCATATTTTCTCAGTGTTCCCCTGGCTCTTTGCTCTCTTCCATGGTCAAATTTTTTTTCAAAGGTTTTATTTATTTATTTGACAGAGAGAACATGGGTGCATAAGCAGGGGGAGCAGCAGAGAGAGAGGGAGAAGCTCCCTGCTCAGCAGAGAGCCTGAAGCGGGGCTCAATCCCAGGACCCTGGGATCATGACCTGAGCCGAAGGCAGACGTTTAACCGACTGAACCACCCAGGGCCCCTGTGGCCAAATTTTTGAGAGTCGGGGCTAAACTATGCATGATGCACGCGCGCGCACGTGTGTGTGTGTGTGTGTGTGTGTGAGAGAGAGAGAGAGAGAGAGTCTGTCCCTTACTCGTTTAGTTATTTCCCCTTTGACACTGAAATATCCATAAAGGCAGATATTGTCTTATTCACCACCGTATCCACAGCATCTAGCACAGTACATGATGTTAACATGCTCCATAAATGGCTATCAAATAAATGACCACTTCCTCATGCCAAGGACTTGTAAGCAGCATTTGCTTGATGCAAGCCCTTAGATGACTCATGATCAAACTAAGTAACAAACAGGTAACATGTTTCCATGACTTACTAAAAAGATAGTGCCTGCAGAAGATGGTCTCTTTTTTCCCCAAATATTAAGAATAGACAAAATAGGGGCGCCTGGGTGGCGCAGTCGTTAAGCGTCTGCCTTCGGCTCAAGGCATGATCCCAGCGTTCTGGGATCGAGCCCCACATCAGGCTCCTCCGCTAGGAGCCTGCTTCTTCCTCTCCCACTCCCCCTGCTTGTGTTCCCTCTCTCACTGGCTGTCTCTCTCTGTCAAATAAATAAATAAATAAATAAAATCTTAAAAAAAAAAAAGAATAGACAAAATAGAAAAGTAAGACAAGGTATTTTGGTCTTCAGCAATCCCCTAGCATTTCATTTCTCTTTCCACCATGAGCATCCCTTTTCACTTAGCAATTTCATGAATTTTTCCTTTTCTTAACTAGAACAGACATTAGAGTAAAATATTTATCAAGTGCTTGATATTTGTTATTCCCAGTACTAAGACTCTCACTTACATCTGTTCATGTATCCATGACAACATCTCCATGAAGTAGGCATGATTATTCCCATTTTGCAAATGAGAAAGTGAGGCACAGAAGTTTAGTATCACTGTCAAGTTTCTGGTTCATAGCAAGTGCTCAATAAGTAGTAGCTATTATTATTAGTAGTAGTAGTAGAGTCTTATTGTAGAAGTGCCCCAAGGGAGGTATGAAGAAAATGCTTTTGTAGTTCAGTGAAGGATATGGTGATGAACTGCCATGTGCAGTCATTGTGCCAGAGATTGGGGAAGGTAATGAGAAAATGAGCAAGACAGTTTCATTCTCAGAGGTGTGTGTGTGTGTGTGTGTGTGTGTGTGTGTGTGTGTGTGTTTGCAGAAGAAGTAAGGCAAAATGTTCTAAAAATTATCATGGGGCACAAAGGAATCACAGAGGAGGGAAGATGATTACCAACACCATAAGGAGATAGCATCTGAAATGAGCTGGTGAATAGAGTTAGAATTTCCTAAGCATATAAAGGCAGAGAGGTGGGTGGGAGAATGCAGGGCACAGTGGGGGAATGGTGGACTATCTGGTGGCTGGGCTTTCCTGTTCCATCATTTGATTATAGTTTTAAGCTCTGGTCCCTCCCAGGTTTTGGCCTGTTAAGATACTGTCCGCCCTTACACTATGTAGGGCCTTCTTCACTTATTCTCACGTTACTGTCATTTTGATCCATTTGCCCTAATCTGAACTCCCAATTGCACAGTCTTGTTTTACAGAACAAATCCTGCCTGTGGTCTTTTGGACTTTCTGTTCTTAACATGGTGTCTGCTGTTTCTCCAGAACTTGGCTCAACACTAACTCCTGCCTTGAGTCAGCAGGAACCTCTACTCTAATTCTCATTCTTAGTTACTTAACCCCTTCTTGCCTTTCTTGGCCCACCTCTTAGGCCCTCCTCCTCACACATACAGTCTATTTTAGAATAGACCAATTTTACCTCTGTTTCAGATTTTGACATGATTTGAAGACAGTTCTCTCACTCCCCCTGATTTTCTAAGCCAAAGATCTTCACAGTCATTGGTTTCCCCATGACATGATTTGTGGCTATGTTATCATTTGCTTCATTGTCTTTTGGATGACTCTAGTTTCCACCCTCTACCCCAGAAACCTGAAGCTTACAACTGAGATGGAGAGTTAAAATCCCTATGTATGAGTCATTTAACTAACTCTATCAAAAAACAACAAACAAAACAGAACAAATGAGAGCAACCTAAAAATTAATGGCGTTTTGAGAAGGCCAAAATCAATATTTCAAATAGGGGAAAGAATATATCCTAACCATCTTTGGATGCCTATTTATTGGCATGGTGACTTGAAATTTGGGGGATCATATTAAAGAAGTAGTATTTCTTAGTTAGGAAACACGTGAGTTATTACAAAGGGATTATGGAAGGTGTCATGAATATTTAATGAGCATAACATATTGCTTTTTAATGGAAATCTTTGTTTACTTTTGGTTTTTATTTTATTCTATTTTTAGTTTTTATTTTTTAAAAAGATTATTTTATTATTTTTTTTAAAAAGATCTAATATTGGCATTATTATTCAACAGTACACTTCTCCCTATTTAAAACACTGTGAATATTCTCAATTTATCCTAGTATATATCTCTCTTAAAGCTGCAGTTAAGACCCAGAATATCACCAAAACACTTCAGAGACATTTCTTTTTTCAGTCTTACAGAACTGAGCTATTCTTTTATTCTCCACACACAACCTCCAACATGGCTTTCCTGGTGTTGAAGGCCGATCACAGACCAGCAGCAGTGACTTCATGCTGATCCTCCAAGCCAGCAGCTGTAAGTCAGCTTGGGCTGCCATAACAAAATACCACAGACTGGGTGGCTTCAACAACAGAAATTTCTTTTCTCATAGTTCTAGAGGCTGGGAAGTCTAAGATCAATGTGCTGGCCATTTCATTTCCTGGTGAGACTGCTTCCTAGCTTGTAGATGGCTTCCTTCTCACTGTGCCTTTGCATGGCAGACAGAGAGACCAGCTCTCTAGTGTCTCCTCTTATTGAATCAGTGCACCACTCTTATGACCTCATTTAACCTTAATGACTTCCTTATGCAAATATAGCCACCCTGGGGGGTTAGGACTTCAGCACAGTCCAGTATATAGCACAGCGCACAGCTAAGATCTGTACTGAAGGACTAAGTTGATTTCGTTTGTTTTGTTTTTAAGATTATCGTGGACCAATACTATTGCACAAATCCAATAGAAACAAATCCCTAGAATAATGAAATAGGGGAAAAAAACTAAAGACATGCGGGGCGCCTGGGTAGTTCAGTCGTTAAGCGTCTGCCTTCAGTTCAGGGCCTGATCCCAGGATCCTGGGATCGAGCCCCACTTCGGGCTCCTCTGCCGGGAGCCTGCTTCTTCCTCTCCCACTCCCCCTGCTTGTGTTCCCTCTCTCACTGGCTGTCTCTCTCTCTGTCAAATAAATAAATAAAATCTTAAAAAAAAAAAAACTAAACTAAAGACATGCAAGATACAGGACCTGATTTATTTTATTTTTGAAACTATTTATTTTATTTAATTTTTTATTTTTTATTATTAGATTTTTACTAGATTTTTTATTAGGTTCAATAAACAAAAATTTTCTGTACATTTTTAAAAAATACTTTTTATTGTGGTAAAATATATATAACATAAAATTTACCATTTTAGCCATTTTGGGCATGGTCATTGGCATTTCTTCTTCTCCTCACCAATGGTAACCACCATTCTACTTTCTGTCTCTATAAATTTGCCTATTCTAGGTACCTCATACAAGTGAAATTATACAATATTTGTCCTTTTGTGTCTGGCTTATTTTACTTAGCATGTTTTAAAGGTTCATTTATATTGTAGTTTTTAATGATCTTCTAAGGCTCTTTCTCCCAATCTCTCTATTTACTTGCTGGGAGTGTTAACGTACAGTTTGTGTACCATCATCAGTCCACAGATGCTTTGAAACCACACTTTGTATCCCACTACTCTAAGCTGCTATGTAACCAGACATAGACCCCGTATACATACTTTACTAGACATTATCCCCCAAGTAAAACCAGGGAAGGACTGGATAACACCAAGGAAAAAAAGAGTCATTTGTTTAGTAGGTAAGACCATCTACATCAGAGATATTTTCAGTGGGAAAAAAAAAAGAATTTTCTCTCTTTTCCTTTATGTATGTATGGCATCTCGCACGCTGCCAATAAGGTAAAGTGATGATCAGATTAGATAAGTAGTACTAATTCAAATAACCAAAATTTCAGCACACTGAAAGCATAAATCTTTTTTTAAAAGATTTTATTTATTTATTTATTTGACAGAGAGAGAGAGAGAGCACAAGCAGGGGGAGGGGCAGAGGGAGAGGGAAAAGCAGGCTCCCTGCCAAACAGGGAGGCTGACATGGGGCTTGATCCCACGACCTGAGCCGAAGGCAGACACTTAACTGACTGAGCCACCCAAGTGCCCCGAAAGCATAAATCTTCTGATCACAGACAGTCACACATTTTTTTCTCTTTAGAACCAAGCCTCCAAGCTGCTACCTATTAGTATGAGTTCCATTATTAAATGGTCTAAATCCAAAACCATATTCCATATTCAGCCTTCTAAGCAACTTTGAGAATTATTACCAGACAGTTCAAGATGATAACCTCAACATACATCTATCTCCTCTTCTTCCTAACAGACCCCCACTCCTTTAGGATGTCCAACTTCCAACCATGTCCAGTTGACAACAAATCTCTCCACCTCTCCCCCTTGCTGTCCTCAAAATTACACTCGCTTCTGCCTGCCCCATCACCTTACCTCACATGAGCACCTTACCTCACATGAAATTTTCTGGCCTGCAAGAAGTCCGTGAGGCAAGGAAATACTAGGACTTATTTGAAATAAAGGAAATGGATAATATGAAGAGAATAAATAAAATTTCATGCTATAATAAATCATCTTGCCGTATTGTCCCTCAATCCTGACTTAGATCTGGGCAAGGGGACTAAGGAGGGGGTCAAAGATGTGCTCACTCAGAGCCTGTGCCTCCCTGTTCTAGATCATACTTTGGAGACCCCCAGATCTTGGAATTCCCTGCCCAAAAGGCCTCAAGCCTGCTCCCAGGACCTGGGCAAACATCTTCCCTAAGATTTGCCAGCTAGTGTGCACTCTGTTAGGCTATAGAGGTAGCCAAAGAATTGCTCTGTGTTGTGAAGGGGTGGGTGGAGCCTCAGTATGTGGAGTGGGGTATTCATATGTATGCATGGGAGTCTTCTAACGGTGTGGGACAGATGCTAAAATAGGAAGAGAAAAGGGGCAAGCCTCTATGCTGCCACAATGTGATATGGACCCCAAGGAGTCCAAGAATCCTACATTTAAACCTGGCTTTCCACTCATGAAGAAGGTATATCTGTCAAGGTAGTGGGAGAGAACATATTTTATTTAACAGTTTGTTAGCTTAACTGACAACTTTGAAATATTCAGACATACGGCATATAAGCATCTGTTGTACTCTTGCTTCAGGGCCCACAAACATTACCAGGACCCTGTCTCTCAAACTATGCTCATCCTGACAATCACACTTCATTTTCTGTGTTCTCCTTGTTTTCTCCAGCATGACAAACACTGTACATTGAGGGTGCACAGTACAAGTTCTATGTTCTAAAGTTTATTGAAATATATTTGACCTCTTTGCAGCTATGCTATCAATTTGAATTGAGTTAGGGCATTTATTTCTATTCTATTATTTCTATCTTTCTACTTTCAAGTTAGGCATTTGTTGACATTCTAAATAAACTTTATCTTTTGAATATGTAAAACTTTGATGTGTTTGGAAGTATGAACTATGTGAAAAGGTTAACTCAGATAAGTCTTGCTTCCTCCCTCCATTCTTTTCCCCTCCACCTCCCACTCCTTGGAGGCAACCATTTTAATAAGTTGTTTATTTATCCTTCCAGCATTTCTTCCTGCAAATAGAAGCAAATATACAGATGTACTCTCATCTTCCACCCCTGAATTGCACAAAACATAGCTTGCTGCATATGAGGTTCTGCGTCTTGCACTTTGCACTGAACAAAATAGCCCAGAGACCACACCATATCAGTATCTTTCTCGGTCCATTTTTATGGCTGTATGGAACGCCATGGTATGAAATACGGTAGTTTAACTTGTCCTATATCATGCATGTTTGGGTTCTTTCAAATCTTTTGCTATTATAAATAATATGTTGCAATCAATAACCCTGTGCTTCTGTCATTACATAAACGTTAAGAAATATCTTTTAGATAGACACCAAGAAGAGGGGTTCCCAGGTCAAAGAATAAATGCATCTGTGATTTTATCAGACATTACAAAACTCCCTTCCGTACAAGTTATAGTTTGACTTCCCACCAGCAATGTTTTATGAGGGTTTGTTTCCTCTCAGCCTTGCCTACAGCATGTGCTGTCAAACTGAAATATTTGTTCATTTGAAATATGTAGGTGAGAAATAGTCACTTGATGTATTTTAATCTGCGTTTCTGCTATTATTGGTGAGCTTGGTCATCTATTTACATTTCTTTTGCTATGCTGCTCATTTTTCTATTTTGCTCTTGGGCTTTTTCATAGAGATTTTAAGAAGGATATTGTTTTGGGGCGCCTGGGTGGCACAGCGGTTGAGCGTCTGCCTTCGGCTCAGGGCGTGATCCCGGCATTATGGTATCGAGCCCCACATCAGGCTCCTCTGCTATGAGCCTGCTTCTTCCTCTCCCAGTCCCCCTGCTTGTGTTCCCTCTCTCGCTGGCTGTCTCTATCTCTGTCAAATAAATAAAATAAAATCTTAAAAAAAAAGAAGGATATTGTTTTTTATTTTGTGATTTAAGTTACAAAAGCTTTTCCCAGTTTGTCATTTGTCCTGTGCCTTTTCTTATATTTTTAGCCAGGCAAAACATTGTGTTTGTTTTGGTTTTTAAGATTTATTTATTTATTTGAGGGGGGTGTGGGGGCAGAGGAAGAGGGAGAGAGAATCCCAAGCAGACTCCTCACTGAGCATGGAGCCCAACACAGGGCTTGATTTCACCACTCTGACATCACAACCTGAGCTGAAACCAAGAGTTGGACACCCAACCAACTGCACCACCCAGGCGCCCGTGGTGTTTGTGTTTGTTTTTTTTTTAATGTAGTCTAATATGTAAACTAATCTTTTCTTTTGTGGCTTTTAGATTTTCAGTTATAATTAGAAAGTCTTTCATCACTCCCAAGTTATAAAGGAAATCACCCATGATTTCTTTTATTGTTTCTTTCAAAATATTTTTTAGATCTTTCATCCATTTGGAGGAATTTTGTATTTGTACCATTGTCATCAGTCTTGGGAACTGTTGATTGTGGTTGCCCATACTTTGCTTATTAGGCTTTCTGTTTTGAGTGTTAATCTGTATGCTTATGGACTTAGCTGTCCTGAGGAGGCTTCCCACTCCCATTAGTCACCTGCAATTAGTTTTGTCCATTAATTGTCCTAAAGACTCCTCATGAATATTCATTTGCCATACATATGAGCGCCATCCTTTCTCCCAGAGATCCCACGGGATTCAGTTTTTCCTGGAACAACACGTATATAAGAGGCTTGATAGCTACCTTTTTCATCACATGCACAGGGCAACTGAAAATCTTGTACTTCCAAGGTGAGGTTTTTAGGTTTTTGGTGTTAATCCTACTGCATATGGATCTTTTTGGCGGCTGAGAAGTTTTGGGATATCTTGGAGGGCAGGAGGTGGTGAGGAAAGGTAACACTGAAAAATAAGATGGGGAAGGGTGCCTGATGGTGAGCTTCAACTTGCCTTCAATTTTCCTGTGGTTCCCCCCTCCAGCTTTCTTCTTGGCCTCACCTTTGTCTTGGTGTTCATTGGATGAGGGTAATTAATCTTCTTCATCATTTGGGCATGTTTTTAAGAATTTTGAAATGCAAGCCTAACTCTTGAAGTTCATATAGCAGGCTTTTCTTTGGGGAAATCTAAATGAGCTCTTTCACTAATGAACAAAGTCTTCAAATGCAGGAAAATAGATGTGTGTTTGCTCCTCGTAAAAGTTCTTTTCATGCTTAATAATGCAGCTGTCAGTCCCTGAGTTAATTTCTCAAAAACATATTGCTAAACCGTTACTTCCTTGTCCATGACTACAATGAAAGTTTTTTACTCATTTATTTATAAGTCGTAAGCCTTGTTTGTGTGCTTTCTGCTCGAAGCAAACTGCCCCATGTAGTCAGTGTAAATGGTCTAAAGCCAAATTTCCTTTACCAACCTCTAAAATTCTGACTATTCTGGGGGCGCCTGCGTGGCTCAGTTAAGCATCTGCCTTTGGCTCAGGATCCTGGGATCAAGCCCCAAGGGGAGTCTGCTTCTCCCTCTCCCTCTCCCTACCCCTCCCCACCTCATGCTCTCTCTCTCTCCAATAAATAAATAAAATTTTGACTATTCTGATGGCTTAATCTGATCTTTTCTTTTAAATGTGAAGACTTGTCATAAAATGGACTAGCTTTTCTTTTACACTGATCTTTTTTATCAGTGTCTTCAGTTGGATCTTTATTTCAATCAAAAATGCATTGACTTTTGAAACTGAGATCACAAACGAGGGGAAGGGGACATTTGTATTGTGCTGCCAGAGGGAAAGCTCTCAAAATGGCACATGATGACCTAGAGTGGGAAAGCATTGCCCCCAAATTTTTATTGATTATAAAACCGCTGTACTATCCCACCAAATGACTCTTGGTTAAAGGTATTAACCTGAAAATAAAGAGCCGCGATGAAAGGCAAACAAATATTTATTTGGGAGTAAAGAATTAAAATTTGGGGAGCACAGAATCAGGTAAAAGCCCAAATAGTGCCTCATTTGTAGGATGCAAGCAAGGGGTTTCTATGAGGAAAAGGGGGGGGGGAATTGCCTGAGTTAAAGAAAAGGACATTTTTTCTATGGGTGATAACAAGCTAAGATACTCTAGGTTATACATTGATTAACTACTGATTCTGTCTTTACAAAGTCCACAACCATCAGTCTGCTGATCAGGGTATTCATTCTCTCGCTGACTTCTTAAGCAATTCCTTAAAACAACTGCCATTTTGCCTACTCCAAAGGTTTTGCCGAGTTCAAACACAGCCAGGTAAGGCAGTTTCTCCACAGTGGTCACTCCAGCTCTATTTTAAAATGGCTCCAATCATGCCAATTTTTCACAAGGGCAATGCTTTCATTGCTGTGAGATGTCCAAACCTTGTTGGCCTGAAAGTCCCTTGAGGGGCAAGCACATGTTTAATTTTGAGTGTGCCTAAAGCCATAATTTGGGGGAATTTATTGTTACATCAACTAAATACTTCAATAATTTTTTACTGTTTTTCATTTCTTATCTTTAAAATTTAATAAAACAAAGGAAGTTTAATGTAAATAACCTTACCACTACAGTTTTAGATATATGTAAAGCACAAAGAAAGAAATAAGCTAAACCCACACATAATGATCTATCTTTATGAGAAGTGGGAAATCCATATAAAATATTGTCCTGCTTTGGGTTGTCCTCCAGAAGCAAACCCTAATCAAGGATTCAAGGGTAAAGAGTTTATTTGGAAGATGAGGCCAGGAAATACCAGTAGTAATGAGAAACAGGAGAAAAGGAAGCCAATAAACGTGTGTTATCAAGCCAGATACCTCTGTGGGCAACTGGAGCTAATGCCTGTGAACTCTGTACAGTAGTGCAGACTATGCCTCAGAGTTGCCCCAACGAAGAGGTGAGGAAATCTGTAGCTGGTGGAGGGCTGCTCTGGGAACATTAACTCTCTGGCACTTCCTGCTTGCTCCACAACTGGATCAAGGATGAGCTTGAGTGTGACTGTGAACAGAATACAGAAAGAGCAGCAGCAATGTTTCTTCCTAAGTAAAAATGATGGAAAGTACAAGACAAAAAGTGCCATACTCTTCTGCTACATTACTGGAAGTCTAGAAATCAGTTTTTGCAGAAAGTAATTTATAATGATTAAAGCAGGAGAGAGAGAGAGACCTAAAAACCAAAAACAGGGGCACCAGGGAGGCTCAGTTGGTTGAGCATCTGGCTCTTGGTTTTGGCTGAGATAATGATCTCAGGATCATGGGATGGAGCCCGGCCTTGGACTCCATGCTGAGCACTAAGTCTGCCTGGGACTCTTTCTCCCTCTCCCTCTTCCCCTCTTTGCCTCTAAAAATAAATAAATAGGGACGCCTGGGTGGCTCAGTTGGTTAAGTGGCTGCCTTCGGCTCAGGTCATGATCCCAGGGTCCTGGGATCAAGCCCCGCATTGGGCTCCCTGCTCAGTGGGGAGCCTGCTTCTCCCTCTCCCCTTGCTCCTCGCCCCTACTCATGCTCTCTCTCTCTGTCAAATAAATAAATAAAATCTTAAGAAAACATAATGTCAATGCTAACTGGAAGATGTTAACAAAATCCTAGTCTTTTAGAAGGCTTGTAGCCTTCATTTGAACCAGTGTTCATAGAGATTGAAACAGTGAGCTTTTATTTAGGCTGAATGGAAAACAAAATTATTATTGAAAAATTGGCTGCAATTCTAGGATAAGACATATGCTATTATCTATCACAATGGAAGAAGAGAAGAACTACTTCTATTTTGATCAAAAGACTCAGGGCACTATGAAGCAATTTAATTTAACTCCATACTGTGTGCATTTTATATAAAATTGAATGTGAAAGTTTCTTCTCTTGGAGTCATTTAATAGTGACACATTCAAACTCTAGAGAAGTGAGATCTTGATGGCCCAGGGAAATAAAAACGTGTAGTCCTTAGTCTGTAAGGGTGCCATCAGAGTATGTTTCCTGAATTGGTCCAAGGTTTTGGGGTTCTCTTGATCAGTTTCCCCTTCTAGCCTGATCTTCCCTGTGGCCTGTCACAGCATCCATAAGACATTCTCTACGATCAGGGGTAGGGTCTGTAGACAGGAGATAGAACATTCATTTCATCATTGAATAGCATTCCATTTTATGTGTATATAAATTATGATTTATGTATCCAGTTTACCATCCATGAATATCTGGATTGATTCCTTTATGTATTGTTAATACAAATGTGATTCTATTTATATGATTATAAATGTCTTTTAGTACACATAGAAGAATTTTCCAGGATATATTTCCAGAAATAGAATAAATGGGTGGTGGTACATTATATTTTTAGCAAATAATGTCACAGAGTCTTCTAAAGTGGATGGTTGAAAGACCATTAGTTCTTTTTTTTTTTTTTTAAGATTTTATTTATTTATTTGACAGAGATAGAGACAGCCAGCGAGAGAGGGAACACAGCAGGGGGAGTGGGAGAGGAAGAAGCAGGCTCATAGCGGAGGAGCCTGATGTGGGGCTCGATCCCACAACGCCGGGATCATGCCCTGAGCTGAAGGCAGACACTTAACCGCTGTGCCACCCAGGCGCCCCAAAAGACCATTAGTTCTTGTTATCAATCTGTAAATTATTTTAGGGTTTCTTGTGAATAATAACAGTTTTTCTAAATCCTTAGATCTTTGAGTTGTTTGTTTTACCTTCCTGTGCTGGCTAAGGACCTCCGGTACATGTTAAAGAAGTGGTAGTAATGAACCTTCCTGTGCTCTGATAGTAGAGGAAATATTTCCAGTATTTTGCTATTAGTATGATATCTGATGTGGGTTTATTTTTTATAGAGATTGATTATCTGGACAAAGAAGTTTCTTTTTATTCTTATTTGCTAAAAATTTATGTTCTTATTTTTTATAAACCAAAGCTTTATTATTTTAAATATACAATACATATTTAATGTCATAATTTAAACCATACAGAACAATACAAAGAATAATTTTAAAAAGTACTGTAGGGGTGCCTGGGTGGCGCAGTCAGTTAAATTGTCTGACTCTTGATTTCAGCCCAGGTCATGATCTCAAGTTTGTGAGATTGAGCCCCCTGTTGGGCTCTGTGCTCAGTGGGGAGTCTATTTGAGATTCTCTCCACCCCACTGCCCCATGCTCGCATGCTCTCGCTCTCTCAAATAAATAAATAAATCTTTTTTTAAAAAGTTCCTTGTGTGGGTTCCTGTCCAAATTTTCCCAATTTCCTCCAAAAGATTCTTTTAGCTGATGCTTATGGATGCTGGAGTCCTTAGTGAGACACATGTATTGCAGATATTTTCTTTTGTATGTATTGCCTTAGCCTTTTACTTTTTCTAATGGGATATTCTAGAGAAAAAATTAATTTTGATGAAGTTCAGTTTATCAACTTATTAAGATTTGTTCTTTTTGTATCCTATTTAAGAAACACTTGTTTACCCGGAGCTGATAAATATTTTCTCCTACATTTTCTTCTAAAAGTCTTATATTTTAGTTTTTACTTTTGGGTCTACAATCTATTTGATTTAATTTTTATATATAATGTGAGGTAAGGGTTAAGGTTTATGTTTTTCAATTGAATATCAAGTTCTAGCATTGTTGAAAAGACTTTCCTTTCCCCACCTTGAATTGTCTTAGCACCTTTGTTCAAGTCAATTAACATATATGTGTGGGTCAATTTCTGTATTCTCTATTTTGTTCTATAGATCTATGTGTCTGTTCTTACATTACTATGATAGCTGTTTTGACTACTGTAGCTTTATAGCAAGTCTTAAAATTAGGAAGTATGGGTCCTCTAACTTTGTTATTTTCAAAATTGTTTTGGCTTTTCTATACCCTGTGGATTTCCTTACAAACTTTAAAATCAGCTTACCAATTTCTACAAAAAAAGATTTTTGAGAGTTTGATTAGTATTATATTGAGTTTATAGAATAATTTGGTAGAAAATTGAGATTTTAACATTATTCTGTATTCTGTATACCAAAAATGGTATATGTTCTATTTATATGTCGAGTAAGTTGCTGGTAAAACAGATAAACAAGTCCCAGTATATTTTCTTTTCCTTGTGACAAGGTTGTGTATATTATGCGAGTCAATTTGGTTCTGAAAATTCTGGGGTACTTTTCCTTCAGGGCTAGCAGAGCACCAGTGCTGGACTTACTCTTCCACTGTCTACCCTAAATCATTGTGTTGGCAGCTTGGAACTAAGAAAGAATCAGAGTTAAGGATTTATATCTTCACTGTATGCTGGCTTAGATTTGTTTCTTTTCTTCAAAATATATTTAATTTTTTTAAAATTTATTTTAAGTAGGCTCCACACCCAAGGTGCAGCTTGAACTCACGACCCCGAGATCAGGTTTCATGCTTCACTGACTAAGCCAGCCAGGCACCCCTAGATTTCCTTTCAACAGACTTTGGAGCTTAATTAAAATAATTTTGAGTGTCATAATGAAGCCTCTTAGTATTAACCTTATCCAGAACTATTCATTCTGCCCTTTATATAAAATAATGCTATGAAATACTCACACTCTGCAAACTGGGTGGTAGGAAATGTGCAGTGTCTATCTGGATATGTTTTTCCATAAAGATGCAGAGCAGAAGAACTTGGAAATACAATTTGCTTAGATGTTTCATCTAATTCTATGTTGTTTACCACTGAGACACACTGATCTCCCACTCAGGGGCACAGGTTATCTTTAAAATATAAGATACCAATTAAAAGTTTTTCTTTTCCATGAGAAGTGCCTAATTGAATGATATTAAAATGTCAGTAAAAACACAGCTCAGATGGGGCGCCTCGGTGGCTCAGTTATTTAAGCATCTGACTCTTGATTTCAGCTTAGGTCATGATCTCAGGGTTGTGAGATTGAGCTTCACGTTGGGCATGGAGCTTGCTTAAGATTCTCCCTCTTCCTCTGCCCCTCCCCTTGCTCTCTCTTTCTCTTTCTTTAAAAAAAAAAAGGAACATAGCTCAGCAATCATTTATTGATGTTATTGTTTTTGTCTTCTCCAACAGACAGTGATAAATTAGCTGCTGATTTATTTTCTGCCCTTGCTCGTTTTTACGGTTTCATATTTTATTTTATTTTTATTTTATTTTATTTTATTCAGGTGTGATTGACATACAATATTATATTAGTTTCAGGTGGACAACGTAATGATTTGATATTTCCAATCACCACAATAAATCTAGTTAAAATCTGTCACCACATGTAGTTACAGAATTTTTTCCTTGTCATGAGAACATTTAAGATTTATTCCTTTAGCAACTTTCAAATGTGCAGTACAGTATTATTAACTATAGTAGCCATGCTATATATTATATCTCCATGACTTATTTATTTTACAACTGGAAGTTTGTACATTTTGATCCACTTCACTTATTTTACCCACTCCCTGCCCCCATCTTTGGCAACACTAATCTGTTCTCTGTATCCATGAGTTCAGTTTTGTTTTTTAAAAAAATTCCATCACATATATATAATTTCTTTAGCCATTCGCCTATCAATGGATTCTTAAGTTGTTTCCATACCTTGGCTGCTGTGAATAGTGCTACAGTGACTATGGGGGTACACATAGGCTGAAATGAGGGATGGGAAAGATATTGCATGCAAATGGAAACTGAAAGAGAGCAGGGGTAGTAGCTATATTTATATCAGGCAAAATAGACTTTAAGTCACAAACAAGAGACAAGGTCATTATGTAATGATAAAGGGATCAATTCATCAAGAAGATACAATTGTAAATATATATGCAGTCAACATTGGTGCACCTAAATATATTAAGCAAATACTGACAGATCTGAAGGGAGTAGACAGCAATGCAATAATAGTAGGGGACTTCAATACTTCACTTTCAACAAAGGATAGATCATTCAGCCAGAAGATCAGTAAGGAAGCACTGGACTTGAGCTATACTTTAGAGCTATGTGAGGTGATGGATACATTACTTAGTTTGATTGTGGTAATCATTCTATAATGTATACATATATACAATTTTTATTTGCCCACATTGCCTCAGTAAAACTGGGGGGAAAAGAAAGAAAAGAAGTCATTCAAGTAGCAAAGATTCAACCCATCTTTTTTTTTTTTTAATTAAGTTTAAAATTTTAATTACAGTATAGTTAACTTACAGGGCTATATTGGTTTCAGGTGTACAAAACAGTGATTCAAAATTCTATTTATTATTCAGTGCTCATCACCATACGTATAGCCTTTAATCCCTTTCCCCTATTTTACTCATCTCTCCCCCCCTTCTGGTAACCATCAGTTTGTTCTGTGTAGTTAAGAGTCTGTTTCTTGGTTTGTCTCTCTTGTTTTTTTTCCTTTGCTCATTTGTTTTGTTTCTTAAATTCTACCTATGAGTGGAATCATATACTATTTGTCTTTTTTGCTTAGCATCATACTGTCTAGTTCCATCCATGTTGTTGCAAATGGCAAGGTTTCATTCTTTTTTTTATAGCTGAATAATACTCCATTGTGTATATATACCACTTCTTCTTTATCCACTCATCTATCAGTGGACACTTGGGCCGCCTCCGTAATTTGGCTATTATAAATAGTGCTGTGTTTATAATTTTATAATTATAATATATAATAATAAAAATAATTATTATTATTATTATTATAGTTTATAATTATAATAGTGCTTACGTTTATGGTAAGGTTGCATGTATCCCTTTGAATTAGTGTTTTTGTATTTTTTGGGTAAATACCCAGTAGTCCAATTACTGGATTGTAGGGTAGTTCTCTTTTTAAGTTTTTGAGAACCCTCCATACTGTTTTCCAGAGCAGCTGCACCAGTTTGCATTCCCACCAATAGTGCACAAGGGTTCCTTTTTCTCCACATCCTCACCAACACTTGTTGTTTCTTGTGTTTTTGATTTTAGCCATTCTGACAGGTGTGAGTTAACACCCTCATTGTAGTTTTGATTTGCATTTCCCTGATGATGAATGATGTGGAGCACCTTTTCATGTGTCTTTTGGCCATCTGGATGTCTTCTTTGGAGAAATATCTGTTCATGTCTTCTGCCCATTTTTAAATTGGATTATTTGTATTTTTTGGTGTTCAGTTGTGTAAGTTCTTTATATATTTTGGATACTAACTCTTTATTGGATATGTCATTTGCAAATATCTTCTCCCATTCAGTAGGTTGACTTTAGTTTTATTGATTGTTTTCTTTGCTGCACAGAAACTTTTTGATATAGTCTTAATAGTTTATTTCTGCTTTTATTTCCCTTACCTCAGGAGACATATTTAGAAAAATGTTGCTACAGTCAATGTCAGAGAAATTACTGCCTCTGCTCTCTTCTAGGATTTTTATGGTTTCAGGTCTCACATTTAGGTCCTTAATCCATTTTGAGTTTATTTTTGTGTATGGTGTAGGAAAGTGGTCCAGTTTCATTCTTTTGCATGTAGCTGACCAGTTTGCCCAACACCATTTGTTGAAGAGACTTTTTCTCATTGTATATTCTTTCCTCCTTTGTTGAAGATTATTTGACCATGTAATTGTGTGTTTATTTCTGGGTTTTCTGTTTTGATCTATTGATCTATGTGTTTATTTGTGTGCCGTACTGTTTAGATTCAACCCATTTTTTACAATGTCATGGGGTTTAATGAAGACTTTCCAGAGGCCCTAGCTCTCAGTGCCATGTCTCAACTGCTTTTGATTACAGAGAGAATGTTCTATTATTCTTGCAGCATGTGCCCAGACATGCCACATAGCCTTTTTTACTCTGGAGTCTTGCTACTTTACAAGGTTCTACCTGGAAGAGCAGGGCAAGGTCACCTTTCCTCTCGGATACCCCAGACTTGTCTTATGGTTTCTATCCTCTTCTTTCTTCTAATTGTCCCCCAGGGAGGGGCAGGCACAGGACTTAGAGACTCTCCCCCTTTCAGAGAACACACTCATCCCCAATATATAGCTGTATTTGCTTCCCTACTGATTCTTTCTTTATTCATGTCCCAAGGAATTTTTTATTTAAAAAATTTTTATTGAAGTATAATTTACGTACATTAAAATGTATAGATCATAAGTATATAATTCAGTAAGATTTGGCCAATGATTACAATGGTGTAACTCACACCCATGTTAAGATATGGAACATTTCCTTCACCCCCAAAAACTTCCTTCATGCTCCTTTCCAGTCAACCCATCCCCAACCACTTAACTGATTTTTATCAGTGTATACTAGTTTTAGCCTGATATGGAAGTTCATATCAATGGAGTCATGTAGTATATACTCTTGTGTCTGGCCTTTTTTCACTCAACATCAGGTCTTTAAGATCCCAAGAGTATTTTTAATTTCACTCTTAAATCATCAGGTTTTATCTATTCCTTGAGCCCTTTAAAGCCTAGGTCATTGTAGCTATAAAATCTGAACTTCTGAAATTCAGAAGCTTTTTTAATGCTCTTTTGCTATACCATCTCTTACTTTTGACCAAAATTCATCTATTTATGCAGGAAAAGTCAAGAATTCCAGGAAATGTGGAGGGAATCTGACAATAGCTCCAAGAATTATCCTATCACTGAGTTAAGAACAGAGTCAGGATTTCAGTCCAGGAAACCTGGCTCTTAATATTGCCCCCCTCCCCAAGTTTTCCTGGGAAATGTATAGATTTAAAAGATTTAAAGAATTGTTTGCTGAGAAAAAGGAAAATGGAGAGTTTTGTAATGTGAATTGCTGTGTACTAGAGACAAGGGGCAAAAAGGCATTCCTTCGGCAGATAAGCTAGCATTGGTACAACTCAGGGAGCACTGAGCAACAAAAATTTTAAGAATCAGTAGTGAAGGGGCGCCTAGGTGGCCTAGTCAGTTAAGCATCTGCCTTCAGCTCAGGGCATGATCTCAGGGTCCTGGGATTGAGTCCCGTGTCCGGCTCCCTGCTCAGTGTAGAGTTTGTTTCTCCCTCTCCCACTCCCCCAGCTTATGCTCTCTCTATCAAATAAAAAAATAAAATCTTAAAAAAAAATCAGTAGTGAAGAATCTTATTGGTGAGACTAAGCCTTCTGGAAAGTATTCCTAATTAAAAATAAACAGCTGAATTTAAAAGCATGGCAGAACAAAATAAGTACCTTTCCCTGCTAAGTGCCTTTTCCCTCATGGTTTGTGGGATAGTTGAGTTAGGCTCTGCCACTGACTAGCTGTGTAGCTTTGGGCAAGTCTAATCACTTTTCTGAGTCCCGGTTCCTGTAGTCCTGAAATGAGAGGATGAGAGATATATATGGTCACTGTACTTCCTTCTAACTCAAAATTACAATAAATTAATGTTTGTAGTGCCCAGTCAATGAGTAAATCAGTATACATACAAGCCAAAGATCCTTGCCAAAGATGCCAGATGTGCTAGTTAGATGAACCACGTGGAGGTTTATTACTGTGTTTTCTGCTTCCACAAGAAATGGCATGGTCTCTTTGGATCTACCATATAAGCATGAAACAAAAAGAGGTGAAAATGGTTTTATCATGTTTTTATGTTTTTATTAGGTAGTACTAGTTATGGAGTGAAAGAAATGGAGCTGTGGTCCTCTTGTGTGGAAGCACAATAATGTGATTTTTTTAAAAATTCAGTTTTGGTGACAGCAAAAACATGGTAGCTTGCAGTTCCAGTAAAATGTGTCCAATTTTTCCAAATTACATGGGTACACCCTAGCTTAATTTTGAAGTTACATAAGTGAGAATATCATGGTTTTCAGAGCTGTAATAAGTCAGTATATACCCAGATGTTCTATATGGTAGTTTAGAACATTTCACATATATCATATTATTGTATTACAATAAATTATGAAAGTAAGGTTGGTGTATAACTGTCCCCAGAAAAGATGAGTAACTCACCCAAGGTCAGGAAACTAATTAGTGGCAATTTTCAAGTATTACATGTGGGAGTTTACTTGGTTATCATTTCAAGATTCATTTTTATATGCCTCGCTGCTTCTGAATTAAGCTTATAATTTTTTGTTTTGTTTGTTCAATCATAAGATTTTTGTTTGACAGAAGTGTTTGCTCTACTGTTAATTTTTTTTGAAAACTATCAAAGTTTAAAAATCTTCCATAAAAATAATTAACAGAAATGGTCTTGCTTTATGGAGTCTCAAGAAGAAAAATGGCTAAATCAGTTTATGCTGAAATCCTGCCTTTGGCATCCTGAAGAAGGACACGAATAATAGATGGCAATGGTTAAAATGTAATGATTCCCTGAGATCTACAGGGATGTTGAAAGGGCATTTTCTGAGGTAGTCTTCAAAGTTTCTGAATTTTCATTCAGGTCATTACTTTGCCAACTGTTCTATGCATTCTCATGATGCCGTTTGTGAAGTGTTTGCCAGAGAACGGTCTTCAAAGAACAGTGATCTTTTGGGGCGAGTGGCATGCTCGGATCTCCATAAGAAAGAATCCCCTACTGTCCTCTGTTCTGACACTCCAGTCAGCTCTGAGCAAACAGAGCTTCACTTCGGGAGGTCTCTTCTCAGCAACTGTCAATACAAAATATCCCCAACTTTGAAAATAAAGGTCATTTCAGGGGCACCTGACACAACCGCATCCCTCCCCTTACTATGTGCCAGCAGGTGAGCCTTCTCTGGAATAACATAAAAACCCGAACAGAGCAACTCATAAAATGGTTTGCAATAATAAAATAGCACCCAAAGAGTAGAAACTTCTGAAGTACCATGACAGATGTTATCCTAGGCCTGTGTGGAAAACTTTGGAGAAGACCGAACTGGTTATTTGAATAAAGTAGGACTAGCTCTTTTGCATTTGGGAGTGTAGGCTTCCTAAATTAGAGACAGATCAGCAGAGTGACTTGGGGTTCTGGTTTAGAAACTTTAAAGATTTTCCAATATCATGATTATTCTTATTACACCTCCCCAAGGTGGGGACCAAAGTGCAACTACTTTTCAGCATCAAACAAATGACAAGTCAATACAGGAGAGAGAGTAAACCATTGATTGTTATGGACAGAGGAGAATAACTTACAGGTTATTTCAAAACCAAGATCTAAAGGATTTTATGAGACACAAGTTTTGTATAAAGTATTATTTCGTGGGCCTTATTTGTTATAATCGTGGTATAATACAAAATAAATGCTTTCGGCTATGAGCTGCCTGGGGAAATGGTGAATGGACAGTGAAAGGGAATGTTGATATTTATTAGCAATTTGGTATAATGGAAAAAGCATTGAATTTATAAATTAGAAGAGCTGGATTTGTTGCAAGTTAATTATGTGATCTTGGATAAGTCACTTGGCCCAGTGGCTCTCAAAATTTAATGATTCTTAAAGAAGCACCTGGAGAGGTTGTTAAAACACAGATTTCTGGATCTCATCCCTTAGAGATTGTGATTCACTAGACCTGGAATAGGGCCTGAGATTCCAAATTTCTAACAAGCTCCCAGGTGATACTTATGCTGCTTGTCTAGGGGCCATACTTTGAGGAGCAAAGAAGTCTGAGACTAGGCTCTCCTTATTTTCAAAAGGTATCTACTATGTTAGATGATTGCTCCGGTCTATCCTGGCCCCATAAAATTTTCTGAGGTTCAGTTTTGTTCTGTTTGCCCTGCTGAAAGTGTCTGTGATTTTTCTTTCTAATGGAGATGGCTAATGGTAGGTCATAAATGAAATCATTGAGGGAACAACTGTCTTAGGGAAAATTTGTTGCTGTTAAAGTATTAGCCATTAGCAACAGGTGCCTACTTAAATATTTTATATTCAATTTTATGGCTGGGTCTCCTAAACGAAATTTAAAAATTCCTCTGAAAGGCTTTAGTTTGAATATTAACTCTGGCACTTAGTAACCTCATGACCTTAACCTTTCTTAGTTTCCTTATCTGTAAAATGGGAAAACCAATTCCAAGTCTTTCCTATATTGATGACTCCTGGAACATACACATGAAGGCACCTTGTAGGATGTAAGGAGCCATATAAATATAAGGAATGACTATGTGCAAGGCATAATGAATAGAAATCACAATACCAGGGCACTGAGCCAGTTCCAGGATGATTCATTAGAGGCCATGCGGCCTCTTAACGATACTTCTACAAGCAGGAGGAATCATTGTTCCAGCTCTGTGGCTTAGTTTGTCCACAACAGTGTCTGTTATGTACTTTTTACAGCCTGGCACTGAAATAAGAGAAATAGGAAGCAGATAACAGTATGAATCAGGGAAGCAGAACGACGATGAGTATTATGGAAGAAGAAATCTATCACAAGAATTTGAATCAGAGATTCCAAAGAAATCCTGGTGCTGTCTACATCCAGTAACTATAGTCAGATCACAAATGGGAGCTGGTAGAGTATTCATGGGAAGCTGTTGGCTCTTTGTGGCCACTGCCTCTGTAAATTGCAGGGAAGCATATGGTGATGGGCCTGGGATTACTGTTAGTCAGCAGGGGCCAGAGAGCTGGAGGTGGAGGTGAGGAGAGTGAGGACCAGCTGGAACCTGCTGATACCTCTGTATGTGTGTTGCACCACCTCTAACCAAATGTGACCTCGGAGCATAATGGGTGCCACTTCCTTCTGCCTTCCAAATCTTGTACAAGCTCACCTTTGGTTTACTCTTAGAACCACATAGAAAAGGAGATTTTGGAGAACTTAATTTCTGGCATAAAAAGCATGATGTCTGACAGTACTTCTGAAGCACATATTGACTGAATAATGAGTTCTTTCCTTATTCAAAGGGGACAAGTCCTCCATCTCTAAAAGAAAGAAAACCCTATATTTAAAGAATAAGATATATTCTAGTCTCTGAATAATAAACTGTAGTCCTTTAAATATCTTGAGAATGCACATACATATGTAAAAATTTTGTATAAGGCCTTGTGTGGGTGTACACACAATCACAAACACAAGCAATTTCCATATGTAACCAATAGAAGGTCGTAGGACTCTCATTTATGCAAGATGTACTAACAGGATTTGGAATGCAGGGAACACCACTACATGGTAACAGAAGTGGGAACAGCTCTGTATGTGGGTCCTAGAGAATGTTTACTCAGTATGTAAACAGTGGGTAAGGCAGAAAGGGTAAAAAATTTGTTGTTCTTGTATAAAACAATATGTTGTTCAATCCTCATTATTTCCAAATTCTGTATTTTCAAATTCACCACTTGCTAAATCTTACTTGTAAACCCAAATCAATGCTGGTGACACTTTTGTGGTAATTCTCAGACATGCACAGAGAAGCAAAAAATTTCAGTTACCTGACACATATATTCCCAGCTGAGGTCGAAAAAGGCAATGCTCTGCCTTTTTGTTTCAGCTCTTATACTGTAAATAAGTGTCTTTTTTATGGTTTGTTCAGTACCACATTTTTCACGTTTTTGTGCTCTGTATTGGCAATTTTGCTGTTTAAAATGACCCCCAAATGTAGTGCCAAAGTGCTGTCTAATGTGCCTAAGTGCAAAGACGACTGCAATGTGTGTTGGATAAGCTTTGTTCAGGCATGAGTTATAGTCCTGTTGGCCATGAATTCAATGTTAATGAATCAACAATATATACTAAATAGGTGTCTTTAAACAGAAACACACATAAAATAAGGTTATGTATCGACTGGTTGATGAAAATGTTGTAACTAGAGGCTCCTAGGAACCTAATCTTTGATTATCTCTAGGGGCAATGGTTCGGTATTCATTAACACAGTATTCAAGTATCCATGGTGACTTTATAGACCATAACTTCTGCAAATAATGAGAATCAACTATACATCCTAAAAGGAAAGATAGGTTACTTTCAGTCTCACAGAAAAGGCTAGATGTAATGAGGGAAGGCAGATCTCAATCTGTCACCATTTGGTTGATGCCTGAAATTATACTCTTAGTTTAGTGTTTTTCCAGCTCATTGCAATGTTCATACCTGGGGTGATCGCTCTTTTAACCTTATCAACCAATTACATTTTAGCATGAATAAACCCCAGGAATTTTCCTGAGATCAAGAACCTTTTTGGGATTGCATATACTGGAATAGCAATGAAAAGAAATGTGCTTTAGATATGAAATATATAACATTCTGCCCTTCACAGAAGAAGAATATGGAGGAAAAGATAAGAAATACTAGATCTGGGTCTGTTTTCTCTCTTTTCTTTTCCTATTCTCCTTTTCTCATTCTACCACTTCTTTTCTTCAGACAATAGTACTTCAAATCTTGCAATATGTCTTATACTCATTTATTTCTGGTCTTGCAAAGTTGGCCCCTCATCACTGACATCTGCTTTCCTACACCCTTGTCAACCTCTGAGCTTCTCTTCATCCTTCAGTTCTCAACTTAGATGCCCCCTCATTCTGACTTCTTAGGTTCCCTGGGTTTCCATCAGTTGTCACACTATGTACTTCTCCTGTAATATCCTCATGTGGCACTGCATGTTTCTTGTATAATAGCATTCATCCCATGGGATTACAATGCTCTGTTTACTCTCGGAGTTCCTTACTGGGCTAAAGTCTTAATGAAGATTTGGGAAAGATTTATCAGGTTATCATTGTAAGCAGTAATCACATGGTAGAAATGACATACATTATGGTGGGATATATATAAATAGCTATCATGTCTCTCCAAATTTTGAGTCAGAAATAAAAGAAAAATTTCATATGGGCTTTTCTAGCTCCCTGACAAGAACCTCTGAATATTAACTGTTCCCATACCTTAAGTCTGTGCATGTTAATTCAAACATCATAACTGTATTTAGCAATCAGCTAAAGCTTTGTAATGAATGATCACAAAATGTTATTGGCATACAAACTTAGTGGCATTTATGTTGCTCATGGGACTATGGTTCAGCTGGGGAAGCTCTGCGTTATGGTCTTGTCCTGAGAGTTGGCTGGGGTGAATTTCTCCTTGTGGTTCATTTTGGGACCCACCCAAGCAGTTATGTAGGACAACTCAGCTCATGGTAATGGCAGAGTCATGCTCAACAATGCAAGCAAATTTCAAGTCTCTGCTGGTGTCATGTGTAATAATACCCTATTGGTTAAAACAAGGGGGGTTGTAGAATGGGAACTATTCTCCTCCTCTGGGCAAAGTTGACAAATTCCTCTCTTCTGAAGGAAGGACCCAGGTAAGACTTTCCAGGCTAATAATTTTGCTTCAGGTCATGGGAGAGTATGAAAGAGGACATCAGATGTTTTGCTATAGTCTCAGGAATTGGTAGTTCCTGTCCTACCTGGAAATGTTTAGGACATCCCCTCTCTGAGTAAGTAAAATCTTTCTAAGCAAGGCCCTCCCAAAGAACTAGAGTCATAGAGACACAAAAATAATGAAGGACTGCTTTAGATTGAGAGCACCCTTTGCAAATAGCTCATCAAGCCATTTAATTCTTTTTTTAAAGAAGTTATTTATTTTTTAAAGTGATCTCTACACCCCATGTGGGACTCAAACTCACAACCCTGAGATCAAGAGTCACATGCTCTTCTGACTCAGCCAAGCCAGGCACTCCTCAAGTCATTTAATTCTGATGATGACTGGCATCTTATGGAGATGAATAGAAGGTCTTCCCATGGCCATGGTGATGCCAACAGCAGGGCTTTGTGAAGGATTTTTGAGGTTGTCAGGGAGATAAATGGCTTTGATGTCCAACAGGGAGATTTCCTTCTGTGGATTTTACTGGGGTTTTTTTTGTTGTGGTGATGGTTTTGTTTTTGTTTTTGTTTTACATTTAAATCTTTAATCCATTTGGAATTTAGTTTTGGATGTGGTGTGAGCTAGGGATTCAATTTTATTTTCCTCAACATATGTATAGACAAATGTGCCAGTACCATTGAACAAATAAACTGTCTTTTCCTGTTGAATTTAAATATTGCCTTTATCCTTTTTAAAAAAAAAAAGATTATTTATTTGACAAAGAGAGAGCACAAGCAGGGGGAGTGGTAGAGGGAGAAGCAGGCTCCCCATTGAGCAGGGAGCCCGATGCGGGGCTCAATCCCAGTACCCTGGGATCATGAGCTAAGCTGAAGGAAGATGCTTAACTGACTGAGCCAGCCAGGTGCCCCAAATATTGCCTTTATCCTGTATTTTAATTCATTTAGTGGAATCTTTTTCTGGGATCTTTATTCCACTCCACTGCTTTATTTGCACATTTCTATGCCAGTACTATATTACTTCAACTATAGTGGTTTTATAGTATGTTTAATATCTAAGACAAGCCCTCCCACATATACTATAATCTCTTCGATAATTTTCTTGGGTGTTTAGATTTGCATGGACTTTATATGTACTTAAAAATTTCCATTGGGATTATAATGAATATTTTACTGAATTATATATTAATTTTGGGAGAATAACTTCTTATGATAACAAGTCCTTCTATCAAAGAAAATCTTTCTATTTGTTCAGATACTGTTTTATACATTCAGTAAGAGTTGGAAAAGAGCTAGGTATGATTTAGGACAGAGAGAAGGCCACTATGGCTGGAACAGAGAGCCAGGATAGAAAGGAGGAGATTACCAATCATAATCTGAAGGTCATCCTTGCTTTTCAGCATGACTTTATTGAAGATTTATTATGTGTTGATGTTAAAGTTTATTTCTCAAAGGATATATATTTTTTGATCTCCTTATTTTCAAGTCCTTGGAGAAGCCATCCTATGTATTTCTTGCTGCAGAAGAACTCTTATTTTTATAACTTGTTAAAGATTATCAATGGATAGAGTTAGAAAATAGAATGGTGGCTGCCAGGGGCTGAGGGGAATGGGGGAATGGGGAGTTTAATGGATACAGTTTGAGTTTGGAAAGATAAGAAAAGTTCTTGAGATGTATGGTGGTGATGGTTGCACAACAATGTGAACATATTTGATGCCACTGTATGTACACTTAAAAATGGTTAAAAAGGTAAATTTCATGTATATTTATGTATATATATTTTACCACACAGAAAGAACAAGAACAGCATGCAATTAGCTGGAAGGGAATCACAGTCAATCTCTATACAAGATGGGGAGAGTATTGTTTGTTATAGTTAATATTTTTAGGGAAATCATGGGGCGCCTGGGTGGCTCAGTCATTAGACGTCTGCCTTCCCCTGAGGGCATGATCCCGGGGTCCTGGGATTGAGCCCCACATCGGGCTCCTCCACTGGGAGCCTGCTTCTTCCTTTCCCACTCCCCCTGCTTGTGTTCCCTCTCTCGCTGGCTGTCTCTCTGTCAAATAAATGAATAAAATCTTTAAAAAAATATATTTTTAGGGAAATCATGCAATTGTTACTAATCTTCAAAGAAGGCAGAGATGTTTTTAAAGCTACTGTTTTTCAGTAGCCTACAAGATTTGTTTATCAGAGTTTAGAACAGATACAAAATGTGCAAGTCTTCAGATAGTGATTTATACTAAACAAGAGTAAAGTCAATCTAAGAAAATGTAAAAAAAAAAAAGAATTCCCATTGAAATGAAAATCAGCAATGAGAAATTTCAAAGATTTCACAGATTTCTGAGAATATATCCATAGATATCAGTTGAGAAACTCTATTTCCTGTTCCTGCTTTAAGATACACCTTGAAAAAATGATAAAGCAACATGCATCATTTGTTTTTGGCTTCCTCTTCCTTTCTGTGTCCAGTCCCCATATTCTACCACCCCTTGCCTTATCCCTCAGGTGTCCAGTGTCCTTTGTGCTCCTTTGGTCACTTAAAAAAAAACCCAGTTTATTAATGAGGTATGGTTGAAATACAATAAGCTATATGTAGGGGCGCCTGGGTGGCTCAGTTGTTAAGTATCTGCCTTTGGCTCAGGTCATGATTCTGGGGTCCTGGGATCGAGCCCCACGTCAGGCTCCCTGCTCAACAGGAAACCTGCTTCTCCCTCTCCCACTCCCCCTGCTTGTGTTCCCTCTCTCGCTGTCTCTCTCTCTGTCAAATAAATAGATAAAATCTTTTTTTAAAAAAATGTAGTATTTAACAACAACAAAAAGCTGTGTGTATTGAAAATATACAATACAGTTTGGATGAGTTTGGATGAAAATATACAATACAGTTTGGACAATACAGATGAGTTTGGAAATAAGTATATGCCCATGAAACTATCACCACAATGTATGCCATAAACATATCCATAACTTCCAAAAGTTTCCTCTTGCCCTCTTTATTATTTTTTTAATAAGAAAACATAACAGGAGATTTGTGCTCTTAGTAAAGTTTTAAGTATATGATACAGTATTTTAAACTATAGGTGCTATGCTGCACAGTAGATCTCTAGGACTTATTCATCTTGTGTAACTGAAACTTTGTGCTTTTTCACTAATACCTCTCCATTTACCCTTCCCCTGAGCCTCCATTCTACTTTCTGCTTCTATGAGCTTGACTAGATTCTGTGTACAAGTGGGATCATGTTGTACTTTTCCTTCTGTGTCTGGCTAATGTCACCTAGTGTAATATCCTCCAGGTTCATCCATGTTGCAGCAGATGGCAGGATTTCCTTCTTTTTTAAGGCTAAATAATGTTCCATTGTATGTATATAGCATGTTTTCTTTATTCATTCAACCATCAATGGATATTTAGGTTGCTTCTATATCTTGCTATTGTGAATAATGCTTCAGTGAACACAAGAGTGCAGATATCTCTTAGAGATAGTGACTTTATTTCCTTTGGATATATATCAGAAGTGGGATTGCTAGATTATATGGTAGCTGTTTTTTAATTTTTTGAGGAAACTCTTCCATAGTTACTGTTCTAATTCATATTCCCAACAGTGTACAAGGGTTCCTTTTTCTCTCACCAGCACATATAAATATTTTTTATAATAGTCATCCTAACAGGTGTGAAGTGGTATCTCATTGTCATTTTGATTTGCATTTCCCTGATGATGAGTGATGTTGAGCACCTTTTCACATACTGCCCATTTGTATGTATTCTTTGGAGAAACACATATATATAGTTCCTTTGCCCATTTTAAATTGGATTTATTTTTGCTATTGAATTGTAGGCAGTTTTTACATATTTTTAATACTAACCTTTTATCAGATATATGGTTTACAAGTATTTTCTCCCATTCTGTAGGTTGCCTTTTCATTTTGCTGATTGGTTCCTTTGCTGTATAGAAACTTTTTAGTTTGAGGGGCGCCTGGGTGGCTCAGTCATTAAGTGTCTGCTTTCAGCTCAGGGTGTGATCCCAGCGTTATGGGATCGAGCCCCACATCAGGCTGCTCCGCTGGGAGCCTGCTTCTTTCTCTCCCACTCCCCCTGCTTGTGTTCCCTCTCTCTCTGGCTGTCTCTCTCTCTCTCTGTCAAATAAATAAAATCTTTAAAAGAAAAAAAAAGAAACTTTTTAGTTTGATGCAATCATGCTTGTTTATTTTTAGTTTTGTTGTCTGTGCTTTTAGGTGTCTGCAATATTGTGACTTATAAGAAATATACATTTTGTCATTCAGATGACCAGAATATATATTTCTCATATATGTGTTAGGTGTTCATCCACAGTTCCTGGGTCACAGGTCCCCAAACCCTTAGAATTTCCTAAGTGTTGAGAACAACAAATGTTAATGAGGTGACCTCTGGACTGCATCTCAAGATGGGGCTGGTTGCTAGTGGAGCCAGCCTTGTGATTAGAGGGTTGGAACTTTCAGTCACATCCCCCTGGCCTCTGAGGTGGAGAGAAAGACTGGGGGTTTAATCAGTAGCCAATGGCCTGTGATTTAATCAATCATGCCTATGTAATGAAACCTCCATAAAACCCAGAACAATGGCATTTGGAGAGCTTCCAGATTGGCAAATGTTTGGAGAATGTGGAGTGTGGCACACCTGGAGAGGGCATGGAAAATCCGTGCTCTTTCCTCATATCTCTTGCCTTATGCATCTCTTCCATCTGCCTGTTCCTGAGCTATATCCTTTTATAATAAACTAATAATCTAGTAAGTAAAATGTTTCTTTGAGTTATGGGAGCCACTCTAACAAATTAGTTGAATCCAAGGCGGAGGGTGGGGGGTGCGGTCACAGGATTTATAGCCAGTTGATCAGAAGTACAGGTGACAACCTAGACTTGTAATTTTAGGCATCCTGAGTTGGAGTGGGTCATTGGAACCTCCAGTCTATAGCCAGTTGGTCAGAAGCACAGCTGATAACCTGGGCTTGTGGCTGGTATTTGAAGTTGGTGGGAGTCAGTTTTTTAAGACTGAGCCCTTAACCTGTGAGACTTGATGCCATCTCTGGAGAGATTGTGTCAGAATTGTGTTAAATTGTAGGACACCCAGCTGGTGTCCAAAGAATTGCTTGATTGTATGGGGGATTCCTCCCACACGCACTGGAATTGGGTATCAGAACCCCTTTAGTTCCCTATCTAAATCATTGCCAAGGCCAATGTCAAGAAGCTTTCCCCCTGTATTTTCTTCTAGTTTTATGATTTCAGGTCTTATGTTTAAGTCTTTAATCTGTTTTCTTTTCTTGTCTTTTCTTTTTTATCTTTAATCCATCTTTGGTTGATTTTTGCGTATGGCTTAAGGTAAGGGTATAATTTCATTCTTTCGCAAGTGCATATCCTGTTTTCCCAGTATCATTTATTGAAGAGACTATTCTTCCATGTGTTCTTGGCACCCTTGTCTAAAATCTTTTGAGCATATATACATGGGTTTATTTCTGGGCTCCCTATCCTGTTCTGTTGGTTTATGTGTTTTTCTACCTGTATTATACTATTCTGATTACTGCAGCTTTGAAATATATTGAAATGAGGAAGTGTGATGTCTTCAGCTTTGTTCTTCTTTCTCAGGATTGCTTTGAATATTTGGGGTCTTTTGTGATTTCATATGAATTTTAGTATTGTGTTTTCTATTTCTGTGAAAAATACCATTGGGATTTGGATAGAGATTTCATTGAATCTGTAGATTCAGTGTGGGTAGTATGGACATTTTAACAATATTATTTTTTCCCCCAATCCATGAACATGAGATGTCTTTCCCTTTATTTGTGTCTGCTTCAAATTCTCTCATTATTATTTTATAGTTTTCAGTGTATAGATCTTTCATCTCCTTGGTGAAGTTTACTTGTAAGTATTTTATTCTTTTTGGTGCTATCGTAAATGGGATTTTTTTAAAATTTCCTTTTTGAATAATTAGTTGCTAGTATATAGAAATGCAACTGATTTTGTATCCTGCAATTTTGCTGAATTTGTATGAGTCCTCACAGGTTTTTGTTTGTTTGTTTTTTGTTTTTTTTGTGGAGCTTTGATCATTTGAGAGGCAGATTAGCATTGAGGAAAGAACATGTGCTATGAGTTAGAAAGCCCTGAGTTTGAATCCTACCTTGAATTTACATATGATTCTAGGACCTTGAGTCAGTTCATTAATCTCTCTAAGACTTGGTTTTATTATTCATGATACAGGGATGCTCCTTTTACCTACCTTTCTATTATGTAGTGTTGTTTTGATGATTACATGAGATAATGAATTTGAAAGGATTAAACCAGGGCCTTACCATTTTAGCATTTCATGTAATCAGTAAATGGTATTCTACCTCCTTTCCTGCTCAGCCTCACCAAAATCTGATTTCCCCTAAAGACTTGGACCATTAATTTATCTCTCCTTCTCCTCATTTCCAATTTAGCTCCCAACAAAAATGCAATTTCTTCAGGGCAACTGATCTTAACCACTTCTTTAAAAGTGATCTGGACTAGGGGTGCCTGGGGGGCACAGTTGGTTGAGCATCCAACTCTTGGTTTCAGCTCAGGTTGTGATATCAGGGTCATGGAATTGAGCCTCTCATTGGGCTCCACACTCAGTGCAGAGTCTGCTGAGACTTTCTCTCCCTCTCCTTCTGCCCTTCCCCACCAGGCTCGAGTGCTCGCTCGCTCTCTCTCTCTCCCCCTTTCTCTCCATCTAAGATAAATACATAATCTAGGGAGGCAAGATGATGGTAGAGTGGGGGACCTCATTTCATCTGGTCCCTTGAATTTAGCTAGATAACTATCAAACCATTCTGAACAACCATGAATTCAGCCTGAGAGGTAAGAAAAAAATATATGGAACTCTACAAGTAGAAAAACGACTGTTTTTTGCAAGGTAGGAGGTGTGGAGACATGAATCCAAGGGGAGATATCAATGATTAACAGAGTGGAGAGGGAGCCTCCATAAGCCGGCTACCAGTAAGTGATATAGTCCTGGAGAGCAAAATCAGAACACTTGGAACTCTGCTCCAGTGAGAGCTATCCCTGTCTGAAAGGGGCTCAGGGGATGAAAAGGACAGAATTCTAGGTGGGTCAGTGTGGTCTCAAGATCCCAGGAGTCACAGAAATAATGGGGATGCCTGAGCCAGTAGAGTGCCCAAGCAGTGGATTGGAGAAACTGGTTACAGTCAGCAAGCCCAGGAGGGGACTCTCAGCTCGGATTGCCATAAATCATGAGCCGGTGATTGGGAGACTGCTGTCTGCCTGGACACCTTGCAAAGGACCTGGCAACAGCTCTCAGGGTGGCGGCCCGTAAAGGACAGTACATTGGCACTCAGCCATCCCCTAGGAGCGGCAGAGTGGGATTGTGTACAATCCCGTGACTGCTCTCAGCACCAGGACACTACAAAGGGCAGTAACACGTGACCCTCAGACTTGCCCCCCCGCCCTGGGATTACTGTGGGCACACACTGCAGGAGTCTGCGGGGGTTTGGCATACACAAAAGTGAAGACTATCTGTCCCAGAGGGTTTACTGAAGAGGGAGAACCTCGATGTTTCAGCTCTGGGGCTGGAGATTGGGGCATGACCATTTTTATTTTGATCCTCTAAAGAGGCATGGAAAGCCCTCAGGGAACAAAAGCCACACAGAGGACCTACTTATGCTAAGCCCAGCCCCTTGGCAAGGGGCAGTGTGATTCCGCCCAGGCAAAGACACCTGAGGAGCAGCATAGCAGGCCCCTCACCCAGAAGACCAACTGGAAGAACAGGTGCACAACTAGTTTATGGAACCCACAAGACTGTAAAACTCCAGCGCTAGGGGAAAATGGTATATAGAACTCGAGGGTTTTTCTCATGATTCATTTATCTTTCGGCCCAAGATTTTCCATTTCTTTTTTTTCTTTTTTCCCTTTTCAACTAGTTTCTTATTTTATCAACATTTGTTTTTAAGTCGTTTTTTTAACTTTTATTTTTCACATCTACATTTTGTAGATATATGCTTCATTTTTGGCCTTTTTCCACTCTATTCACTTTTATTTTTGTATATATATAAGTTTTGCTTTCTTTGCAGTTTTGGGATTTAGTGTCTTCTAACACAAAGACCAAAATTCACTCAGGAACAAGTGGATCACCCTGCTTTGTCCACCTTGTGAGATTGTATTTTCTCATCCCCCTCCCCTTTTTGTTTTGTTTTGTTTTTGTTTGCTTTTCTGTTTTGGTTTCTGACCGCTTCAGATTTGTCTAGTCTGTATTTTGCTTGGGTTGTGGTTGATATTTTTGATTCTGCTCACTCGCTCATATATTCTTCTCTGGGCAAAATGACTAGGAGGAGGAATTCACAACAAAAGAAAGAACCAGAGTTAATGTTCTCTGTGACATATCTAATCAATATGAATATAAGTAAGATGTCAGAGATGGAATTCAGGGTAACAATTATAAAGTTAATAGCTGGGCTTAAAAAAAGCATAAAAGACACTAGAGAATCCCTTAGTGCAGAAATGAGAGCTAATCAGGCTGAAATTTAAAATGCTATAACTGAGATGAAGTTTAAATTGGATGCTCTAACAGCTAGGGTAAATGAGGCAGAAGAGAGAATAAGTGATCTAGAAGACAGGCTGATGGAAAGGAAGTTGAGGAAAAGAGAGAAAAACAACTAATAGCACCTGAAAAAAAAGGCTTTGAGAAATCAGCGATGCCATGAAACATAACAATGTCAGAATTATTGGGGTGCCTGAGGGCAAAGAGAGAGAGGGCCAGAAGATATATTTGAGCAAATCATAGATGAGAACTTCCCTAATCTGGGGAAGGAAAAAAGCATTCATGTCCAAGAGGTAGAGAGAACCCCTCCCAAAATCAATAAAAACAGATCAACACCCTGACATATAAATACTGAAGCTTGTAAATTTTAGAGAAAAAGAGAAAATCCTGAGAGCAGCTCGAGACAAGAGGCCCCTTACCTACCTCTGAACATCAGACTAACATCAGACCTATCCACAGAAACCTGGTAGGCCAGAAAAGGCTGGCATGACATATTCAGGGTACTAAATGAGAAGAAAATGCAGCCAAGAATACTTTATCCAGCAGGGCTGTCATTCAGAATGGAAGGAGAGATAAAGAGTTTCCAGGATAGACAGAAACTGAAAGAATATGTAACCACCAAGCCAGCCCTGAAAGAAATATTAAGGGGGATACTGCAAGTGAAGAGAGAGCCCAAGAGTAACATAGGCCAGAAAGAAACAGAGACAACCTACAGAAATGGGGAGTTTACAGGCAATATAATGGCACTAAATTAATATCTTTCAATAGTTACTCTGAATGTAAATGGGCTAAATGTTCCCATCAAAAGACACAGGGTATCAGATTGGACAAAAAAGCAAGACCCATCCATATGCTGTCTGCAAGAGACTTGTTTTAAACCTAAAGTCACCTCCAGACTGAAAGTGAGGGGGTGGAGAACAATTTACCATGCTAATGGACCTCAAAAAAAAGCTGGGGTAGCAATCCTCATATTAGACAAATTAGATTTTAAACCAAAGACTGTAGGAAGAGATGAAGAGGGACATTATATCATACTTAAAGGGTCTATCCAACAACGATCTAACAATTATAAATATTTATGCCCCTAACATGGGAGCAGCAACTATATAAACCAATTAATAACCAGTGTAAAGAAACACATTGATAATAATACATTAATAGTAGGGGACTTCAACACCCCACTCACAGCAATGGACAGATCATCTAAGCAGAAGATCAACAAGGAAACAAGGGCTTTGAATGACACACTGGACCAGATGGCTTCACATATATACACAGAACATTCCATCCTAAAACAACAGAATACGCATTCTTCTCAAGTGCACATGCAACTTTCTCCAGAATAGATCACGTACTGAGTCACAAATCAGGTCTCAACCAAAACCAAAATATTGGGATTATTCCCTGCATATTTTCAGACCACAGTGCTTTGAAACTTGAACTCAATCACAAGAGGAAATTTGGAAGGAACTCAAACACTTGGAGGTTAAAGAGTATCCTATTAAAGAATGAATGAGTCAACCAGGAAATTAAAGAAGGATTTAAAAAATTCAGGGAGACTAATGAGAATGAAAACACATCTGTTCAAAAGCTTTGGGATACAGCAAAGGCAGTCCTAAGAGGGGAGTACATTGCAATACAAACCTCTCTCAAAAAAATTTAGAAAAATCTCAAATACACAAGCTAACCTTACACCTACTGGAGCTGGAGAAAGAACAGCAAATAAAACCTAAACCAAGCAGGAGAAGAGAAATAATAAAGATTAGAGCAGAAATCAATGAACTAGAAACCAGAAGAACAGTGCAACAGGTCAATGAAACTAGAAGCTGGTTCTTTGAAAGAATTAATAAGATCGATAAACCTCTGGCCAGACTTACCAAAAAGAAAAAAGACCTAAATTAATAAAATCATGAATGAAAAGGGAGAGGTCATGACCAACACCAAGGAAATACAGACAATTTTAAGAACTATATGCCAACAAATTAGGCAATCTGGAAGAAATGGATGTGTTCCTGGAAACTTATGAACTACCAAAACTGAAACATGAAGAAATAAAAAATCTGAACAGACCCATAACCAGCAAGGAAATCGAAGCAGTAAACAAAAATCTCCCAACAAACAGCAGTCCAGGGCTGGAAGGCTTCCCAGGAGAATTCCACCAAACATTTAAAGAAATATTACCTATTCTACCAAAGCTGTCTCAAAAAATAGAAATGGAAGGAAAACTTCCAAACTCATTCTATGAGGCCAGCATTACCTTGATCCCAAAGCCCTATGAAGACCCCATCAAAAAGGAGAATTACACACCAATATCCCTGATGAACATGGATGCCAAAATACTCACCAAGATACTAGCCAATAGTATCCAACAGTACATTAAAAGGATTATTCACCACGACCAAGTGGGATATATTCCTAGGCTGCAAGGGTGGTTCAATATTCACAAATCAATCAATGTGATAGATCACATTATTAAAAAAAAAGACAAGAACCATATGATCCTCTCAATTGTTGCAGAAAAAGCATTTGACAAAATACAGCATCTTTTCTTGATTAAAACTCTTCAAAGTGTAGGGATAGAGGTAACATAACTCAATATCATAAAAGCCATCTATAAAAAGCCCATAGCAAATACCATTCTCAATGGGGAAAAATTGAGAGCTTTCCCCCTACAGTCAGGAACATGATAGGGATGTCCACTCTCACCACTGTTATCAACATAGTACTAGAAGTCCTAGCCTCAGCAATCAGACAACAAAAATAAAATGCATTCAAACTGGCAAATAAGAAGTCAAACTCTCACCCTTCGCAGATGACATGCTACTCTATGTGGAAAACCCAAACGACTCCACCCCCAAATTGTTAGAACTCATACAGCAATTCAGCAGTGTTGCAGGATACAAAATCAATGCACAGAAATCAGTGGCATTTCTATACACTAACAATGTAACTGAAGAAAGAGGAATTAAGGAATTGATCCCATTTACAATTGCACCAAAACCATAAGATGTCTAGGAATAAACCTCACCAAAGAGGTAAAGGATCTATACTCTAAAAACTACAGAAAACTTATGAAAGAAATTGAGGAAGACACAAAGTGATGGAAAAACATTTCACGCTCATGGATTGGAAGAACAAATATTGTTAAAATGTCTGTGCTACCCAGAGCAATCTACACATTCAATGCAATTCCTATCAAAATACCATCGACATTTTTCACAGAGCTGGAACAAACAATCCTAAAATTTGTGTGGAACCAGAAAAGACACTGTATAGCCAGAAGAAAATTGAAGAAGAAAACGAAAGCTGGGGGCATCACAATGCCTGACTTCAAGTTATATTACAAAGCTGTGATCATCAAGACACCATGGTACTGGCACAAAAACAGACACATAGATCAATGGAACAGAATAGAGAGCCCAGAAATGGACCTCAACACTATGGTCGACTAATTTTCGACAAAGTAAGAAAGAATATCCAATGGAAAAAAGACGGTCTCTTCAATAAATGGTGTTGGGAAAATTGGACAGCCACATGCAAAAGAATGAAACTGGACCATTCTCTTACACCATACACAAAGATAAACTCAAAATGTATGGAAGACCTAAATGTGAGAAAGAATCCATCCAAATCCTAGAGGAGAACACAGGCAGCAACCTCTTCAACCTCAGCCACAGCAACTTCTTGCAAGACACATCTCTAAAGGAAAGGGAAACAAAAGCAAAAATGAGCTATTGGAACTTCATCAAGATAAAACCTTCTGCAAAGCAAAGGAAACAATCAACAAAACTAAAACGCAACCTATGGAATGGGAGATGTATTTGCAAATGACATATCAGATAAAGAGCTGGTATCGAAGATCTATAAAGAACTCATCAAACTCAACACCCAAAAACCAAATAATCCAGTCAAGAAATGGGCAGAAGAAATGAACAGACATTTCTCCAAAGAAGACATACAAATGGCCAACAGACACACGAAGAATGCTCCACATCACTTATCATCAGAGAAATTATAAATCAAAACCACAATGAGATACCACCTTATACCAGTTAGAATGGCTGAAATTAACAAAACAGGAAACAACAAATGTTGGCGAGTGTGTGGAGAAAGGGGAACGCTCTTACACTGTTGGTAGGAATGCAAACTGGTACAGCCATTCTGGAAAACAGTGTGGAGGTTCCTGAAGAAGTTAAAAATAGAGCTACCCTACAACCCAGCAATTGCACTACTGGGTATTTACCCCTAAGATACAAATGTAGTGAAACAAAGGGGCACCTGCACCACAGTGTTCATAGCAGCAATGTCCACAATAGCCAAACTGTGGAAGGATCGGAGATGTCCTTCAACAGATGAATGGATAAAGATGTGGTTTATATATACAATGGAATATTACTCAGCCATCAGAAAGGACGAATACCTACCATTTACTTCAACATGGATGGAACTGGAGGGGATTATGCTAAGTGAAAATACATCAAGCAGAGAAAGACAATTATATGGTTTCACACACTATCTCTAACCCCCTCCCAACTGAAAGTATATAATGGGCCCCTTCTCATGACCCTAGTGCAGCTCTTTCTGCCCGGTCCTGTCCCTGTGCTTTAATAAAATCACCTTTTTGCACCAAAGATGTTTCAAGAATTCTTTCTTGGCCATTGGTTTCGCACCCTAACATCATCTTTTCTACATCAATTGCAGGTGTACTGTAAATGTCTCTTATAAAATGGTCACTTCTACTCAGTTATCAGAGTTTCTCCTTTGTTTGTAGTTTCTTAAAAATGACCAGCCTAAACTAATCCTTATGCCAAAGAGACACATTTTGAGGTAGCAAATTCTGCTCCCCTACAGGTGGTTACTGCAAGGTTAGTAAATAATAGATGGACGTAAAATGAATCTAAAAACATTGGGTAGCTGGATATTTGATGGGAAGAGGAAGCTTGGAGCAAATTCATTGAGAGAGGGAAATGGGTCTCTTATTAGAAGAATGGATAAGAGTGAGGAAGAGAGAAGAGGCCCATGGTTACCTCCATTGATCAGGAAAAGTGAAAATGTTTCTGTGAGGATTAGGAGGTGATTATGCAGTTGGGAAGGAAAGGCTTATAACACTCATGGCTCTGGCATGCCTTCTTGGCTGCTGCTTATCTTTCTGAGACAAAAGCATATGCCTCCTTGTTTAGCTTGTTCTTGGCCTCCAGAGTGTTAGAGGTCAATTTGCTACCTTTCAGCTTCCTACTTCAAGAAGTCTTTTCTCATAATATAGTCAGCTCAAGGGTTAATGGGTCTATGTTTTGGAAAGGAGATTTCCCACATTTCACAGGACTGAGAACCCCTTTCTATCTGGTTTTCAGTACCCCATTTAGGTTAAGATGAATAAAATTAAGCATTTGGCATGCTCTTTTCAGTTTCTAAGAAATGAGAGAAATGCTTTTCTTAGAATCAACCATAATTCAAAATGAAATAATTGTATGTTTCCAAGACAATGGTGCTATATAGGTGGTCTTATTATTACCAGACCTTATCACTCACAATCATATAAACATAGAAAATAACAGTGAGCAGAGGGGCAAATGTTAATTTAGAGGAAGATGTTTTTGCTTCCATAATGGGCCCTTTCCCCTTGATAGAATTTACTGCAAGCCCATCTGTCTGACTGAAAACAAAACAAAACAAAACAAAACAAATCTATTGTTTCTTGGTCGTCCATTCAGTGATGACTCAGAGTCACCTCTGCCAACTTCCAAAATAGGTGATGACCAGAGAGCTCCTGTCCATGGGCCTTTCCATATATACTTTCATTTTTTAAGTTTCAGTGAGAATCCGGAGCCAGTGACTTTTAAGGTTTCAAGAACAATCACATCTTTGGCTATGTGCTTTATAATCCTGATGTGAATTACTTTTTTCTTCGATGATGTGACATTTTATTATTAATAGTATTAGTATTTTCTTCCAGTAATAGTTATAAAATTTATGGAAAGTTTTCACTTTGTTCCATATATAAGGTGAAAATGAAGAGGCTAGGGAGCCAGACATATTTTTTATTTCTCTATTTTTGTGGAATTTTATCATCTGAAGGTGATTGACTGTACTGAATGCAAATCATTAAATATTTAATTTCTCTGCCAACTATGTTCAGGATAGTGTGGTGGAATTTGGGGAGTTTCATAGAAATGTAGACAATATGCTTCTGATCTAAGCTAGTCAATGTTAGATCAGAAATCCATAAAACAGGATACTAAAATACCATTTTTCCTCTTGAAAAAATAGGCTTTACTCATTTAAGCTTAACAATAACTTTATGAGGTAGGGTTATTATCATCCCATTTTGTAAATGAGAGGCCTTGAGAGGTTAAGCTAGATAGTGGCAGAGCCGGGATTTGTTGGGGAGGAAGAATTTCCTCTGCCCTTCAAGGTCCTTCTAGCTGGATTTAGAATCAGATTGATCCGAGACACATTAACAGGAGAAAAATCAAATGTAATAGCATAAATACAGGAATCCACATAGACATGAGAACTCCAAAGGCAGTCAGGCAACATGAGGTTTATATGAACTAAGGAGAAGTGTAGGGACCTGAGGATACAGAGGGGGGACCTTTAGCAGGAAAGTGAAAGGAGATGTTTGGAAAACAAAAGTTCCCTATTATGCAGATAAGTTTCTTAGGTAAAGATGAATCTCTGTTAATAACTCTCTTCTTGGTAAAGGAGGCAGTTAAGGGTATGGTAAGGAGCTTTTTCTGAATCTGCTGGGTTTAAATTGCTTTTAACTCAATATAAGGCTCATGCCAAAGTGGCCCATCTTGGGGTGGGTTGCCCTTGGCTCCTACAGATTCAAACCCAAGCAGTGGTTAAAAGTTTATTGTGGCAAACCTTATTAGACAATAAGCTTTTAACCACTCTGCAACACGCTCTCACTAAAAGGGGCAAAATCCAAAACAACAACAATGACAACAACGAGGATAGTAACTGAGATGTAATCAGTATTTTGTTCTGGGGTGGGTTGGGAATTGGTGCACTTTCAAGTGAATCTCATGTTCTATAGAATGTTAATGTGAGGGGAAACCAAAATATCACCTAGTGTAGTTCTACCACTGCTGGGTGAGTAGTTCAACTTGAAAGCAAACTTGGAGCACTGCTTCCACAAGTAAATGGACTTTTCTACTGTTTGCATTTCCTGAGAGCAACTTGAAAATTCATGGAGTTGTTTTCTACAGGGTCAGAGGAAGAACCAACCCTGCTAAGCAAATTTAAAGGGTGAATAAAAAGTTTCTCAACCTCAGTACTACTGACATTCTGTCTTGATCATTCTTTGTTGTGGCAACTCTCCTGTGCATTATAGGATATTAGCAGCATCCCTGGTCTCTACCCACTAGATGTCAGTAGCACCCCCATTCAGTTGTGACAACTAAAAATGTCTCCAGACCTTGCTAAGTGTCCCCTGGGGGGCAAAATTTACTGTTGAGAACCACTGGGCTAATAGGAGACAAAAATAAAATTGCCTCAGGATTATATGTTTGTTGTTCCTCCCGTGAAAATCCTTGGGAAAACCCTCTCTTCTCTGCCTCCTGGACTCTTGCTAAGATCTTCAGCTCCTCTTTTTTAAGACTCTTCATCTCTTCTCTGTTTTTCCTTTTCCCAGGCCGCATACCACCTCCTTTTAAGGGGTATTCAGAAACTCTGATTTTCTCTTAATTTAATATGCAGAGCAGTTAAGCTCTCTGTTTTTTAGAAGTCCAGGAAGTTGGTGTACTATGTGTGGGTGGGTGGTTAGGGGGCAGTGGGAAGGTATATGGGGATGTGTGGATGTGGGGTTGAAGTGTCATCTTCAAAATACAAGTTATCTCCCCAAACAAAGAAATCATGGCAATCCTCAGGTAGAAGCCACTGTAAATGTTAAAAGATTTAAATAGGAAATCCTCCCCCACCACCTTTTCTTTCACACTACACATGGGGATAATGGAAAATGGGAGGGTGAATTTCAGAGTCAGGGGCCCATTGCTCTGCTTTTAGAGGAGTTGTCTACAAATGCTATACATTATCAATTAAAATTTTCACCTCTTATTGATAAAATGTATCAGCTAGACATGAAAGGATGCAATCTTTCTGTACTACAAATAGATTATAATTACTCAAACAAAATCATATTAAATAACTCTTTTTTAAAAATTTTATTTATTTATTTATTTATTTTAAATTATTTTTTATTAAAGATTTTATTAATTTGACAGAGAGAGACAGCCAGCGAGAGAGGGAACACAAGCAGGGGGAGTGGAAGAGGAAGAAGCAGGCTCCTAGCAGAGGAGCCTGATGTGGGACTCGATCCCAGAACGCCAGGATCACGCCTTGAGCCGAAGGCAGACACTTAACGACTGAGCCACTCAGGCGCCCCTATTTATTTATTTTAGAGTAAGTACGAGAGGGAGTGCAAGCGTAAGTGTCCACAAGTGGGGAGGGACAGAGGGGTAGAGAGAGGGAGGACTCTGCCTTGAGCGTGGAGCCCAATGTGGGCCTGACCCTACTACCCTGAGATCATAACCTGAGCTGAAACCAAGTGTCGGATGCTTAACTGAGCCACCCAGGCACCCCTTAAATATACTCTTCTATACTGATGTACAGTATACAGGTTTATGATCACACCTTGTTTTGATTTCTGCCAATAAGAAGAAAAAGATTTTACAAGTATGTGGCATTAAAATTGACAGGCATTTTTGAGGTTTTTTAAACCACTTTTTGATAAATTATTGAGAGATGTTGGTTTTAGGTGCTATTTTTTTTCATGAGAAATTTCTCTGTCAACAGCATAAGCACTGTAGAAAAAACACCTTTAGTCATACTGTGGTCTAAAAACCAGGAAAACATTCTGTTTCTTAAGATTCCATCTAAATAATATTAGTAATTTTATCTTACATTCTGATGAATCAACTTGCCTGTAAAATATACAAACTATCCTCTATTTTTCATGGACTCTTCCATCCTCTGCTACTTATTTTCATCCTTTGAGGTAAAAAAATACCTTAGAGAAATGGCTTTCAAACTCCAGGCTAGTACACCATGCTGAACTTTACTTTGAATATTTTTAATAAAAAGTCTTTTTGATTTTAATTGCACAACCTGTTCCTTTTCTTTTAACAGTACATTTCAACAACCATAAGAATGCTATTTGTTTGTTTACTGCCTACCCATTTTTGAATGGTTAACCATAAGGTAAAAACACACTGGTATTTGTCTGTGTGAATATATATATATGAATGTGTATGTACATTGTTATTTAGTAACTTGGCAGCTTCATTTTGATTTTACCAGTCTCAGGTGCAAATAATACAGTTCAGAGTCTTTCTCAAAGTATAACAATTGGGCCCATACCTCCCAGGAAGTCTACTCTGTTCCCTCACCCTCACTTTCAAATTTTTAAAAGATAGAATTAAAAATTTCTATTTATCAAAAGACACCTTAATTAAAATTTTTAAAGACAAAATTAAATTGGTTAGATAATTGTTACACATACAATGGATAAAAGATTAGTATCCTATATATGTGAAAATTTCTACAAATCTTTCAGTAAGAAAAAGAAAGTAACTCAGTGGAAAAATTGGTAACTGGGGTGCCTGGGTGGCTCAGTCATTGAGCGTCTGCCTTCGGCTCAGGTCATGATCCTAGGGTCCTGGGATCGAGCCCACATTGGGGGGGGGGTCGCTGCTCAGCAGGAAGCCTGCTTCTCCCTCTCCCACTCCCCCTGCTTGTGTTCCCTCTCTCGCTGTGTCTCTCTCTATCAAATAAATAAATAAAATCTTTTTAAAAATTTAAAAGAAAAGAAAAATTGGTAACTAATGCAAATAGGTATTTTATAGAAAAAGAAACATGTATGGTCAATAAACAAAGAGATGTTCAGCTTCATAACAATTAGACCAATGAAAATCAAGACTAGTTTTTGTTACTTTGGACTTTATATTAATCACAAATCTGTGTGATAAAATGACATGATACACACATTTATAACAAGGCAAGGATAAACATAATATTTAAAATTATATTATTAGGAGAGGAGGCAGAATTATGGAATTAGGGAAGAATGCATAGTTGGATGTAATTGTTTGTAATATTCTAGGTTTTTGGCTTGTTGTTGGGTTCATTGTGCTTATTATTTTATTTAAAAAAATAGATTATAGCCAGTTAGCTAGCTAGCTAGCAAGCTATACTTGGACTATAGATGTTGGTGAATTAAAAGTCAAAGGTAATGATTCCAATTCTGAGCAACTGAGATTCTTTAAAAAGTGACTTGGATTGGGTAGTAAACCTTTCTTAAAGACATTTCAAAAGCTTGAAGTGGTAGAGGGCTTGCAGCTAAGGGAATTTATATTAGTCAGGATGGGGAAGCTTATGCTACAATAACAAATAAACCCCTAATTTGCAAATCCCAGTGATCTGCTATAACAAAGAATTATTCCTCACATCCACAGTTCACTCATTGTACGTCTATACTCAGGGACCCAAGCTGGTGGAGGCTCCACCACCTTGTATCTGTACTATCTAAAACACTGACTCCTTGTCACAGTAGCGGGAGAAAATGCTGGAAAGTCTCAAACATGTAATTAAATGCTTTAGTTTGAAGGTGGCTCATGTGATGTATGCTCCCAGCTTATGATTACAACTACTGTTAGGACATTGACCAACTGTCCAGAGGAAGAGAAGAAATATATTTATGTAAGCACCAGAAGTCTTTAACAGAGGTTTTCAATAGAGACACAAATGGCAATGCTTTCATATCTAAATGACAAAGTATGACAGATTGAGGTAGGAGTTTTAAAGTTTGGATGCCCATGCAACGTACCTTCAGGGACTCCCAGGAATACTTGGGCTAAGCATTGAAATGAAGAGGATGAAGATCTTACACTGACCCCTAGAAATAAGTATCAGAGAATTGAGGATTGTTATTATTAATGTGAGCACATTTGAATCAAAGTAAAACTCAGGGAAACATCTGTTACATTCAGAATATTTTTCTTTTTTTTTTTTTAAAGATTTTATTTTATTTATTTGACAGAGAGAGAGACAGCCAGCGAGAGAGGGAACACAAGCAGGGGGAGTGGGAGAGGAAGAAGCAGGCTCCCAGAAGAAGAGCCTGATGTGGGGCTCGATCCCAGAATGCTGGGATCACGCCCTGAGCCAAAGGCAGATGCTTAACGACTAAGCCACCCAGGCACCCCTACATTCAGAATATTTCTTTTTTTTTAAATTTATTTTGAGAGCAACCATGCATAAGCTGCGGGGGAGAGGCAGAGGGAGAGGGAGAGGGAGAAGTAGACTCCCCACTGAGCAGGGAGCCCAACCTGGGGCTCAATCCCAGGACCCCAGGATCATGACCTGAGCCAAAGGCAGATGCTTAACTGACTGAGCCTCCCAGGCACCCCCAGACTATTTCAGTTCATATGGATGTTAGTGTTTCCTTTGGCTCACATATCTCTCGTCTTGCCCTAAGAACAGATGTTAAATTGGAGCTGCCTTTGAAGTTACCAGGGTGTGTGAACGATCCTTCAAACTTTTAGGGGGCTAATTTGAAGGGATGTTGGGACTTCAGTAGGACTCCTTTATCTTGCTCATTTTTTTTTTTTCAAGAATCCTCTGACATTTTAGTAGTTATGATACTCCAGATATTCTTAGAGATGGACATGTTATAAAAGTGTATGCTGGCACTAGGCTCCCACCATCAAAATCTCCTGTGGGAAATATTTATTTGGCTTCTCTCTGGGTGCACTGCTGTAAAAGTCTCATTCATCACTTCTCTCCCTGCCTCTTTGGCAGCTGGCTCCTGGGAAGAATATAAGCTATGCTCACATGTGAGCCAGCTCAGGACATAGACAATAAAGTGGATTCCTCAGTATTGATGACCTCATGTGAGTTCTTCAGCTTAACACCCTAGATTCGTCCCAATGCAGGCCAGCCTTTTTTTCCTCTATCTCTTCCTACAGATTCTGGGATTCTTCTTTATTGCTACCACAGCATATTCTACATTGAGAAGAAGTCTTCGGGGTGGGATGAAGTCACCCAGATCTCTTCCAGGAAAACACAAAAATGTAATTGGCATTTAAAGGCTATATAGCAAATCACTTCGGGAAGAGAGACCAGGGGTAAAGAAAATAAGTATTGGAAAGTTTCAAGAATTGATGTTATATCAGTTTTCATTCAGAGAGACAGAACACTAGGAAATTCTGTATATATAAAATCTCCCTGTGTGTGTGTGTCTGTGTATATATATTTTTCCTCCTACGTATTATTAAAGGACTTTATTACAGAGATTTGACTTGACAATTGTGGACACTGGTTAAGCAGTCTTTGTAAGGCTGCTGCTATTACATCTGATGCTAAAGCTTGAAGTCTGCAGGGCCAGCATTTAGGAAGGGAAAATGGATGTAAGTTTGGGGTATCACAAGATGAGCTGGGACCCCACAGGACAGACAGTAACCCATGTGAGTTCTCATTGCCCCTGACCTTGATAGTGTGGGTATCATATAGAAGCCAGGGCCTTTCATCATGGAGCTAAACACACACACCTGGCCCAGAAGTCAGAGAAGCTGAAAGAAGAGCCTAGGGGAAGGTGAGCAGCTGTGCCAGTGAAGTTAGTTAGCTGGCTAGAGACAATCTGTGTGGGCTACAAAATGGCTACTGCTTCTCTTCTGCTCTTCAACTCCCAAGAGTTTCTCCCATGGCTCACTTTAACCAGGAACATGCAGGGAAAGAAAGTCTAGAAATGTAGGTCAGCCTAACCAGGTTGATATATTACAATGCCACTGTAAGTGAATCTCCTGATATGAAATCTCTGGTTTTATTGATGAAAGATTCCAGAATCAACCCTGTCCTCAGTTTCTCTTTTATTCTCCTTAGAAAACCTCAGAAAAGATCCTTGAGCTTCTGGACCACCTAGGATTTTCTTTTATAGGACTGTACTCTCAAGCATGAAAGGATGGTTAGAACTGCACAATAGGGTCTTCCTATACTTGGAACTGGTGACTTTCTTCTATTTGACCTCCTGCCACACCTAAGGAAGACAACCTTACTTCATATCAGTTTAACTAACATCTGTTGTGCTCCAAGTTGTGTGCCAGGCTCTTGAGGAACACGCTATCTAGTGGGGGAGATAGACACATAAATAGAAAGTCGTGCAATATGGTCAATGCCAAGGTAAAGGAATGCAGGGTGTGCTATGGGAGTAAGGAGAAGGGACAGTCTTGGCCTTGAGATATGAATCTTAAAGGATGAGTAGAAGTTAGCCAGGCAAAGAAAAGTGTAATGTGCATAGCAGACCAAAAGAGATGTCATAAATAAAGGCCCTGAAGTTTGAATCAATGATGGAAATTCTTAGAAATTAAAGTATCATGAGCATAGAATGGATAACAGGGAGTGGCAGAAGATAAAGCCAGATCATGGGTATTGCATTTGCTATACTAAGGAGCTTGAACTTCATTCTTTGGAGACACTATAGTGTTATACCTATATCAGCTAGTGATGTTCAACAGAAAATCCTACTATAATGGTGTAAACAGAAAAGGAATTGTTAGTTGGCAGAGGGTCTGTAAACTGTCCTCCAGTACTGAGAAAACACTTTAAGACCAAAAACAAAGCAAGCCACTGCATACCCATTTACACAGAATTATATTCAGGGTAACTTACTAATCAGAGGGATTGGGCAAGCTATGCAGGTGGCACACAACTATTCCCTACCTAATTTTCCCACCCAATCTGGGCCTTAATCCCTAGCTTTTATGGAGTGTGGGACATGGTGGTGAGGTCACAGCGTGGTTATCTAAAGTGGTGCCATCTGTGCACCAGAGGCTCTCTACTAGTTATCTAACATCAACCTGCATGGGGTCTGGAACACATAGCCCCAAGGGAGGTCATTGCACAACCAAGAACAAGATGGAGGACCAAAGATGGAGTCAGTGTTATCAGCACTCCTTCAGGAGTTAATTGGTTTTCTGCAACAAAAAAACTAGAGGTGGGAAACATGGGTTTGGTATGGCAACAGAACCATGTTAATCACGATTTGGGCTCTTTCTATTTCCCTGCTCTGAAATCCTTAGTGCCATCCTCATTGTCCCGGGATGGCTGTTGCTACACCTCCAAAGTTCATATCCATATTCATGTTCATATCCACATGGCTTCTGGCTGCCAGAATTTTGTCACATGGCCTCACCTAGCTGCTGGGGTGCTAATACTTGGGATCTCTCTGGACCCCTAATGCTTACCTGCACTCTCTTTCTCTTGCTGCGCCATATCCTTGAAATAAAAGCCTTATGTGATTTCTCTGTGGAGTTTGATGAGTCCTTTTCAGTATCGGAAGTTCTTACCATGGCCAGAAAGCCTCCATGATCTGGCTGCCTGTTACCTCTCTGACTCCATTTCCTTCAGCTTCATCTCCCTTTCTCATTCAGCTCTATTCACCTTGGCACTTATTGTACTGAAACGTATCCAGCAGGCTCCAGACTTGTATCTTAGTATTTTCTATTTCTTTTGTCTAAAGCTCTATTTACATATCTACAGGGCTCCATTCTACCCTTCTGGAAAGTCAGACCTTTCCAGACTGCATCTTCTAAAATGTAATCTTGCCCCTGTAACTTTTGATTCCTTTGCCTTTCCCCCTGTCTCTCCAGACTAGAATGTAAACTGTGCAAGAGATTTTGCTTAGAACAGTGTCTGGCACATAATAGATGCTTAATAGGTGATTGAGAAGGAATAAACAAATAAAGAGGGAAGTGCAGGTCCAGCTGGGAAAGGAGGGACACACAGCCCCTTTGTTACCTGGGAAAGATTTCAAGAGAAAAGCAGGATATCAGGAGCTACTAGAGTTGGGGGAAAGGATATGTGGCATGAGCCAGGAAGGAGAGGAGATAGTTCAGAAGTATAAGGTATTGAACGTCCCTCAGGAGAAAGCTCAGGTCAGTAAACAAAACTTTATGTTGAACGTAAGCTGAGAGGTTGAATCTACTCCTAGTTGGAGTTTTCTAGGGCTTACCAAACATCTCAGTGTGTTTTTAATTAGTCTGAAATGTTGCTAATGGTGTGTGTGTGTGTGCGCACGTATATATGTTCCACTGACTTTTCTTAGATAGAACATTATTTTTAACTATGAATTTGGTCTTTCCTTTAAAATAATCCCTATAAATGTAGCTTGAAAATTGATTTTGTAATGGAAGTTTGTGCTGAAAATGTGGAGGAAGAAACTTAGATCAACGCAGATTACTGTGTTTCCTCTTATTCACAAAGGGACCCTTTCTTATCTTATGCTAGGGAGGTGTGTGTGTGTGTTTAAACTCATAGTGAATAAAAACAGAGAGGAGGAATATATTGAGAACGAAGAGAATAAAATATATAAAAGCATATAAGATAAGTGTACTCTTGCAGATAAAAGTTACACCTTTATAGAAAGAAGATTTTTTTTTCCACTTTAAAATATCAGATTCATTTCAACAAGGCAGAATCCATGCATGATTGTAAAATAGTTTATCTCCACTTTCCCAGAGCTCTTAAGGTGACCTGATAAGGTCAAATAGGGAATCATGGAAGTTGAAATAATTTCCACCAAATATCAGACATCTCTTGAGATGTTTTGTTCTGTTGCTTGGGAATAAATAGGGGTTTTTGTTTTTGCTTCTTTGCTTGTTCATTTACACTTATTTGTCTTTAAATTGATAATATATGCACACGATAGAAATTCAAAATGTACAAAATAATAGAATAAAAAAGTAGACTGTTTCTTACCACAATCCTCCCCACTCTCCACCCACACCGAGTTCTCCTCCCTGGACACAACCTTGATTACCCGGTATGCAATACATTACTGAACTTTGCTTTTTTCACTTAATAATTTATTTTGGAGGTAATTCCATATCAGAACATACAGACTTGTGTCCTTCCTTTAAGAATTGCATAGTTGGGGGGGGGAGAATTGTATAGTGGGATTATAAATTTTAATAGGGAAGTTTTTTCTTTCTTCACCTATGGAAGAGATCAATGCTTAGCTTAATGAAGATACAATCATTGATATGAGGAATTAAGATCTCATAGGGAGAGATTTTTAAGTGAGTGAACTTCTTGGGAGCCTTCCAGACTCTTCTAGAAATAGGGTTGGTAGGTAAATCAAGCAACTCTATGTAGAAACCACTCATCTACCCATTTGTGAATAGAACTGAGCTTTCTTTTTAATTGAAATATAGCTGACACACAGTGTTACATTAGTTTTCAAGTATACAACATAGTGACTTGACAATTCTATATGTTATGCCGTGCTAACAAGTGTAGCTACCATCTGTTACCATGAACACAGTTATAATACCATTAACTGTATTCCCAATATATACCTTTTATCCCCATGACTTACTCATTCTGTTACAGTAAGCCTGCATCTCCCACTCCTCTTCACTTATTTTGGCCAACCCCCCAACCACCTCCCCTCTCACAACCATCTTTTTATTTTCTGTATTTATAGGTGGTTTTGATTTTCATTTGCCTGGTGATTAGTGATGTTGAGCATCTTTTCATGCATCTGTTGGCCACCTGTATGTCTTCTGTGGAAAACTATTCAGGTCCTCTGCCCATTTTTAAATCAGATTATTTGTGGGGTTTTTTGGTGTTGAGTTGTATAAGTTCTTTATATGTTTTGGATATTAACCCCTTTTTGGGTATATCATTTAACTTCTTCCATTCAGTAGTTTGTCTTTTCATTTTGTTGATGGTTTCCTTTGCTGTGGAACAGCTTTTTATTTTGGTGTAGTAACAATGTTTATTTTTGCTTTTGTTTCCCTTGCCAGAGGAGACATACCTAGAAAACTGTTGCTAAGTGAATAGAGTTGATCTTAACTTCAGATTCCACAATGATGAGTTGGTGTCTTTTGGTCTCTAAATATTGCTTATTAAATATCATGGTTATAAAAACAACCTTTGTTGTTTTTTCTTTCTTCAGTCTTCGGTATTTCTTTTAATTGCTTTCCATAATTCACAAGAAAAGCAATGCCTTCCTCATTTTAGATAATGCTTTGAACTAAGATTGTTTAGCATATTGTCTTCAGCATTAAAAAACTATAACATATTTTAGATGTACTTCAGATATTATAATCACATACTTGATCCTTGAGATGAATCAAATTTCGGGGGAATTTCACTTGTATTGCTTACATGACATTTTTTCAAAATGAAGTATTGCTCTCAAAAAAATTAAATCAGATTGTAATTAAATCAAGTTAAATGTCTTCTTGGAAAATTAAATATCGACCTTGTTGAATTCATATTTTGTTTTTTTATAAAGCCCTTTGGGGAACTAAAAATCAGTGCAATGTGATTCAGAATAAACTACATTTAGTTTGTTTTCCTCAGACTCAAATAGATGCACAATCTTCTCTAACGTCACCAGCTTGGATTTCTTACTTTATTGTTGCTCACGGGTGTTCTCCCAAGGCATCCCCCACATTAATGTGCTGTTCTTTCTCATCTGAATCTAATAACACCCCAGTGATTCCATCAACTTGGAGTAGTGACTGTTTGCAGCCCAGAAATGACTTCTGAAATGAATTTGGAGCTTACAGATGTATGCTTGTCCTTGGCTTCTGTGTCTACTGATGGGAATTTATTTCTCTTCATATTAATAAAGATAGTATCCCAAGGACCATGGAAGGTATTGTCTAACTTTGAAAGGCACCACATTTTGAAGAAAAGTACCTTTAAAAATTTTTATTTACTGTTTTAAATAAAAATGGTGTGCACTACTTGGTCAATCCTAGTCCATGGAGATTGGAGTGTGCTTATTCTCTCCGTAGCAGTGTTTCCTTTTAGCCTTAAAATGCAAGGAGTGAGTTAATGATATGCATGCTTAAGTATTGAAGGGAAATGTAATGGTATCAGTTTCTTCTGAAATGAATCAAAAAAGAAAATAATATGGATCGATGGGTGGACAGATAGGTGCTAAAGCAAGTAGAGTATAATATTAATGGTAAATCTGGATGGTAGGTATTCACTGTAATATTGATGTAGGAAAGATGTTAGGGTTTGGAGCCAACAGCCAAGAAAGAATTCTTGAGACATGTTTAGTGCAAAAAGGTGGTTTTACTGAAGCAAGGGGATAGAACCCAAGGACAGAAGGAGGGGCTACCCTGGGATTGTGAGGAGCAACTGGTTATATACTTCGGAGTTGGGGGCAGTAAAGACAAAGGGACGTTTCCAAAAGGACTTTCATATGTTAAAGACTCACAGGATACTGGAGGCCTAGCTACTGTTAAACTAAGGCTGTTTTTCCCTCTAACAAGGCATTAACATTAAGACAGTTGGGAGTTTCCTGGAGGAATGGGCTGCAGGTTCCAAGGAAATTTCATTTTGTCTACATTTCCTTCTGCCTTTGTTCCCCACATCAGTAGTGTTGCATCAGCTCCTTGTTGCCCAGGCCAGACTCCATTCACCATTTAAACTACAATAAGCAATTTAGAAGTTTAATTTCCACTGGAGGTTAATCCTGTAGAATCCAAAGATGTTAATAGATCCTAAAAATAAGATTGATTTCCTATTAAAAAATATACAAGTTGGCTTTCTTAGAACCATTAGCAGCTTACCATACCTCACTAGATTTCTGTATTTGCTGGCCTGTTGTTACAATGGAAGATTCATAAGTGTTTCTTCTGTGGCACTCTAGCAAGGTGTTCATTAACCTTGTGAATATAGAGAGCATGACTCTTTTGGGTCTTTGAGTACTCAGTTTTATAATGAAATGCAAAGCTTTATATTTTTTTATCCTTTTTGATGTGGTTCTGGAATATAGGTGAGGTTTGGTGAGGTAAGGTCCAGAGCCGACAACTAAGAAAGAATTCTTAAGATGTCTCTGGTGCAAAGCGGTGGTTTTATTAAAGCACAGGGACAGGACCTGTGAGTATAAAGAGCTGCACCAGGGTTGTGAGGAGCAATTGATTATATACTAAGGGGTTGGGGGAGATAAGAAAAAAGGGATGTTTTCAAAAGAATTTTCATATGCTAAGGAGGACCTAGAAGATACCCGAGGCTTTGCCATAGTCAAGTTAAGGTTGTTTTTCCCTCTAGCAAGGCATTAATATTAAGACAGTTAGGAGCTTCCTGGAAAAGTGTCACACGTTTCCCACCCAGGAGTGGGGGGTGGGGGAAGTTGCAGGGTGTCCACTTGTGCTTGTCTTCAGCTAGCCTTCGGCTCCCTCATCACTTTGAAGGTTGGTTAACATAACTTTGAGCTTCTTATACAATAGACCTAAGCAAAAAAAAAAAAAAAAAAAGTATAAATAAATTGTAAACAAAGAAATGCTTTCTTCTAGTTCATTGAGAGGGCAGTTCTGTATAAACATACATATTTGGCCTGGGTTAAAAGTAAGATCTAATGCATCCAGAGGAGGAACAAAGACTATCATTGTTCCAGAGAATTGAGAAAGAGCTTGGTGCTATATTCATAATCCTTTCTAGCAGTATCTTTCAAAAAGTCTACATTGCATTATTAAATAGAGGATAAATGGTAAAAATTTACTACGTTTTCCCATGAAGCATTCCTGAACATAATTGGAGTGAATGGCCCATGGGGATTTGATTTACTAAGGGACAGTCTTAGGTTCTGAGGCGAAGCAAAATATGCCTCTTTGGCATTGAGCTGGTTATTTTTAACAGGGGACACAGGGAAAACTCTAAAAACTGAGTAGATGCTACCTTCAGTTATAGAACTTTACATTTGTAAGGGAAATCTCTCCATTTGTAAGGGTGTCTTTCTCCCCCCAGAGAGAGATGACTCTAATTGTCTAGAAACTCTTATCAGTGGAGAATGCATGGACTTAAATCTGCATTACAACCTTACCCTTGTTTACCATATTTTTGCCTGGTTACCTCCCGTAACTGGCTTAGTTCTTCCTCCCCCTCCCCCAACATCTTTTGTCTTTAGCTAGAGATGGTACTAAAGGTGATGGCCTAGGCTATTTTGGTTTGTTACTCAGTTTTCCTGAGTCTCTTCTGTGTATATAGCAGATAAACATGTTATTAAACATCTTGTTTGTCTCCTGTTAATCTGTCTTGTATTCTGGGGGCTGTAGGGCAAAAATTATTTTTCTTCCAGTATAGTTCTTATAAAGGAGAAATCTCATGTTCCTACTTGCAGCAAATTCTGTTGGGGCAAATGAAGTAGAAAGTGTCGAAGCGGAGTAGGTAAAACAGGTAGAGCCTGAAGACAGTACTTCCAATCCCAGTGATGCCACAAGGGCTGAAGCCCAAGAGCGAGGGCCTCAGGTCCATCATCATGAGTGTTGTTGGCTTTGCACAAGAAAGAATTCAAGTGCATCTCAGTTAGAGAAAGGGACAAAGATTTATTAAGTGTGGAAGTAAGAAAGGAGCTACTTCACGAAGTAACAGTCTCTTCTTCCAGATGGGAAGAGGATCCCCTTTGTCTCTAACGAAGGGTTTTGTTTTTGTTTTGTTTTGTTTTGTTTTAATTAGCTAACTGTAAAGGGAGGACCTTACTCTTTAACTTTGGGTTTATCATTTATATTGGGCAATTTGTTTTTCCATTGGCTTAGGGTTGTGAAATTACCCACAGGGAGCAATTTTCAGAATGTCTGGCCTTTGTGGTTTTTACTGCCGGAGGGAGTGTGGTCTTGTGGTCTTCCATGAGTCAGATCTTGTGGCTCTTTCTATTATCTGCTCACTTGTAGGTTAAGGGTTAGTCTAAAACCAAAATGGCTTTACTTTGGTCAATTTGTCTCCCTAGTCTCCTTTCCCTCTTGCCTCACCAGTACCCAAAATGTAACTGGGGAGGCGTGTCCATCTTATGTAAGGTCTGGGAATCGGTTGAGATCCCCAGTTGTACAGGGAATCTATGTGGAATCACACAACTTCCTTCAGGAAGGAGCAAGTTCTTGCTCTGTTGTCTTGCCTTTTTCCAAGATAATAATAAGCAAATTAAGGACGTGTCCTTACTGGCTTGTCTTGCTTTGCCAATTTTGGAGTTAACTGGGGGTTATGTAATTCAATATTTTTATATATCGAAAATAAGGAGAGCTAGTTGAGGTATAAGACAATCATCAAAAGACAAACTTGAACATTTTTCACTATACACTATAGTTGAGCTGAAAAAAATAAACTAATTGTGGTTGGTACATAAAGTCCTTAATTTGCATACACAGCTGAGTATGTAATTATGTACATACATACATGGCTCTGAATTCAAAAAGGAACGTGTTACCACAATGTTAGAATATAGTCACTGCAGGCAAAGGATAATAAGGTAGTATGAAGAACCAGGGATCAGAGAGATAGGTAAATAAAAAATGCATTCATACTTATTTTAAGAGGCTACTTGTGTGAATGGGGATAATATATTGAGAGAAACTTAATTAACTAAGGCTTTGAAGTAGTAGAGATATTTAATGAATGTTTGGCATACTCAAAATTGATTGAGGAAGTCTTCTCTCATAAAAATTTCTTGGGAAATCATCGTTTATCCTTAATGAATAAATAAAATATCAATGAAAAGGAATCATAATGATTGAGATTCTCATTGCAGTTTATTGAGTAACACCCAAATACGGGCTTTGAGGGAAATTTTATTTCTCTTTGACAACAAACATATCTTAAAAATGGGGTTCTTTCCCTCAGACTATTTCAAACTTAATGGAAGAAGAGATGAGATGTGTAAATGACCAAAATAATGCAGCAATGATTACATTTAATTTGAATTTTTTTTATACTAATTATAAAAGTGGGTTAGGATGAAACCAAGTTTGAATAAAATTAGGGGAAATTTCCTGGAAAAAAAATGTAGATGTGGTCTACTTTTGAATTTTATATCTTCTTCCTTTTTTAAAAAAAATTTTATTTCTTTATTTGAGAGAGGGTGAGAGAGAGAGAGAGCACAAACAGGGGGGAGGGGCAGACAGAGAGGGAGAAGCAGACTCCTTGCTGATCAGGGAGCCCAACACAGGGCTTGATCCCAGGACCCTGGTATCACGACCTGATCCGAAGGCAGATGTCCAACCAACTGAGCCACCCAGGTGTACCAAATTTTATATCTTCTTACATAGATATGTAAATAAGAATAAAACTTTTTGTATTTTTAATAACCTGAGGGCAAAAAGCCCCAAAACTACATACTAAATATTTTTTCATAAAGAGCCAGTGCTCATTGTTGTTTAAATGTTTCTTCCAGTTTTAAATCCTACAGTGTTCCCACATTACATTCAGGATGAAATGTGACTATTTGGCATGGCATATAATACAGTGGATTATGGAGCCCTACTTATCCTTTACCGTTTCCTCCTTACACTGAAGATTCTAGCCACATTGAACATTTAACATAGCCTAAGGGTGCCAGGTTCTCTCACTAGCCTTGCATTGACATGGGTTATTCCTGCTGCCTGGAATCTTTTGTGCCTCTTCTTCTCTTCATGAACTGTTTCTCATCTTTCAAGACTCATCTCACCCTATAGATTTTGATGATTTTGGTTTTGAATTTTCTACTAAACCATTTTTCTTTTGATCCATTTTTTAAATGAATTATTTTTAATTTCCAAGGGGTTGGATATTTTTGATTTGTTTGTACTTACACTATTGCTTTTGTCAAACTTATATTCAAACAAAGATGACTTTATGGTTAGTCTGATTATTTCTCTTTTATTTTTAAAGTGCCAGGGGTGCCTGGGTGGCTCAGTCAGTTAAGTGTCTGACTCTTGATTTTGGCTCAGGTCATGATCTCAGAGTTGTGGGATCAAGCCTAGCTTTGGGCTCTGCACTCAGCAGGGAGTCTGCTTGAGATTCTCTCTTCCCTCCACCCCTCCCCCCACTTGTACATGCTCTCTCTCTAAAATAAATAAATCTTCAAAAAAAAACTGCCCACATAATAAGCATATTTTATAAAGTATTATGAATTATGCACTTACTGAAGTTATAATTTAAAGCAATATTCTCAGACCAAAAAACCTTAGAGTCATTCTTGAGTCTTCTTTTTCTCTCTTATGCCCTGCATATCTGATACCTCTGGAATCCCATTTTCTTGACTTTCAAAATATATCTAGAATCCAACTACTTCTGTCTTGTCTACTTGGGTCTCAGCCCATAGCAGGCCTTACCTAGATCCTTGGGGTAGCCTCTCAGTGACAGTTTCTGCTTTGGTTTTGCTTCTACGTAGATCCAATCTCTTTTTCATGTAGTATCTGTGAATTAGTAAGATGCTAAGTCATCCCTGGACTCCACACTTTTGGCAGTTTCTCATTTCACCCACCATCAAAACCCGAGCCCTTAAAACTCCTCTTACACCATGAAAAATCTTGTTAACAGGGGGGAAAAAACACAGTAAGCTAGCATTAGGCCTTTTTGTTAAAAAAAATCCTGTAAATCATTTTCATTGGCAGGGATTTTTTTGTTTTTGTTTTTGTGAGTGCTCTTGTTGATGTACCATTGGCCATCAGTTATGGAGACATTTAATTTAATTTAATTTTTATTAGAGACATTTAATTTTAGATCATTGATTCTCAGCCATGGGTTATTTAGCCCCAAGAGACATTAGGCTGCTAAACAGCCAACAGTGCATAGGACAGCCTCTACAATAAAGACTCACCCAGCACAAAATATTAGTAGTGTTGAATATAGATAATCTAGATGGAAAATGGGTTAAAAGAAGCACAGAAAGGATTGGCCACTGAAAGAATGCCAACAAGAGAGGTCCTATTGTTGGGGAGGTGAAAATTTTCCCTTACCCCTTTTGGGTTTTTTGGCTTGTCTAATAAGTAAACTGACACAAGACATTAACAGGAAAAAATATATAAATTTAACTTTATATGTGCAGAGACCTCGTAGATATGGGACTTACAGAATGACTAAAGCAGGCTGTTTATATACCTTTTAGACAAAGAAGCAATAGATTTGTGAAGAACTGATAAGACAAACAAACTTAGGTTTGGGTACTAATTAGTGAAGAAACTAAGCAAAGTTTGTTTACATGACCTTCTTGACTCTGAATTCTCTATTTCTGGTGATAAGGATGTCTACCTCCTGATGCAGAGAAGGTAACTTTCATGCTAGAGATTTATTTCATGCTTTCATTAGGACAGAGAGGAGGGTCGGGGCATCCTTCTTGCACTGGCTGTTTCTCAAGTAATTTTAACGCAAAACAATCAATATGCTACTTTTGGCATATTTTAGAATGGTCTGCTCTGAGCTCCATCATTATTTTTAAACCATTTTCTGAGCCATGCATCTGATCCTTGCTTTAGCTTGTTTACTTTTTTGCTTAGTGGAAGAATTTTTAATCACATCCCAGCTGGGTGTTATAGCTTTGGTACAAAGAAGAAACCCTCAGCTCTAACCTCCGGGCTCAGTTCCACCCAGCAAGAGAAACTGAATAAATGCTTTGTTATCCAAGGGGTTCAGTTTGGCTAGCAGAATTACTCATCACATTGCAATATCATCTCACACATGGATTACTCTTGAGTGTCTGAGCTGTACTGGAGGCTAAGAAAAGCTGCTGATGACCTGAGCGAATACCTATAGAAGTAAAGCTCAATCAATACAGCTACTTAGGCCAGTTTTGCAGGGCTAGTCTCTGAGACAAATGGAGATGGGTGTTGAAGGCATTTTAGGAAGGGTTATTTGGGGAGGGGCAACCCAGGCATGTATGGCAGCCCTAGGAGGCAGAGGCTGGACCTCTGCCTCACTTTTCTCATCCATCCAGGGTCTCTTCATCTCTTTTTCTGTTTCCACTCCCTTGTCCCCACCAGCTGCAACCTAGTGTTCTTAAATTTGTGATAATAAGGATGCAATGGGTTTTAAAGATCATTTGCAATAATTATTAAATAACATTGAACTTCATTTTTGCCTTTTCATTCATTTTTCAACCACTGTTTATTTTCACAGTATGTTAGAAAGCAACTGGACTTTAAGTTTATATGGTTTATTTTTATTTTTTTTTTAAAGATTTATTTATTTATTTGAGAGAGAGTGTGTGTGCACAAATGAGTAGGGGGAGAGGCAAAGGGAGAGAATCTCAAGCAGACTCCCTGCTGAGTGCAGACAGGGCCCATGAGATCATGACCTGAGCCAAAACCAAGAGTCAGACACTTAACTGACCAAGCCACCCAGTGCACCTGCATATGGTTTCTTTTTAAATTAGAGTTACATTTTTTAAAAAGATTTTATTTATTTATTTATTTATTTGAGAGAGAGAGAGAGGGAGAGAAGGAGAGAGCAGACTCCTTCCTGACATGGAGCCCAATGTGGGGCTCAATCCCAGGACCATGAGATCATGACCTGAGCCGAAGTCTGATGTGCTTAATCAACTGAGCCACCTAGGTGCCCCAATGTTACATTTTTGAAACCTAAATATTCCAGGGTGGTCCAATCTGTGAGGAAGTATACAGTCACATTAACAGTAAGATACAATTTTTTTGTTTTTGCCCCAAGACCCTTTCTCTTTTTCAAAAGCTTGCCAAGTTATGTTGGGGGAATTCCTGGAGCATCATTTTACAAAGCTGACTCTGTTTGGCTTTGGCCCAGTCATAGCTATCTGTGCTTGTTGTAGCCATTCTAGTCCTTGCATGCCTCTGTGGCTTATTAGCTGGGCATAACTGCTATTGCATGATCTCGTTGGCTGCCGTTGGGTCCCTGTGCTGAAGTTAAGTGAATGACTCCTCCATCTCTCTTCATTGAACCTGGCTCAGGAAAAACCCAGTCATAAAACCTTTCATCAACACAACTCTTTTGGTGTATTTGCCCAATTCCCCTCTCGAGTGAGACGTAAAAGTAACCCATCTGGCTAGATGTATGTTTAGGTAGGAGAGAATGGAGAGAAAGGGATACGGAAAGATATCCCTTTATCTCTTCACTGATTTTCCCCCTCCTCTTCTAGGGATAATCATAAATTACCACCTTAGCAAAAAAAAAAAAAAAAAAAAAAGGAAAAAAAGAAAAAATAAGTACCACCCCTAAAACATATTAACTCTTAGAGTTACTTTGCAAATGGGCATAAATTATCTAAATATTCTTCTTAATAGCATGGTCCCACTTCAGAACTCCTGGGGGTACAGTTTACATCATAGTTTATGCAAATGACATCCTAAAATTGAATTCTAGGAAGATATATCTTGATTCAACTTTGTGACTCCTTAATTATAATTTAACTATAATACTAACAGATGTTTCTGTTAGTTCACAACCCTCTCAGGAGCTTCCCAGACGTAGTCTGAAACCAGCCCCTATGGTCAGAGGGCAGGGAGAGACCAAAGAAAGAGGCAGGTTGGTCAGTGGCAGTTTTAATAAGCAAAAGGAGCGTAACATACACAGCTTGTCTTGGGATCCCTGCATCTGCCTACCAAATCTTAAAAGTTTATAAGGAGGCTCTAACTGGGCTGGCTCAGTTACCTGTACTGTGCAGGTATTTTCAACACCACATCATCATGTCAGTGCTGTGTCCTTGGAGCATGGAGCAATGCTGTGTCCTCTGGGAGCTGGAAAGGCAAGGGGAACCCACATTCCAAGGACAGGGGAGGGTATGAAGAGCCTCCAAGTGCCAGGATCCAGCTCACCTGTCAATCAGCAGTCATATCCTCTAGATGATGTTTCCCAACAGTATCAAATAGCTCTAGCATTTTGAATTTTTATGCTTTATATATTGAAAAACATATATATATATATATATATATATATATATATATATATGCTTTATATATGTTTATATGTTATGCTATATATGTTTATCTTAGCGTTAATACTTTGAAGCAGAGAATATGGGATTCTTTTTTTTCTTTAAAGATTTTATTTATTCATTTCGAGAGAGCAAGAGAAGGAGAGAGAGCTCACAAGCCAGGGGGAAGGGCAGAGGGAGAGGGACAAGCAGACTCCCCGCTGAGCAGAGAGCCTGATGCAGGACTCCTTCCTAAGACCCCGAGATCATGACCTGAGCAGAAGGCAGACGCTTAACTGACTGAGCCACCCAGGCGCCAGAATATGGGATTCTGATATGATCATCATTATGGACAAGTGCATGATCTGCTAACAGCCCATAGCTTAATTTCCCCTCCTCAAGACCTTCAGCACTAGACTGTTTAGGGCTTGGTAATGTAACATTTTCTTTGCGTATATTTGTGTTGGAATTGACAAACAGAAATTGAAATAACATGACAGGAGACTGTTGGTTGGTGTCCTGTTTCTGGCTCAGTGTTCAATTTAAAATCTATGTAATGACAGAAATGGGAACTCTGATGGGACAGGAAGAAATTTGGAATCTCTACAAGAATGTCAGTCAACTAGATATCTTGACAAGTTGACATGTTATCTTAAATGGAAGCATCATTTATGGGTCTTCTAATATTGGATTGAGTTCCCTGACCGCAGTCTAATCTCATTTTAGGCCATATAGATGACTTAAGAAAATTTTTTGTGTTAAAAAATATTTGTAGTCTGGATCATATTTTATTACTGACTGAAGTACATACACACACACACACACAAATATATAGAAGAAAAATCCACAGAGGCATCTCAGCATTCCAGTGAAGAATATTTTCCTGCAGCTGGTAGAGGGGCATGTCAGTTTCTCAAGCTGGTAATCCAACACAGTATATATATTGTCCTTTAAAGGTATTGATGTATTTAGAGTTTGTCACACTGTTCACTCCTATTTTACCAGAAGTTATCACTCACTTTAAACTCTTGCATTGACTTTTTTTCTGATATACAGGTGATCACAAAAGCCAATAAAGTCCTTTGGGAATTTTATTTTCTATTTCACTTAATAGTGCCACAGAGCAGGAATTCCTGTTCCTTTCAAGGTCCTTCTAACTGGACTAAGAGTCAAATTGACATAAGACAGATTAACAGGAGAAAATCAAATTTAATAGCATATACACAGAGAATCCACACAGATATGGAAATTCCAGACAGTCAGTTAAAATGAGGTATATATATCATCCTGAACCAAGAAGGAGGTAGGAGTCTGGGACATCCAAGGGAAGAAATGCAATTCAAGGGACAATAAGGAGGGCAGGTGTTTGCCCTGCAATGCAGATGGGTCACTCATGATGTGGTTTTGGAATATTGGTGAGGTTCAGTGGGATGGAGTCCGGAGGTGAACGACCAAGAAAGAATTCTTGAGAAGTCTTTGGTGCAAAATGGTGGTTTATTAAAGCACGGGGACAAGACCCCTGGGCAGAAAGAGCTGCTGCCCCAGGTTGTGAGGGGTGGCTGATTATATACTATGGGGTCGGGGGAGGTAAGGAAAAAAGGATGTTGAGAAAGTACTTTCATATGTTAAAGAAGACTCACAGGATACCTGAGGCCTTGCCATTGTCAAGTTAAGGTTGCTTTTCCCTCTAGCAAGGCATTAGCATTAAGATGGTTGGGGCTTCCTGGAAGAATGTCACAAGTCTCACCCAAGAATGGGGGGTGGGGGGAGGTTGCAGGGTGTCAGCTTATGCTTTGTCTTCAGCCAGCCTTCTGCTCCCTCATCACTCAGATAAAATTTATCTCTGGTAATAATGCTGATTCTAGGAAAGACCCTCAATTTAGATTCTTCTATGTAGTTAAGAGAGGAGCAAATGTTTCTCTTGAGCCCATCATGTCTTGATTGCCTTCAGCTCAAAATAACCTTCATGCCAGAGTGGTGCATCTTGGGGTGGCCTGTCCTTAGCCCCTGCAAATAGCAATAGTTCAGTTCCCTCATTCCACCCATGCTCTGTCTCCTAGAGACCTTCATATATGTTATTCTGTCTCTTTGAAACACTTTTCTACTTCATCCCCACTCATCACCCCACCATTTTCTGAGCAAACTTCCCTTGAGAAGTCTTCCTTGATTCTTTATCACTGGATTGGCAACCTTTCCTTTGATTACAAAGCATCCTGGATTAACCCATTTTTAGTGCCTTTGATGCTAATTTTTAAAGGTTTATTTCCATTCTGAATCCCCAGTAGATTTCAAACTACTTGAAGGCAGGGGCATCAAGTATCATTCACTCTTGCCTGCCCAGACCTAGCCTCATGTTGGGAGCATACAAGTTATTCAGTAAATGTTTGTTGATTGAAGACTTAAATATTGGGTTTTCCAGCTATCTGTACCTGTATCTTATACCTAATGCGGAATTGCCAATTAAAAATAGAGACTTTTACTTCCGTTTTCCTTATCAAGTGGATATTTGAGGAATTTATCAAATAGGAGTGTAGGAAGATGTCTTTTAGTTTGCCTTGTATCAGTAAGGACACAGCCCTTGAAGGAGAGCAGAGTTTTCTACCCCAGAATGTATCACTTTGGTGTAAGGATTATTTTGAGCTAAAGACAATCAAAACCCAGAAGATTTATGAAAAGTTCTTTTATCTCCCCCTCAAATGCCTAAATTTACATTGGAAAGGGGCTCTGTTCTAAAAAGATAGCTATTACCAGAGATACCTTTTTACCTAAGAAACCTATATGCATAACAGGGCAACCTTTGTTTTCCAAACATCTCTCACTTCCTCTGAATGGTCCTCCTCCCTTTTGTATCCCCAAACCCCTACCCTCTTTTTGGCTCAGAATGTTATTTAAGCCTCAATTACTTGGCTGCCTTGGGTCTCATATTTTTAAGGGGTTCATGTACATACAAAATTAACTTTATTTTTTTCCTGTTAATCTGCTTTATATCAATTGAATTATTAGACCAGTTGAAGAACCTAAAAGGGAAGAAGGGAAAATTTTTCTTTCTTTACATCCTTAAGCCTGCTTATTCAAAACAACACATACTCAAATTGAATCACATCTCTTGATCTTGAACCTACAAATAAATGGCAACTATGGTCATGTTATATGCAGAAAAATATGAGCATATATTTGAATTTGTTGTTAACCGTAGGTGGCATATTAAGAGATTCTTGAACCCTCTTATAAGTAGAAAACATGTTAATAAGTGTATACTTACTAAATTTTCTCTTTCCATTCTACTAACTATATAGTGAAATTAAAACTAATTTAAGCATTTTGGCAGTGACAGAGCACTAATAGTTTTACCATCTTGGCTAATTTTTGGTATTCTGAATTCTTAATAGTATAATGAAGTAATCATTACACTGTACCTCTACCATTTAAATTGAAAAAAAAAATTAAACCAACATTCTTAGGGTAATGCTATTAAAAAATGAAAGATGGGGGAAAAAATGAAAGATGGCTTGCCATTAGTTAAAAGAAATAATCTGACTTTAAGGAACCAAGAGAGAAAAAGAAATCCTTTTAGGATTCAACTTATTATTTTCAGAAACAAAATGGATTTCCTTTCAATGTGTTGGAATAAAAATGGAGTTCTTTCTAAGATCATGACAACTTTTATCTATGGGTATGAAATTTTAAATAGGAAGACTGATAGCAAAAGATAGGTCTTTATCCAGTAACATGGAGATAAATGATACTCCTAAGGGCATGGGGATGTAGAAAATGAATCATTTTTTAACTTGCTTAGGTTTGCAATTCAGGAAGCCTGAGGATGGCGGTTTCCAGAATTTTTGTCATAGAAGGTATTTTTTGACAGTAAAAAAATTTTGTGGACTCTCCTCCACATGGATAATAGTTGTATTTCTATTGTCTGTTGATTAAATAAATCACAATAAAAAAGTTAAGATTGATGAGGACACGGAATACACGTGAGGTTCAGTGGGGTGGAGTCCGGAGCCGACGACCAAGAAAGAATTCTTGAGGCGTCTTTGGTGCAAAATTGGTGGTTTATTAAAGCACGGGGACAGGACCCCTGGGCAGAAAAAGCTGCTGCCCCAGGATTGTGAGGGGTGGCTGATTTTATACCACGGGGTTGGGGGAGGTAAGGAAAAAGGGAGGTTGAGAAAATACTTTCATATGTTAAAGAAGATTCACAAGACACCCGAGGCCTTGCCATTGTCAAGTTAAGGTTGTTTTTCCCTCTAGCAAGGCATTAACATTAATATGGTTGGGAACTTCCTGGAGCCTGCAGATTATAAAGACATTTAATTGTATATACATTCCCTTCCGGAAGCTAGGTTAGCGATAGAAATGCTTTGTTGTAAACTGCTAAGACATTTGTAAACTGAGGGAGACTTAAGTCTTGCAGCATTGTGGTATCTATAGGTTAACTATTTCTTTGTCCTTTAGGGCAGCCAGGAGTGCCTGAGGAATGTCACGTACATCCCATGGGGGGGGGGGGTGCAGGACGTCAGTTTCTGCTTTGTCCTCAGCTTGCCTTCTGTTCCCTCATCAAGATGATGTAAAAAATTACTTGAAAATATTGTGTATTTAATTAATAAAGGATTTTTAATACATCTCAAAGACGGTGGTTCAAAATGTTTGAGATATTATTTAGCCATTCTACATAAAATGTATCACGTGCATATGGGTTCATGAACCCTTTGGACTAATAATTATTTTTTAAATTCTTTTTTATTTTAAAGATTTATTTATCTGAGAGAGAGTGAGAGCGTGCATGGGGGTGGGAGGAGCAGAGGGAGTGGGAGAGAAAGTCTTGAACAGACTCTGCATTGAGCAAGGAACCCGACACGGGGCTTGATCCCACGACCCTGAGATCACGACCTGAGCTGAAACCAAGAGTCTGATGCTTAACCAACTGTGCAACCCAGGTGCCCCTGCCCCCTTTGGAATAATTCTTAACTCTTGGGGGTCTGTAATTGCAAACTGGGAACTTTGGACTTCTAAAAAGTGATCTCATTTTCATGAAAATTACCTCTATTATGCTTGACAGGACACTTCTGTCATCCCTTAAGTCTTCTTTTCTGTTGCACGAATATATGAGATTGTTTATGATCATCTTTAACTCTTTTTCTTAGGGTTTCAGAAGTTCTAGTTGTTCATTTTTACTGAACTTTAAATGAAATATTTCAATATCCAGATTTGTGATCCACTGAAGACATATCTTGGCTAGATTGTAGACTCACAGGTATAGTGAGAGGAATAACTTACCTCTGTTTTTTTAATTCATCATGTATTGTAATTGTTTCTGAATTCATTGAGTTTAAGATGCCTTTAATTGGGGGCACCTGGGTGGCTCAGTTGGTTAAGCATCCAGCTTTGGATTTTGGCTCAGGGGTGATCTCAGGGTCCTGGGATGGAGCCTAGCTCAGGGGGGAGTCTGCTTGTCTCTCTCTCCCTCTGCCCCTCCTCCAACTTGGCATGCACACACACACACACACACACACACACACTCTGTCTCTGAAATAAATAATTTTTTAAAAAGATGTCTTTAATTCTAAGAAGTTATTTCATGTAATACTTAAAATGAAAAAGTGTTTCCTATTAAACTCAGACATACTTTAAACATTATTTAGTTTTTAAATTTTAATCTTATTAAAAGTTGTTTTACATTTATTTAGGCATAGATTTTAATCATATATCACTATTGTACATTCATAAAATGAAAAATATGCATGAAATAAATTGGGCATTCTTAAAACCTTTCTCCATTCAGGTTCCAAATTTTCTAAATCATTTGCTATTCAGAGGCATTCATGTCCATTTTTCCCTCACACAGTATTGTCCCATCAACAGCATTGTTGCTGAAGCGTTTCTTTTAAGTATGCTCTGCTAGTGTCTCTGGATTTTTTCCCAAGCCGCTGACATCAATTCTGCTACCCGTAGGTACTGAGAAAGCATTTTTTTTAAAGATTTTATTTTTATTTATTCAACAGAGATAGAGACAGCCAGCGAGAGAGGGAACACAAGCAGGGGGAGTGTGAGAGGAAGAAGCAGGCTCCTAGCAGGGGAGCCTGATGTGGGGCTCGATCCCAGAACGCCGGGATCACGCCCTGAGCCGAAGGCAGACGCTTAACCGCTGTGCCACCCGGGCGCCCTGAGAAAGCATTTTCAGACAGCTAGGATTCATCTTCTTTTTTCAAATTGTACTTAGAGGGTTGTCCACTGAAATGTCAAGGGATTGTTGTGGCCAGTCGTACCCCTAGGTATAATCACAGGCAATATGGTAGACAGCTTCTAAAATGGCTCCCAATGATCTTCACTTCCAGGTATTTACACCCCTGTATATACAGTGTCCTTGGCTGAGTATGGGCTGGACCCTGTGATTTGCTTCTAATGAATAGAATTTTGCAAAGTGATGGGATGACACTGATGAGATTAAATTTCTAAAGACTGTGGTTTCTCTCTGGCTAACTGATTCTCTCTCCCTCTTTCCCTTTCTCCCTCTGTTTCTCTCTCCCTCTTGCTTTTTCACTCTAATAAAAACAATGTGCCATGTCATGAGCTGCCTTGTCAGGAGACTACTAAGCAAAGACTCAACAGAGGTCTCTGGTCCAGCAGCTCATGAGGAACCAGAGCCTCAGTAGAGTAGCCTGTAAGGAAGTAAATCCAGTCAACAATCACTTGAGTGAGCTTGAAAGCAGATCCACCCCCAGTTTAGCCTTAAGATAATCACAACCCCCAAAACACCTTGATTGCAGCCTATGACAGTACTGGAGCCAGAGGACTGAGCTAAGCTATGCCTGATTTCCTGATCTACAAAAATCTTTCATATAATAAATGTTGTTGTCTTCAGCCATTAAGTTTTGTGGTAATTTGTTATGTAGCAATACATAACTAAGGCAGGGAATATATTATGAATACACAATGGCAACTATATCATGAATGTCACCTGGCCGAGAGCAGTTATAAACTGCCATTGATTGGAAGATGAATCTGAATTTTTAAATGATAAATGTGAATAAATAATCTACATTTTAGAATAAATGGAGAAGTAAAGTGGTTTATTTATTTGTTTTTACCAGTAGCATGAGAGGTCCTTGAATGAGAGAACTGTGTTTTATTCAGCTCTGAGCATCCATGGTGCCCAAAACATATGAAATGTTTTATAGATATTTGTTGAACTGAATTATCCAGACAATTATACCATTGGACAAAAAGGCCTAACTTGAGGCAAATCTTGAGAAAAAGAATTTGCTCATTGCCAGGACTTAGAGAGGTATGACTCACATCCAAAATGCTTCTTTAAAAAATTTCAGTCTGCTCTCTTTTAAATTTAACAATGTCACTCATTTCATTTGTTTTTCTAGTACTGAGGCTTAACAATATCCTCTTGGATGTTGAGGATAAAAATGGAAGTTGGAGTTTAATAATATTTCAAATTTAAGTATTATATGATATCATTTCATAATTTTGCTCAGAGTTTTAGAAGAGCATGTAGAAAATTGCTAACAAAGGAACATTGTCTTAGTTTTTAAAAAGAGAATGGAGGAATAATAATCTTTTAGCTCAGACTGAGCAGATTAAATTCTATACTCAGAAAATCAGATCGTCCAAATTAATCTAAGACAACAAACTGATTTTTGTGTTTAGACGGAACTGGCATTTTATTGTGTGGGAAAAAATCATCTAGTAATTAAAAGAGTGGTTTGTAAACTTGGAGCCTTGGATTGATTCATTTATGAACAAATACAGGTGGCATGCTTTTTGCTCTATTTAATAATTGTGTGCATGCTTATAGATCCTATATTCTTAAAGACAAGGACCTTGTAATACTAGTCATTAAAAAAGAAGAAGCATTTGTGAGCATTTACCATGTGTCAGTCACTATGTTAATTCCTTTATATGGGAGACCTCATTTATTCCTTAAAATCACTCCATAAGCAAGTAATACTTCTAGTTTATAGATGAGGTAAGTGAGCTTAGAGAGGTTAAGTAACTTGCCAAGCAATATCATTCATTTATCAAGTGATAGACTCAGGACTTGAACCCAGTGCCATATTTCCAAAGTCCATCATCTGTGCCACTGAGCTTTATTGTCCCTTCTCTTAGTTACCATTGTATTCTTTAGCACTTAGCATATTGCCTTGCCCATAGGTTATGCTCAATAAATATTTGCCAAATCAAAGTCATTAATCTGTATCTATTGGGTTCCCACCATGTACATTCTAAGTGTTGGATTAGCTAATTGCCTAACTAGAAAAGCTTTTTAAGAAATTTTAAGATGAGAGTATTAGTGCTTAATTTGTATCCTCCATACAGCTGGTTCATACAGGAAAGTAAGGGAATGGGAGGAGGAAATTTTCCTCTGTCCAAGATTTTTCTAGTTGGGCTAAGAATTAAATTGATACAAGACGGGTTAACAGGAGACAAAACCCAAGGTTTTATGTGCACAGAGGCCCAATAATGAAGTTGAGACCTAAAGAAATGACCAAAGCAGGCAATTTTTGTACTTTATAGCCAGAGGTAATAGATCTGTGAGGACTTGACAAAGAAAAACTTAACTTTGGTAACTTCAACTAGTAAGGAATTCTAAACAGAATTTGGGCTGAGGTGGTAAATTAGTAAAAAAGTAACAAGGTTTGTTTATACAGATTTCTTGACTCTAAATTCCCTGTCTCTGGTGATAAAGATGTCTTTTTGCCTCCTGGTATAGGGAAGGTACATTTCACATGGGAGATTTATTTTCTGCTTTCAGAGGGACAGAGGAGGTTCTGAGTGTCTTACACAGGCTGTTTTCTAAGTAGCTTTCATTTGAAATAATCAGTATGTCATTGAACTATATTTTGGGTCAGCCTACCCCTAGTCCCTACATAAGCAAGACCATTCAAATTCTATAAATTCATGTAAGTAATAAAATATGCTTATGGCTATTTTGATATAGTACCTTGAAATTACCAGACTAATAATGAATTTCTTTTTTTTAAGATCTATCTATCTATCTATCTATCTATTTATTTTAGAGACAGAGTGTATGGGCAGGGTGAGGGAGAGGGGAAGCAGGCTCCTCCCTGAGTGTGGAGCCCAACTTGGGGCTCAATCTCATAACCCTGAGATCATGACCTGAGCCAAAACCAAGAGTCCGATGCTTAACCAACTGAGCCACCCGGGTGCCCCGTGGATTTCTTTATATAGTATGTTTCCCCCTTGTTTTTCAAATTAGCTAATCTAAGTTGTATTGCCATTTCTAGTTTTGGTTTTGAGATACAGGTATGCTTTTGAATTGTTCAAAGGGAATAATAACAATGAAATTCATCTGAGAATGTTATGAATGAACCGATACCCTATTTCTATGCTGGATTATGCAATATTTTCAGCTCTTGACTATAACACTTTGTGACAAGTGATCCTTTGGAGACCTTATTATCCTACTTAATTAGAGATGAATTGGATAATTCACCTGTTTTTATTTAAAATTTTTAATAAAGTAGAGAATAAATTTCATAAGTGATATTTTTCTTTGTAAAATAAATAGCTTTGTTCAATTACTCGAAAGTGTTATTCAAAAGGAGGCAGAAACAAACTATGTGGTAATATTCTTTCTACTTCATAAAAAACAGTTGTAATAACCAAAAAGGATCTCTAGCTTTCCTGCAGGGCAAGTTCTAGAGATGCTTTTGATAAAGGGATTCCAGGGAACCCTTTTAATATGCAGAGGGAGGAGACAAAGGGCAGATGGTCCTGTGATAGTGTAAAAGGTTGACTTTTCCTCCACGGAAGACAGTATTAATTCTCCCACCTTCTTCTTTATCCTTATTGTTTCTTTCTTTTTTCCTACCAAGATTGGAGGGATACTGGTAGGGTTAAGAAAAGTGACACTGGGCTGAATTATAGGAGACCGAATTTTCCAGGACCAGAATCTGAGGAGTGAAGGCTGTTTTCTTCCTTCAGTTTTTCCATTTTTCTACTCATTAAGTCATTCATTTATTGAAAAAATATTCACTGAGTGCCACACTTATGTCAGAAACTGTGATAGGTATATTGGATACAGTGGTGAGCAATAGAAAACATTTGCTACCATGAGCTAATTATTTCTCAAAACATATATTATATGGGGTAATTTGGCTCGCAAAGTGTTTCTTACTTTATGAAGTACGTGTCTTCAAGGAGCTCACATTCTGTGAAGAAACCAGAAAAGAAAAAGTAAAACAAATAAATAAAGATGGTTTCAACTTTTGATTATTTGTACGTAGAAAATTAACAGGGTAGTGTATCAGGAGTAACTATATGATGTGGCAGGAGCCACTATTATAGGGTGAAGAAGGTCAGGGGTACTTCGTTTGGTCATGTTGAGCTAAGTTTTGAAGAATGAGAACAAGCTAGTCATGCAAAGATCTAGGAAAAAGCATTCTAGGAAGAGAGCAGGCAATGAAAGGAGAACAGATTGGCATGTCTGAGGCCATTGTGTCTGGAATCTGTTTATAAAGCAATTGTGGAATGAGGTAGGGTTGGAGATAGAGGTAGGAGTAAGACCAAGAAAGCCATGTTAGGAAAGGAGTTCAGACATTTTTGTAAGTGCTTTGGGGAGTCATTGAAGAATATGATCAAAGGAGGTAACTTTATATATATAAATATATTTAAAGATTTTATTTTTAAGTAATCTCTACACCCAACATGGGGCCTGAACCCACAACCCTGAGATCAAGAGTTGCATGCTCCACCGACTAAGCCAGCCAGACGCCCCTTGATGTATATTTTTAAAGAAACTTCTTGCTGTCCTATGAATACAGTGTTGAAGGGGAGCCAGAAAAGAAGGGGACAGGCAATTTAGAGGGACTATTGCAGTTGTTCATGTGGCAGACAATGGCATAGACTAGGACATGGTCAAGGAAGGAGATGGACTTGAGACATATTTTGGAGGTAGAACCAATGGGAAATGCCAGTGGATTAGATGTTTGTGTCTTGAGCACCTGAGTGGATGGTGGGGTCATTAACTGAAATGGGAAGGAATAGGAAGGAGACAGAGTTAAGGGAGAAATGCAATGGTTCTATTTTGGACAAGTTTTTTAAGTTTGAGATACTTTTCAGTTATTTATTGTGAAGATACCCAGTGGGCACTTGGAACAGGAGTTAGGATTTAAGGTGAGAATCTGGAATTGGACACGTACTGCAAGAGGGCATTGGCTTTTAGATGGTATTTAAAGCCAGGGTTTTGGATGAGCCTAACTAAGGAAAAAAGTAGAAGAAGAAAAGAAGCTGGAGACTGAATCATGAGATATTTAATATTAAGGCTAGAGAAGGAGCTAGCAAAGGAGACTAAGAAGGGGAAGCCAGTAAAGTAGGAGGAAAACCAGGAGAGTGTGTTTCATGGAGGCCAAGAGAAAATTATGTATCAATAACCTGAAAATGGTATCTTACTAAAAATGTCTAAAAACAATATAGAGATAGCTTTTCATCACTACTGCTCGGTCTCTGAGCAAAACGGCAGACATATTTCTTGTTCTCCAACTCCTCCCATGCTCCTTTGACACCTACCCTCAGAATCAAAGTGGCTTCATTGTTTGCAAAAGCAGGTTGCAAAATTTCTTCTCCTTTCTTTTACCCAGACTCAAGCTTCTGTTCTCTGGAAACTATTTTACCTGGGCGTGGGTCCAATGAAAGCACCTTGGTGTGAATGGCCAACAGGTTCAAACCTAAGCTATGCTTGTAATCCTGTAAAATGGAGCCTTAGAAAGAAAAGAACATTGCTGAAGGAGGGAGTGTGAGCTTGCACTACAGTTTTCAAGCTAAAAATACTGAATATTTTTACATGTGTATTTATTTTAGCAAAATATAAATTTTTCCATTAGTTTTATTCTTCTTCATATATTTATTTTGCAAGAGGGAAATTTGAGTCTTCACTTTATTTATGTGTTTGAGGAATAGGTTCTGTTTAAATAGTCTCATTAGCTGAAGGTTATTTAATTATCTTTTGTATTTCATTTAACAAAAAGGAGATATGTATTTTCCTCTTACATTTGCGATAACCAAAAAAGTAAGCCCTGTGTGTGTGTGTGTGTGTGTGTGTGTGTGTGTGTGTGTGTGTGTGTGTTTGGGGCAGGGCAGGGAGAGGCAGAGGGAGAGGGAAGGAGAGAATCTTAAGCATGCTCCATACCCAGCCCAGAGCCCAATGTAGGGCTCCATCTCATGATCCTGAGATCATGATGAGCTGAAATCAAGAGTCTATTGTTTAACTGACTGAGCAACTCAGGCACCCCCTTCTTTGTGTTTTTAAAATAATATTTAAATTCTAACATTACAACATTTTCTTCATTGTTATGAAAATATGAAGCCAAAGGACCAGTAATACTTTATATATATGTTAAAGATCTCTCCTTTCCTTACAGTTCCTGATAGTTCTACCTTTATTGTTTTAGGAACTTAGATTTAAAAAAAAAAGTCCTTGTTTTGATGTTATATTTCTAAAAATCATCTGTGGAACACAATAGAGGGAAGTAAATTTGTCAACAGAAGAGACGATACAATCTTGAAAAATCAGAGGAGGCCAGTGGCTGGAGTAAAATCCCTCATCCTTCTTCTATCAGGCATAAAATAAGCATCAGAGACCAAATAAAATAAAACATGTAAAGGATCAGGACAGAGCATTTTTTTCATAGTATTCCATTGGCTAGATGTCTGCTGACTTGTGCTGTCTGTGCAAAATGACTCCTTCAGTTTTCAAACTGCAGTAAAATCTTACTCAACTAGGACCAATGATCCAGAATTTCCCCTCATATCTAGTTTCATTTTACATCTAGGAGAAAGAGTGAAAGGTTAAAAGAAGAGGCTCCTCAAATTTGTGTGGAAGAGTTCAAGTTCTTTCAAGTTCTACTTTAAAAGTGTTAGTTTCTGTGGGGTTTTTTGTTTTTTGTTTTTTAGTAACTTAGAGCTAAGTGAAAATTTAAAGGCATTTACTTGTTCACAGAGCTTTAATTTTACTGTGCTTTTCAGGATCTACTGCCAGGAACCAGGGCTGGCTGAAGCAAACAATACTTTGTAATACACCATAGAAAATATGTTCTCACCTCTATTTTTGATCCTGAACTTTCTCAAAATCCACAAAAACTTTAAGCAATAACTTTCCTGCAAAAGACAAAGCAGCTTCAGAACATTTGTAGATTTTGGGGGTTGTGGAAGATAATGAAAGTTGGAATTCCAGAAGGGCTGCATGAGGATTACTGCTTATAGATTAAGGGTTTTTTGATCGTTTCTTTTAACTGGTTAATTCAGTTCCACATTACTTCCTTAAGGCAAAAATTACTTTTCTGTAGTTGTCCCATTCAAAAATGTTTGAAATTTTTTTTAGAAGATTTTATTTATTTATTTGACACAGAGAGAGAGTGCACAAGTAGAGGGAACAGCCAGCAGAGGGAGAGGGAGAAGCAGGCTCCCCACTGAGCAGAGGGGTTTGATCCCAGGACCCTGGGATTATGACCTGAGCCAAAGGCAGACGCTTAACTCTGCCACCCAGGTGCCCTGACTTTTTTTTTCTAGTCATAATGCGTTCGTTCATTTTGGACACACCTCAGCATTTTTAGGATATAATTACTAAAACATTTGTCAAAACCAAGAGCCTGATTATCCTCAAAATACAGATATGGCACAAACCTAGAAAATTATATTTCTTACTTTATCTTGCCCCAGTAAAATGCATAGTATATTTCAAATTTTATTAAAATAGAATGGTATATAAAATATTCAGTTATACTCACTTGAAACCTTTTTATCGATTATTTGCCATGTGCAAGAAAAACTATGCTAGGCACCATGGGGGTGGAGAAGCACAAAGATAAATGATAAACAGCCTTTCCATTACAAAGAGTTTAACCTAATTAGTGAGATTAAGACTTCAGTCCAGTTCTGCAAACTGTCATCCAGAGAACCCTCACCTTGGACCTGGCTATTAAATTTATAGCCCATGTTGCTGTGCTCACAGAAAGATGCCTAGCCAAGTCTCTCATAGTGTACTGTCTGCCAGGGAAAGGTGAGTATGTTCTTAGAACCTCAGAATATACTTTATTGCCTAGTGCCTGACATACAGTATGCATTCAGTGAGTATTTGTTGAATGAATATATGTGGTAAAAACTGTAAGTGATTTAAAGTGGCTTCTAACTAATCCCAGGCAGTTCTAGATACTGAGAGAAATAGGCTCTTTATATATTGTCCTTAAATGGTAGGTAGACATGTGTTTCCCATATGGGTTGCTAGAGATATCTTGTTATGCCTGATTGCCCAGGTGTTTTTTTAAATTATTTTAGGATCTTTGGAAAGTGAAGTTTTTCTGACATTTTAAAGTTAGTATCTGTAAGAATCACTTATGTAGATTCTCAGATCTTCAAACTTTGAAATTACTGTTCAAGAGCTTGGACTGTAAGGAAGCATTCCAGGTACCTGTAGATCAGATTTTAAGAGACTCTATTTTTTAGTATAAATAGGCACATTGATCTTTAGGGTTTCACCAAAGTCATTATAAATAAAACTCTAAATTAAAAATACATACCTTTGGCTTTAGAATAATTAAAAAAATAGAAAGTAAGGTTTCAAAAGCACAAATCATTTACACAAAGTGACTTTGCAGTTATTAGAAGCTGTGATAAGCACGGCTACTGCAATATGTGAGACAGCATAAAGTTAATGGCAATTAATAAAGATTTAAGAGAGGCTGAAATTAGTAGGTCAGTTATAATAGTTATTCTAGTCATTGTTACTGAGTTAGCATATGATTTACTGTTACTAGATCAATAAGGATGAATGGAGTCTTTAAATATTTAGGCAAATGTATATGTGAAAAAAGGCTAAGATATAGGACCAGCTAAAAAAAATTTTCAATAGAAATTATTTATTCAAGGATAGTATTTTCTCAGAGATTTTATTGGGTTGCTGTTATACAAATGGTCTTGAGAGCAAGTTATAAACCAAAACCAAACTTAAAGTTTCTTACTTGTTAATATAATGCATACCTATATTCATAAATGCATTTTATGAGTAGGATTAACACTTGGTGAATAATAAATTTGTTAAAAAATCTGAAAACCACTTTGGTGATTTGAATTGAAGGGATCTGTTTTATTTGACATAACACAGACTCAGTGAAAACAAGTTAGAACACTTTGAAAGAATGGGCAAGATTGGCATGAGAAACTATAATCTCTGTTCTAGAATCTTCTATAGCTTAAAAAAGTTTTCATATTGACTGTTTTAGAGAACAAGTGGTGAGAAGTTAAATAACTATGTTGAAGCAAATTATTTAAAGGCAGAATCTAGGGGCGCCTGAGTGGTTCAGTCATTAAACATCTGCCTTCGGCTCAGGGTGTGATCCCAGAGTCCTGGGATCAAGCCCCACATCAGGCTCCTCCACTGGGAGCCTGCTTCTTCCTCTCCCACTCCCCCTGCCTGTGTTTCCTCTATCGCTGGCTGTCTCTCTCTCTGTCAAATAAGTAAATAAAATCTTTAAAAAAAATAGTATTTAAAAAAAAAGATAAAGGCAGAGTCTAAGGAGCTTGTTCAGGAATAGTTGTTTTAGTTTTAATTTTTTAATTTTTTAAAAGACTATTTATTTATTTATTTGAGAGAGAGAGAAAAAAATGTGAGAGGAGAGAGGCAGAGGAAGAAGCAGACTCCCCACTGAGCAGGAAGCTCAATGTGGGGGGGTGCAGACCCCAGTACTCAAGATCCTGACCTGACCTGAAAGCAGATGCTTAACCAACTGAGCCACCCACTTTCCCTGGGGGAATAGTTGTTCTAAAAAGCTAACAGTAGCAAGCTGAATTGCAATCTTAGAACCTCAAGAAGCCAAAGGGCAGTACCTTTTATTTGTTTTTACATCTAGAACACTGTAGATGATGAACTATTTATAACGGTTAAGAGGATTGAATATTTGAGAAGAAACTGTGGAGCTTTAGATATCTCACATTTGAGTGCTTGCATTACAAATAAGTCCTCTTACTTGAACTGATCTGAACGATCTGTGAACTGAATAAAGTAAGGAATCATAAAACATACATATCATAAACATAACAGATAGAAGTTACCGTTTTGTAAGGGAAATCTCCCTTTGTAAGGATGTATTCCTCTCTGTATCAGGAAGAGGATGACCAAGTCTCTAGAAACTCTTGGCTTGGGCCATTTTGAGGAATCGCTTAGTTTTTCTGAGTCTCTCTTATGTATACAGGAGGTATACATGTTATTAAACTTCTGTTTGTTTTTCTCCTGTTAATCTGTCTTTTATTCCAGGGGAGCCTCAGCTGAGAACCTAGAAGGATAGAGGGAAAGTTATTTTTCCTCCCCTGCACTATTTAGTAAGATCTTTTGAGATCCTCACTTGTCCACATCTGTTCATGTTCGGCTTTTAAAATCTAGTTACATCAGTAATTATGACCAACCAAGGTGAAAAGCACAATGGGTAAAGAGACAATGTCTATTTTTCCTCTCCTCTCCATCCTCATGCCAGAGAGAAAACTGGGGAGAGAAACAGGGGAATCTGAGAACCACAAAAGAATAAAGAGGACAGTTTTAAAACAAGTAAAAGATTGAAGTTGTAGAAGACTGCCTTAAAAACTGGAATGAGATAGTTCTAATAGCTAAAAAGATTAAGACATTTTACCATAAAAATGAGACTCCCGAGGAGGTTGCTAGAGCACGGTTGGTGGCAGTTACTCCAAAATGAAAACTATTTCACATTTGTATCTGACATGTTGAAATTTTCATTTAAAGAAATCATGCTTGAATAATTTATTCCCTTAATGCATAGTCTATTATTTCCTGTGGTGGCTTTTTTTTCCCCCTTAAGTGAGAACTTAGACTCCAGGGAAGCAATCTCACTAAAGCACCCTTTGAGGTGTTTTACTCCCGCCACTTTATCTTTTACTTTTCTTCCACCGATGTCTAATTTGGCAGGAATTCTTAAGCAATTTGCATGTATTGAGTCTTTCCAAAGGGACTCAAGTTATAACAACAATGTTCTTTTTATACTAACTCCATTGGTTTATGTAATACTTAGTTCAATTACAGAATCAAAAAAAAAAAAAACAAGTAAAAATGGCATAAACAAGTTTGGAAGCCCAAAAAACTGATTCTTGGGAGATCTACAACTTGAATAGTGCATGCAGAAGTGACAGGCATATTAGAGATGCCTCTTACCCAACTCCTCTAGCATGGCTGCTTGCTTACGTCTCCACATCAGAGTGCCGAGCCCACAGCACAGACGGTGCTCACAGCTATTAGGATTCTCACGGATATTTTAAAGCTGTGAGAGAAAACATTTTGAACCTCATCGGGAGCATCTAGGGTTAACTTGGGTAAATGTATATTATTTTTATTTATTTATTAAGTATCAGTGCTATACCTGCTTGAGAAGAATGTTTATTTGATATAAAATTACTCACTTCTGATGATCGCCAAAGTAAAATGAATAAAACCTCCCTGAATGTAGGCAGCGGGGAGCAACACCATCCCTTTCTGAGCAATAGAAAAGAATATCGCCCCTCTCTAGAGAGCCTTAAACATCACCTAGCTGTTCTCAGTTGCATTTTCTACAGATTTCAAGCCCCAATTTAATCAACCATATACAGTATGCAATAATATGTTAATGTCTAATTTTGTCTGCATTGATCTCTTTAGTAACAAAAGCTGATATTAAGAGAATATATTTAGATGCATGCCTATTATTTCTAGTCCTCATTCAAGAGTTTCCCTGTTAGAGCTATTATCCTAATTTCACCTAGACTAGCTGTTCATTGTCTGGAGGAATCTTTTTTTTTTTCTTTCTTTTTTCCCCCAGATTCCATTCTATGAGAGTGACAGAAATCTAATCTCAGTCAATTCAAGAGTTTCCTCCAAAGCACACTTTTTAAGCCTGAAGGTTCTTAAATATTACCAAAGAGTTAGACATGGGAAAAATCTGATCCTGAAATTTCTCCATCTTGACTCTTTCTCATCCAGCAGATCTGTTACTTGTGGCTCAATGTTTAGGACATGGGAATTATTTTGCTCCATTCTCACTCCACTCGGACACAGAGATGGCATCTCCCCCATGAGGTTGTTGGGGCAATACCTGCCTGGACTTACCATGAATGCATTTCCTGCCCACACCAGGGCTGGGTTTGTCAGCATCCACCAATGCCTATACTCTTACACTTTTCTTCCTCTTTCCCACAATGTAAAGGAATCCTTTTAAGTCTCTGCTGGAAGTCTCATTCCCCTTAAATCTCCAGTTCTCACTAATGATGCTCTCAAATAATTTTATTTTTATGTCTTGAGAGTGTATGCTTTTGAAATAGAAAAGCCAGGAAGAAATTTGTGGATTTAAAAAAAAAAAAAAGTCTCCCTTGCCTCACCTCTTTCCTGAGAATAAGCAGAGACCAGCTATCTCCCTGAATGAAGTCAAGAGTGTAAACGAGGCTGAGAAAGGGGAAATAGCTGGAGGATAAAGAACATAGGCTAATATCTCAAAATAACTATTACAATAACTTTCCCATTCATCGTGCTGGCAAACTAAGCACAACCATTCTGTCCCCTTCTTAGTGGGGTTGCAGAGGAGGAAAAATACGTTTCCTTCTATGCTTCTAAGTTCTCTGCAGAAACTCCCCTGAAGTAAAGGACAGATTAAGCAGAAAAACAAACAGAAGTTTAAAACATTTATACCTCCTGTGTACATGGGAAAGACGCAGGAAAACTGAGTAACTCCTCAAAATGGCCCAAGCCACCATCTTAAATACCATCTCCAGCTAAAGACAAAAGAAGATGTTGGGGATAGAGAGTCAGTTATGGGAGGTTACCAGGAAAGACACAGGAAACAATGGTAAGGTTTTTATGCAGATTTGAGTCTATGCCTTCTTCATTGATAAGTGTTTCTACAGATTTAGAGTTATTCTTCCATTTCTGGTACAGTGAGGGAGACACAGTTACAAATGAAGATTTCCCTTATTCACGTTAATGTCTTTTACAGAAAAGTAGTTCTGTTTCAGTTTTCAGAGCTTCTCCTGTGTTTGCTGTTTCTTAAAAATAATCAGCCCAAAATAACCCTTCTACCAAAGAGGCATGTTTTGGGATGACAAATTCTTCTCCCCTTCAGGGTTTCAGACCAGTTTGTAATTTGGAGTCCTATTAATGCCAAATACTTTCATAGGCTTAGTTCCACCAACCCCCTATACTGCCCAACTGGGGCAATGGAACTTTAATATCAAGGTCATCCAGGGATAACTCACCTGCCTCCAAGTTGTTTCCTGAACCACATATCAATTATTTTCTCCATGTCTTTTCTTTTTTGAAATGTATCTTAACCCAAATTTCCAAATTCCGGGGTTTTCACTCTGTGTTCTATTTTATCGAACTGGACTTCTGCCTTTGTGCTCATTCCAAGTCCTTATTCCAGAAATTTGCCTTTTTTCTCTGTTGTAGGCTGAATAATGACCCCCCCAAGATGTCTATGTTTCAATCCTATAACGTATATTATGTTAATAGAATTGAAGTTGTAACACAGTCCATCTTAAAATAGGGAGATTATCTTGAGTTATCCAGGTGGGACCAGTGTAATGACAAGGGTCTTTAAGTTGGAAGAGGAAGGCAGAAAAGAACATTAGAGTGATGTGACGTGTTTAAGAACTCAACCTGCTCTTGCTGGCTTTGAGGGTGAAGGAAGAGGGCCACAAACTGAGGAATGTAGGCAGCCTCTAGAAGCTGGAAAGTGCAAGGAAATTGATTCTCCCTTAGAGCCTCCAAAAAGGAATGCAACCCTGCTGACACCTTGATCTTAACCCAATGAGACGCATTTCAGACTTTTGACTTCCAGAGCTGTATGATAATAAAATTATGTTGTTTTAAGCCACTAAGTCTGTGGTAATTTGTTACAGCAGCTATAGGAAACAAATAGAATTTCCATCACTGGATACAGAGACTTGGTCTTAAACATCCTTAAAAGTGAGAGTTTGGATCCTGCTGGGGCTCAACCCAAAGATGTTCTTTTCAGGCAACTCCCTCTTTCTTCCTGTGTGATATGTCCTCACGCTCTTTACCCTATGGAATATCCTATTACCTGTAGACTCACATTTGCTGCCCTCTTGCCTGTTTTTTCCTAAACACTTCCAGAAGTTGTAGATACCCTTCCCTGAAACATCCTCAACAGTTCTGAGATGTTGCATAATCTATTTGTTATCTTGGCATCTAACATGTCTGGTCTGTATCCACTTGACATTATAGATAAGCTATAGAATATCATTCTATCCAGTTTATAGCCTCAGCTATCCTTTTAGAATACAATTACCTAGCTCTTCGGCCTCCCTTAATTCCATGAGTTGCTAATACCTTGTTTTCATTTGTGTGATTATTCTCTAGGATTTTATGTTGGAGATCATGGTAGGAAAACACATGGAAATCAAATAGTTCCCTTCCTCTGGACATCTAAACTGCTCATCTAAGAATGATGCTTTTATTTTTCATTTTCCCCAAACAACCTCTTCTTTGATTACATTCTCCCTTAATTGCATTTGTTACCGACTTTTTCTCAAGTAGATACAACTACCGACTTTCATTTTTTATATAACATGGACAGATCCTTGGACATATTGTTAATTTGTACTTCCATGTTGTTGTAGAGGTTGTCATTTCCAATTTCATGTGATTTTTCTTATAGCTGTAGAACTTTATGTTTCAGTTCTGTAAGATATTTAGTGAAATCTATAACATTGGTAGTAAAGAACAATGCTGCTTATGCTTCTTCATCAATTACTAATACTTCCTTTTTCTGGCTTTCTGAAAAAGGCTCCCATTATTTACATAAAAATTTTTGGAGATTATTGTGGCTTCAATGACATTGAAAACACAGGGACCGTTAAATAGCGTTTTCCATCATTTAATCCTTGTTTATTGTCAGAAATAAGTAGCTAACTGGTAGTTTTGACACTTAAGTCACACAAAGAAACTATCATTAAATTGATGGCATTGTTTTAGTCCATTTAATGCATGCTGCATGGCTTCTGTTGCTATTTGAATTTCTGACTTAGTAGAAGACCTACTTGGATATGATGCACTCTTGAAAAATGAATTCAGAAACCTGTTTCTTTCAGAAGTCACTATCTCTAGTCTCACTCTTAGCTGATTGTTTTGTCTTCTAATCCATTGAAAAATAGAAGAAGCTGAGTGGTCTAGTGAGATAAAGGATGGAAAGTTGATTTGGCCATTGGGAGATCCTTGGTCACTTCATATAATGCAGTTTTGTAGAGACAGAAGCCAGATTGCTATAGGTTAAGACATGAATGGTGTTGGGGAGGAAGAATTTTCTCTGTATTTTAAGGTCCTTCTAGCTGGACTAAGAATCAAATTGACATGAGACAGATTAACAGGAGAAAATCAAATTTAGTTTCCACAGAGACATGAAATTTCAAAGACAATGAGGTACCATGAGACTTGTATGAGCTCAGGCAAGGGGTAGGGGTCTAAAGGTGCAAAGGGGGAAAAGACCATTAGAAGGAAGATGAGAGGAAATGTTTGTAAAACAAAGGTTGCCCTATTATGCAATGACATTTCTTAGGTAAAGAGGAATTTCTGTTAATAGCTCTCTTCCTGGTACAAGCTGGCATTCAAGTGGGAGGTGAAGAGTTTTTCCTGACTCTCCTGGGTTTTGATTGCCTCTAACTCAAAATAATGCTCATGCCAAAGTGGCCCATCTTGGGTGGCATGTCCTTGGCCCCTATATGGGAAGTAAGTCATGTAAATATCCAGTGGGAAAAATGAGAGGCAGAAGCGAGAGACTGGATGATAAATAGAAGGTACAAATGTTCAGAAAGGGATTTTAGGAAGACAGCGACTTTAGGATAGAAGAAGGAGCCAGCAGAAAGGCAAAGGCTTTCAAGAGAAGTTATAACTGAGGGAGAAAAATCCTGAGGAAAGGGAGGAGATGGAGGGCATGTAGATGACACTAAAGTAGGAGTAGATGACATTAAAGCTGGTTGGTTGTAACAAAAGAAGGGAAGCAGCACTTTTTTTTTCCCTTTGGTATTGAATAAATTTGATGTGTAACATTGTGTAAGTTTAAGGTATACAGCATGTTACTTTGATATACTTTTATATTGTAATAAGATTCCTGATGTACCAATATTTATCACATTATATAATTACAGTACAATATTATTATCTATATTCATTATTCTGTGTATCAGATCTCTGTGGCTTATTTACTACTCATTACAAGTTTGTATTCTTAAACACTGTCAGTCTTACCACCACCCATCCTCTGGTAACCACCATTTTACTCACTATTTTCTACAAGTTTATGTAAGTGATATCATATAGTACTTGTCTTTCTCTGTCTGATTTATTTTGCTTAACATAATGTGCTCAGGGTCCATCCATATTGTTGTAAATGGGAGAATAGTTTCCTTTCTCATGGCTGTGTAATGTTCCATTGTGTATATGCACCCCATCATTTTTATCCATTCATTTGCTGATGGGAAGCAGCGCTTTCTGAGCCTGGAGGGTAGAGGTTAAGGATGGGCATGACTAAGGATGTGTTTACAGGGAGGCTGAGCTGAAAGTTAAAGGAAGTCATGCCTGATGGCCTCAGTCAGTCTCCATAAAGAAAGCAGCTTTGTTATCTGCTGAAAATGAGCAATTGCTTGAGGAGAATGGTGAAGATTTATGATGTTTACTGAGAAGAATATGACAGGAATACAAGAAAGAACAATGAAATGATTAAGGGATGGTACTATGATGTTTACTGAGAAGAATATGAGAGGAATACAAGAAAGAACAATGAAATGATTAAGGGATGGTACAATCTCTAACTGAGATTGAACTTGTGAGTAGGTAGTAGTGCCTAGCTATGGTTGTGTGATTTCTACCAACAGTGTTCACCTTCTGAGTGTATAAACAGAAAATACAAATTATGGTATTAATCCAGAGGTTTTTAAAAATTTCTGGATAGAAATAATTATAGTAGAGGTGTATGAGGGAATCTGAGGTACTGGTCTAGGTTGGATAGGGAAGGAAGGGAGACCAGCAGTGGGATGACCACTGGCAGCTAACGGATAGACAGAGATCATCCGCATCTGATGCTAATAACAACCCTTCAGATAAATAGTTTAACCAGCCTAACTTTGAAGAAGAAGAAACAGGCTCTGAGATGTGAAGTGACCTATTTGGTGAGGTACTTAGAGAAGTTACCAAGGTGAGCCACACCCTTCCTACTCCACTGTGTCTAACCTTTTCAGATTCCACAGTCTCAGCTCTGTTTCTCTCTCTGAACCCAAGAGTGTATATGGGACTATCTTTGCATATTCAAATTTAACTCGAATAACCACTGGATTCACCAATCTGTACCTACACAAATGAAGTCATGACAACCCATAGTTTATTTGCTCATTGCTTCTACCTTTGTAATATAGCACTTCCCTTCCAGGCAAAGCCTCCCCGTTCCAAGTAAATTTGAAGTCCCTGGGGGCATGTCACATGTCCACTCCCATTGGGCACTCTGCTGCGTTGCTAGATGGTAGTCCAGGCCAGGGTCTGGTAAGTGCCCTCATGGCATCAAGCAGTGGTCTGTGACTTAGAAAGTTCCTTACAGATAAGGAAACTGAGGCACAGACATTAGTCCCTTATCTATGATAACAAATCCAGAAGTAGCAAAGGCAAAATTCAAACTCAGGAAGTCTGGTTGTATTGCAACCCTTTTTGGATTTTTGGTGCCGATGTTATACTTCCTCCATTAAAAAAAAAAAAGAGAGAGAGATCTTCTCTTTCTAAGCTTTGGATTGGTACAAACATCACTGGAATAGTCTGTTCTTCCAAGTGTTTGTAGAAATCCCCTGTGAAGCTAGTGGACTTTGAAAGTTGTTGACAACCTCAGTTGGTCTAGGAAAATCAATCTGTTTAAACTTGCTGTCTTTTCTGGGGTCGGTTTTTGGTAAATTAAATTTTTGTAAAATATTAGGGTTTTTTTTAGGTTTTCAGATTTATTTGCAAGGTGTTTGGCAAAGCAGTCTCTTAATCTCTTTCTTTTTCCTCGTCCTTTTTTGGCTGTTTATAATTTGTCAGTTCTTATTTTATGGATTTGCGATTTCTTTCTGATTTATCTTAATTAGGTTAGCTTCTTGTTCACTCATTTCATTCTATTTTTTAATAAAAATATTTTTGGGCGATTTATTTGTTAATAATACTGGTTTTATTTTGGTTCTGGCTTTATTTAAAAATTTTTCTCTATCACTTCCTTCCCTTTATTTAGTTAGATGCTTAATTAAATTTTATTATTTTTTATATAATTATTTATGAATTTTACTCTGAGCACTGATTTAACTCTAGCATATAAATGCTGGTATGTAGTGTTTTCTTTATCACTTTTGTTTGCTAGAAATTCTTTAAAATTTATTTTTAAGAATGAGGGGTTTGATGAATCACAGACCTGTATCCCTGAGACAAGTAATACATTATATGTTAATAATTTTTTTTAAATGAGAGTTTTTTTTTCCCTCAAGTGAAAAGCCTTTTAAAAAATATTTATTTTATATTCAGCAAAATTCATATGCTGAAATTCTAACCCACAATGTGATGGTATTTGGAGGTGGGGCCCTGATTAGGTCATGAGGACAGAGCTCTTGGGAGTGCTTGGGAGTGGTATTAGCACCTTTACAAAAGAGAACCAAGTAAGCTCTTTCTGCACTCCATCATGTAAGGATAAAACAGGAAGTGGGCAGTCTGTGACCTGAAAGAGGATTCTTACCAGAACACAACCATGCTGGTAACCTGGATTTAGACTTCCAACCTGTGAAAAAAAAATTTCTTTTGTTTATAAGCTACGTAGTCTGTGGCATTCTTGTTATAACAGCCTGATCTAAGACATTTGGTTTGAGTTTTGGTCATCTTGCTCTGTCTTGGATTATCTTGAATAGAACATTATCTTGAATAAAGTTGTCACCTTTTATTTTTTTCTTAAAAGGTGACTTAAGCCCATTTATGTGTATTTATATGACAGATATAGTTGTTCTTCAATTTCCTGTTTGGGTGTTAATACATTCTGGTTTTATACTGATAGATTTATAACTTACATGTTATTTTATTTGCAGTCATATTTCTTTTGGTATTTAGCACAGTTGGTATTTTTGTTTCATTGGTTATATATGTTATTATACCTTTAAATAATATTTCTAATAGTCTCTTTCTTTAAAAAGTATGTATCATGGTTCCCATAAAGAGCAATAAAACTGTGTTGCATCTCCTTCCTCTCACATGCCTCTTCTCAATGCAAATTTTATATTCTTCCTCTGCTACTCTACAAAGCATGTTTCTAAGGAAGTATCATGTGAGGAAGTTAATAAGATGTGATTAAAAACCACTAAACAATGAATAGATTAAAATATATATTGAGCACTTTGTAAGTGCCAAACCTGCTGTTGATACACACAAATGAACAGGGCAGGTCTTCACCCTCAGGGAACTCACAAAGCAGATAACCAGGTAGATAACTGAGAATTGGGTAAGAATGCCCGTTGATTATATTTCTCAGCAAGAACTCCACATTTCTTACTATTTTAGTTTCTTTACCTGAGGATTTCGAGACATTCTGAGAAAATAATCTGTCTAGTTACTTAAGTGCTTTACATAATTAACTCTAATAGGACATTTTCATAACAAGGCACTATTACTATAATTAGCCAGTAAATTGCTGCCGAAATTTAACTAAGACAAAAGCATACTATTCTATTTTTCTCTGGCCCAAACTTTTCTGGATTGTTTTGGGCCAACTAGCTAAAAAAAAAAAAAAAAAAAAAAAAAAGCTGGTATTCAAGCACTTATATAAGGCGATAGTTTATTTTTTTAAGGGAGGGACAGTTTTGGTTTAGATTTTTTTGAATGTAATTTATAACAAATTTAATGGATATTTATCTTAGGGAAAGTCATGTTAGTGTACATTTAACAGATACGGAATTTACAATAGTGACAATGTAGACAAATGAGTCTAGAGTGATACTCTTTAAATGGGTAGCATGTAGTGGAACTAACTAACCCAGGCTGGGAATCAAATTGCCCACAATCTTCCTAGCCCCCACTCTAAAACTTACTAATTATAATATTGGGTGACCACACTCCTCTGCATCTGTAAAGTGGGAACAGTACTTCAATGACCACTGTAGAGATTGAATTTAGAAATGTGCTGACTGGACTACTATTGTAGAAGCACGGATAACTGCTTAATTTCCCACCACCATGTCTTTATGTGTACCTTTATTTGCACCTACAAGCTTGCCTTCTTTCCTTCACCCCACAATGAACAAACCTCCTTGAGCCTAAGACCAAACTATCCATGTGCACTGCATCCATGCCTTCTTGCCTTCTCTGCCAAAATTCTCCCCCTCTTTCTCTTATATAATTTCTTTTTCCTCATTTTTTTAAAAGATTTTATTTATTTATTTGAGAGAGACTGAGAGGGATCACAGAGGGAAAGGAAGAGGGAGAAGCAGACTTGCCGCTGAGCAGGGAGCCTGATGCAGGGCTTGATGCCAGGACCCTGAGATCATGACCTGAGCCAAAGGCAGACGCTTAACTGACTGAGCCACTCAGGCGTCCCCATTTCTTTTTCCTCTTGCTGGTTCATTGCCATCAGCATATAAATTTATAGACCTATTTCCAGTCTTTGAAATGAGAACCATTCTGGAGCCTATAATCCTTATTAGCAATTCGTTCATTTCTCTTATTGAGAGCAAAACTCCTTTTTTTTTTAAAAAGATTTTATTTATTTATTCGACAGAGATAGAGACAGCCAGCGAGAGAGGGAACACAAGCAGGGGGAGTGGGAGAGGAAGAAGCAGGCTCATAGCAGAGGAGCCTGATGCGGGGCTCGATCCCATAACGCTGGGATCACACCCTGAGCCAAAGGCAGACGCTCAACCACTGTGCCACCCAGGCACCCCGAGAGCAAAACTCCTTGAAAGAGTTGCCTCCACTTCTTCAGCTAGCATGTTTTCCTCAACCTTCTTCAGTGAGACTACCTTCTCCAACATTCCACTGAACCAGTTTTTCTTAGCATCATCAATGATTCTCATACTGGCATATCCCAGAGTTTCTCAACCTTGGCCTTCTGACATTGGGGCCAGATAATTCTTTGCTTTGGGGAACTGTCCTGTGCATAGTACAATGTTTAGCAGCATCCCTGGTCTTTACCTACTAGATGGCAATATCATCCTTCAAGTTGTGATAACCAGAAATATCTCCAAATATCCCCACGGGAGCAAAATCACCCCAGACTGAGAACCAATGCTATCCTACAATCCATTCTCAATACTCATCTTAGTTGCTGTCAGCAGTATTTTCCACAGCTGATCATTCACTCCTCCTTTTTTATTGTGGTAAATATGCATACCATAAAATTTGTGGTTTTGAGTATTTTTAAAGTGTGCAATTCAGTGGCATTAAGTATACTCACCATTCACTTCCTTTTAAAACACTTCCCTCACTTGACTTCTGGGACATCACACTGGCCTGGTTTTCCTCCTACCTCACCAGATGCTTCTTGTCAGTGTCCTATGTTTGATTTGCTGTGGTTTTCAAACAATGACTATTGAGCATCCCCAGGACTCAGTTCTCAAGCTTCTTTTCTGCATATCCTTACTTCTTAGGCAGTCCTATTATTTAATACCATTTAAACTTATGACTCCCAAATTTATGTTTCCATCCTTGCAAGTGTCCCCTGAGCTCTGGACATATACATCCAACAGCCTACTCAACATCTCCACTTGTTCTTAAGTGACTATTAGGTATGTCACAGTCATCACGTCCAAACTCCCAACAATCCTACCTCCCATCAAATCCTCTCTTCCTTGGGCATTCTCCCTTTTAGTTAATGCCATACCACTTACCCAATTACTCAGGGCAAAAATCTAGAAGTCATCCTTAACCTCCCCTCTTTCCTTATATCCCATATCCAAATACAATCTGAATTTGACCACTTCTGTTCACCCCCACCACTACCTGGCTCATCTAAATTATCATCTTTAGACTAAGCTATTGAAAACAGCTGGTTAACAGATCACCCTGTATCCACTCTTGTTCAGCTTCAGTATTCTCCACACAGCACCAAGAATGTCACACACACACACACACACACACACACACACACACACAGTCCTGCTACCCTGCTCAAAACATTCCACTGGCTTCCTCTCTCACTTGGGGTAGAATTCAAACTTCTTACTTTGGCTAAAAAACCCTACATTAGCTGGCCTCTGCCAGTCTCTCTCACCTGGTATCCAGCCTGTTTCTATCTCATTCATTCTGCTCTTGCCCTACCATCTTTCTTACCATTCCTCAAATATAAGTTTGTTTCTACCTCAGAGCCTTTGCACCTGCTATTTACCCAGGCTGGAATGTCTTTCCTCAGAGTATCTCATAGTGCATTTCCTCCATTTATTCAAGTCTATGCTCAAATGTCATCTGGCCTCCCCTGGTCACCCTATGTAGCCTCCCTCCAACCCCATCCTCTACCTAGGTAAGTTTCTATCTCTCTACCCTGCTTTTTAAAAATATTTGCTTTTTAAATTTTGTAAATAAATATATATTGATATATTTATTGTACATTTATTTGTTTATTGTCTGTTATTGGAGAATATAAACTCCAAAGATGAAAGTACCTTTTTCACTGCCATATCCATAGTTTCTGAAGAGTCGGCACTCAATAAATTCATGTTTAATGAGTAGTGAATGATGTAGATATATTTTCCATAGAGAGAAAGGGGAGCAAACAAACAACAATAAAATTTCCAGGTGCTTCTTTGGTCAGGACTGAAAACAACTATTATAAGAGATAGACAGACAGAAAGAAATAGATAATAGACAGAAAAATAGATAAATAGAAAGATGAAGATGGATAGGTATTTTTAATTCTAATTTCCATTGCACAGGAAGTTTCATTTTGCACAAGAAGTTTATTTCACTTAATGAAATAAAAATGTATATTTTGTGATGGCTAAATCTTTATTATTTAGAGAGAGAGAACATGCATGCACAGATGGGTGAGAGAGGGGCAGAGAGAATCTCCAGCAAACTCCCCGCTGAGTAAGGAGGCTGATTTGGGGCTCGATCACATGACCCTGAGATCATGACCTGAGCTGAAATCAGGAGTTGGATTCTTAACCAATTAAGCCACCCATCTTTAAATAAAAAGGCAAAATTAACTCTTTAGTGGAACAAATAATTACCATGGGGAGAAACAAAGAAGGCAACTAACTTAATTCTCTTCATTGGTGTTGGTGGGGGAGATGAGATGCACAGCCTAAATTTGAACTTATTTTGATCAGTTTTCTTTTTTAAAAAATTATTTTTCTCGGGGTGCCTGGGTGGCACAGTCGTTAAGCGTCTGCCTTTGGCTCAGGGCGTGATCCCGGCGTTATGGGATCGAGCCCCACATCAGGCTCCTCCGCTATGAGCCTGCTTCTTCCTCTCCCACTCCCCCTGCTTGTGTTCCCTCTCTCGCTGGCTGTCTCTATCTCTGTCAAATAAATAAATAAAATCTTTAAAAAAAATTATTTTTCTCATTATGAAAGTATCTTGTGCCCATTGTTAAAATTTTGGAAAACACTAACTTTATTGGAAAATATAAAAGCATTACAATTAATTTTGCTATGTATTGTATGTATGCCATGCACATTTTTGTTTACCAAGCATAATTTTTATTTGAGTTTTATGACATTCCTAGGGGGAACAAGAAGATTAGAGATGAATTTTTTCTAACAAATTGTAAACTCTGTGCTAGCTATTAAGCTATTGTCTCTCATAGGGGCCAATCCTGGATCTCTAATATGACATCATTGTCTAGGGCACCAGTTATCCTTCAGGTTGATTACTTTGGTTTCCTTCCATCATAAAGGGGACATGGTTTGTTCTTATTGGAATAGATATATCTTCTGGATATGGGTTTGCTTTTCCTGCCTGCCAGTTCAATAGTCAGTGGACTTAAGACTTTATCCACTATCAAGGTATTCAGTGGCCCAAGAACTCATTTCACAGTAAAAAGAAGTGCAGCATTTAGTTTGTGCCTATGGAATACACTGGTAAGATCCCATCACCCAGAAGTAGTGGTCTGTTAGAAAAGTAGAATATCCCACTGAAGACTGTTATGGCACCAATTGGGAGATAAAATCCTGAGGGACTGGAATTATGCCTTAGTGGTACATGCTTCAAATCTGCAATAATTGTGTATTATACTTTTTCTCTCAGAAGCATAACAATAGTCCACGTTCAGGAATTAAGGAGTAGAATGGTGGTGTCTCTTCTTTCTATTATACCAACTATTTCACTGATTGACTCTTTGGTTTTTGATCTCGTAGCTTGGATTGTGCAGATTTGGCTGTCATGAGCACAAGGTAGCTACAGAACCTCAGCCATATCACATATACAAATAAGAAAGAAGACCAAAAGGCAAAAGGCACAACTCATCAAGAGTTTGTCCCATTTTGTCAAGAAGATAGTAACTTTCCTAGAATCTCCACTTGGTAGCATATTGCTTTTCTTTTCTCTTAGTAGACAGAATGGAGTTTCATAGCCATCCTTAGCAACAAAGGAATCTATGAAAGTTGTAATGTTAACTAGGTATATTGTTTCCTTCAAAAATTTTGAAGCTTCATTTATAAGGATAAAGGTGAACATATATTGAGTAGACAGCTAACTATGTCTGCCTTACCTATACACTTTGAAATGAATTTTAGAAGACAGAGGGGTGTCCATTTCTTCCATTGGATGAATAGATAGAAGTATCATTATATAAAATTTAGGGGTGTGTGTTAATTTAAAAAATGATAATATGAACTATATTAACTATCATGCACTACAGAAGTGTTGAGAAGCTGAATTCAAGTCTGTTAGTATGTTAGTCAGGTTAGACTGTGTCATGCTATAGTAATAAGTGAAATCCCAAGCTGCAGTGGCTTATATCAACAAAAGTTAGTTCTCATCCATACGTCCTGTCCATTATATGTTATCTCTGGCTCTGCTCCATGCTGTCTTCACTTTGGAAGCCAGACTGATGAAGAAGTTATTGATAGGAAAATTACCATTAGACATGGCTACTGGTAGCAAAAAGAAAAGTTATGGTACATCATATGCCTTCTTTTAAAACTTCCACTTGGATGTGACTCATGTAATTTCCACCCATATTTTGTTGGCCAACACAAGCCTTATGATCTCTCTGAAATCACTAGAGTGGGGATGTATAATTCCTCCCACTAGGAGGGGCACTGGAGGGAGGGAATCCAAATAAAATCAACCACAGTTAGTTTTTCTCCTTGGTGTATATAATACTTTATAATGAATTGTATTCATTCTATTTCATAGATTTTTCTCCCCACTAATGAAAATATTGACGACAAGAATGTAGCAATAATTTAAAAGCCATTCAGAAAAAAAGAAAATGACGATATACCACTTTAACCACTCATTCAACAGATATTTATTGATTTTCTTCTGTGTTCTAGGTACTTTGCTAGTTCCAAGGAATTGTTTGGCTAAAGGAAAAGTCAGAAAAACTGTCACTTAGAATAGAGTCTGAGTAAGTACTGTGTTAGTGGAATGCATAGGCAGTGAAGGGGAATCTAATTCAGACTGGATGCATCAGGGAGATATTCTCAAGTGAGATGACATTTAAGGGGAAAATAGGAGGAAAACAGCAAGCAACACTTAATGGTGAAACATTAAAAGCATTTTAATGTCAATTATGTCTAAATAAAATGGGGGGGGGAGCTTTTTCATTGTGATTGGGGAAAAAAAGACCAGTATGCCAGCTATCACCATTTCTATTCAACATTGTACAGTGCAATAAGGCAAAATAAGAAATAAAAGGTATGAGGTCTTAAAAAGGAGAAATAAACTGTTTTGTAGATGATATAATAATTTGTAAATGATATGATTGTATGCATAGCTAATCCGAAAGAATATACAAATTAAGTTATTAGAATTTATAAGAAAATTTAGCAGTATTTCTATATATAATAAGTTGAATTTCTATGTACCAGCAACAAACTCCTAGCAAATAAAATATTTTTTAAATGATACCATATAGGATGAAAACATAAAGCACCTGAGAATAAATCTAACTAGAGATGAGATGTTCAATTCCATAGGAAAAATATAGGAGCCTTATAGAAACATTAAAAAAACTTAAAGAAATGGACAGATATATCTTGTTTAAGTGTTGGAAGAGTCAATATTATAATTTCTTTTCTTCTCAAATTGATACAGAGCTTCAATGTAATCTCAATAAAATCCCAATTGTGGGTTTTTTTTTTCTGAAAACATGCCAAAGTGATTGTAAATTTATGTGAGAACCTAAAGGATCAAGAATAGACAAACACTGTCAAAGGAGATCAAAGTAGGATATTAATTTCTTACCTAACCAATGGTCATTGTTGTCAAACAACACTATGAAAATAAGTGAGGTGACACATGCTCATGGGATATGGCATTACTAATGCCATCAGTGGTCACAGTGAGAGTACTTTATTGGCTTATTGAAGATGGACATAAAAAGAAGTGGGTTGAGAAGTAAAGGAGTGATTTGAAAGTGGAGAGAAGGAGCACACTACAGTATTTTAAGAAGTGTAGCTCTTAAAGGAGGGAAAGACAGACATTGGGAAGAATGGATTAATTTTTTTTAAAGATTTTATTTATTTATTTGCAAGAGAGCAGGGTGAAGGGCAGGAGAAGCAGGCTCCCTGCTGAGTAGGGAGCCCAGTGCAGGACTCGATCCTGGGACTCCAGGATCATGACCTGAGCCGAAGGCAGACTCTTAACTGACTGAGCCACCCAGGCGCCCTAACGTTTTTGTTTTTTATAGGATGGGGTCATATTACCACATATGCTTGATAAAAAATGATTGTGTAAAGGAAGCTGTTGATCGAAATAGAGAAAGGGGCAAATTTTAGGTGATAATCTTTGAGAAGATGGAAATGTATGGGATCCAGCATATAAACACAGAATTGTCCTCCTATAGGAATAGGAGATTCATTTCTTCTGACACAGTAAGAAAGAGAATGAAAATGGTGTTGGGAAGGCAGCTGGTTTGAATTAAAAGCTGATTGAATCCACTTGATGCCCTCATTTTGTCACTAAGTAGGAGGAACTGACAGCTAATGAGAGGAAAGGTAGAAAAAGGTAATGTATTGGACCTTGGGGACTCCATTTGGGGAATTGAAATAGGAAGAAACTTGAAGAATCATAAAGGTGTTTTCTGAGCATCATGGAGAGCTCCACTGTATTTAATGACATAGATTTGTAAGCTGGGGCTTTATGTTTGAAAATTGGTGTTTAATAATAAGAATTGACATATGAATAGGGCTTACAATGTGCCAGTCACTATTCTTAATATTATATTAACCTTCACAACAACATAAAAGGTATGTACTATTATTATCCTCATATTACTAGAAAAAGGAAATGTGACCTGCCCAAGGTCACATTAGCTAGTAAATGGTGGAGCTGGGATTCCATTCCTAGACAGCTTGGATCCAGAGCCCATGATTTTTTTTTTTTTAAGATTTTATTTAGTTTCTTGAGAGAGGGAGAGAGCATGAGTGGTGGGGAGGAGCAGAGAGAGAGAGAGAAGCAGGGTCTCCACTGAGTAAGGATCCTGAGGCAGGGCTCAATCATCCCAGGACCCTGGGATCACAACCCGAGCTGAAGGCAGACGCCCAACCGACCAAGCCATCCAGGTGCTCCCAGAGCCCACAATTCTTAAACACTGTGCGATGCTACAATGGTTGGAAATTTTGTTCTATGACCTCAGCCTCTGGTGATTTCTGTAAAGGGATTTTTGGATGGTACAAATCTATTCTATGTTGACAAGAGCCATCAGGGTATAGTTTTTGCTTTTTCCATTTGCCTATATTGAGATCAAATCAATTAAGAATTTCTGGGCACTGGGTGGCTCAATCAGTTAAGTGTCTGACTCCTGAATTTGGCTCAGGTCATGATCTCATGGGTGGTGGGATTGAGCCCTGCACTGGCTCTGCGCTCAGTGGGGAATCTGCTTCAAGATTCTCTCCCACTGCCCCTCCCCCCCACTCACCGCATTCTGTCTCTTCTCTTTCTAAAATAAATAAATAAATAAATATATATTTTTTTAAATTAAGAATTTCATGCTCTTTGAGAAGAATAGGTCTTTGATATCTAGACCAGTGAAGTTTTGTGTTTCTGTATTTACCCTTGGTCATGGCTACAATTTTAGAATTGAAGCTATAAGCTCTCTATGTGTCTGCCTGTCTATGTGTCTAGAATTCAGGAAGGTCTTTACTTCTTTCCGTTTGAGTGTTCAGTGTTTTCCTATCTCTGGAAAATGCTAATCAATTAGATTATAAAGTATCTCCAGATTAAAGGAGTTCTATTTTGAGCTCCTTGAGCTTTTAATCTGTATTGGCTCATAGATATAAATAAGTACATATAAAAATTTAATATTCCCCAAATTCAGAAAATAAGGAAATTGAACTTCTAATATTTTAAATGTGCTAAACAATTTTTAGAAAAACTAACTAAAAATGTTTGGGAATCTAACTTGACATAATTTTGGCAAATGACACTGGTTGAATAATTTTGGTTTAATAAAAACATCTATGTCTTCTCTGATTTATCAGTGTTAAATACATTTTTATTCTATTTGTATGTTTTTCCTAAATGTACACAGATCAAGTAAGCTAACAGTATTCCTACTTAATGTCTAAGATTATGAAAAATGTAAATTTGTGTTAACTAAATTGAATAATTATTCTGAAAACCTTTTTATCACAGCAACAATTATGTTTTGAAGTATCTCAGCTTAAAAATAATTTCCAAGATCTTAAAGTAGCTCAAAATTTTGTGTTGATATTAGATTGAGTTAATTAATGACTCACTATTGCATACCTAGGTCATATAATTAAGCATAATTTTATGTTTATAAAGTTTTGCTCTTACTTTATATATGCCACAGAGAGGCTGTATCCTTGTCAATGAACGTGTTCATTTTTGTCACTTTGAGAAGGAGTAAAAAGGAAGTGTGTGGCTGTAGAAATTTGTATATGAGTTTTGCCTGTCTGCTAAAATGTTTGTGCAAGACAAAAGCTCTCAATTATCTACCTCATCTCTCCTTTCTTCATGAAATGAAAGTTAGTTACCTTTTTTTAAAGGTTATAATTAATATAAATAGTTGAAACTACACTGGGAGAAATAGTGATAGAAAAACACAGTTGTGTGTGTGCCTTTGCTTTTCAAGAAAAAAGAACATTTTTATCTTAATGCAGTCGTCTCTTTCTTTGTTGGTGTCTGAACCCCTTTATATTCTTAGGGCTTTATTGAGGATCCCAAAGAACTCTAATCTATGTGGATTAACTACTACTTATTGCATTAGAAATAAAAACCGAGGAAATTTTACAACACTTAATTTGTTGACTCATTTAAAGATAGCAATGATGAACATATTGTACATTAATAACATCTTACTATTATAATGAAATTATTGCTGACCTTGCAGAGTCCCTGAGATCTGTCTTTAAGTGTCACTTTGTTCCAGAATATGAAAGAGCTAATAAGGACAAAACTTGGAAAGTGAATTTTATTTGCCCTGGTTTATAATACCTAAGTTTGAAAAAAAGTTATAAAGCGTGTGAAAATCATAGCAAAGTGCTCAATTTTGATGGCATGATTTCCTTGGTTTACTGCTTATTGCCTTTGCCTGCAATATAAAGGGTTATATTTTACTTTCTTGATAGCAGAGATTCTGTGTCTAATCAGAATAATTTCCTATGCTTTATGTTGATTTTATTATATATATATATTTTAAGATTTTATTTATTTATTTGACAGAGAGAGACAGCCAGTGAGAGAGGAAACACAAGCAGGGGGAGTGGGAGAGGAAGAAGAAGGCTCCCAGCAGAGGAGCCTGATGTGGGGCTTGATCCCAGGACTCTGGGATCACGCCCTGAGCCAAAGGGAGACACTTAACGACTAAGCCACCCAGGCGCCCCTGATTTTATTATATTCTTGGCTAAGGAAGAAGGTTTCTCATTCCTCACTTGTAAAGGAACTGAGATTCTTTACAACCATGTTACCTCTTTTTAAAATTTTAAAATGTTTATTAATACTTTGATTAAATATATAACCAAATGTTGTTCTCAGGCACTAATAATCTTTTTATTCTTTTTTTATTGACATATAATTGACATACAGTGTTATATTAGTTTCAGGTATACAACATAATGATTCCACAATTCTGTACATTACTCACTGCTCACCGTAAGTGTGGTCATCCTCTGTCAACCAGAAAACATTATTACAATATTATTGACTATATTCCCTATGCTGTACATTTCATCTCCATCACTTATTTATTTTATAACTGTAAGCTTATACCTCTTAATCCTCTTTATCTATTTCTCCCATGGCCCCATCCACCTTCCTTCTGGCAACCACTAATTTGTTCTCTGTATTTAAGAGGCTGTTTTTAATTGTTTCTTTGCTTTGTTTTTTAGATTCCACATATAAATGAAATCATATAGTATTTATCTTTCTCTGACTTATATTTCAATTAGCATTATACCCTTTAAGTCCAACCATGTTGTTGCAAATGGCAAGATCTCATTCTTTTCTTTGGCTGAGTAACATTCCATTGTATGTATATACCACATCTTCTTTATCCATTCAGCTATGGATAGGCAGTTGGGTTGCTTCCATATCTTGGCTATTGTAAATGATACTGCAATAAACATAGGAGTGCATGTATCTTTTAAAATAAGTGTTTTCCTTTTCATTAGGTAAATACCCATTAGTGGCATTACTGAATCATACAGTATTTCTATTTTTAATTTTTTAAAAGATTATTTATTTATTTGACAGAGAGAGAGAGAGACAGTGAGAGAGGGAACACAAACAGGGGGAGTGGGAGAGGGAGAAGCAGGCTTCTTGCTGAGCAAGGAGCCCGATGCGGGGCTCCATCCCAGGACCCTGGGATCATGACCTGAGCCGAAGGCAGACACTTAATGATGGAGCCACCCAGGCGCCCCATTTATTTTTCATTTTTTGAGGAACCTCCATATTGTTTTCCACAGTGGTTGCACCAGTTTACATTCCAACCAGTAGTGCACAAGGGTTCCTTTTTCTTTACATCCTTGCCAACACTTGTTGTTTCTTGTGTTTTTCATTATAGCCATTCTGACAGCTGTGAAGTGATATTTCATTGTGGTTTTGATTTGCATTTCCCTGATGATTAGTGGTGTTAAGCATCTTTTCATATACTTATTATTGCCATCTGTATGTCTTCTTTGGAAAAAATGTCTATTCAGGTCCTCTGCCCATTTTTAATCAGATAATTTGGAGTTTTTTTGGTGCTGTGTTGTATAAGTTCTTTGTGTATTTTGGACATTAACCCCTTATTGGATATATCATTTGCAAATATCTTCTCCCATTGAATAGGTTGCCTTTTCATTTTGTTGATAGTTTCCTTCATCATGCAAAAGGTTTTTAGTTGGATGTAGTCCAAATAGCTTATTTTTGCTTTCATATACTTTGTTGGGCACCCATAATCTTAATCAAGTGTTCACATCTCCTATGACAACTTCTTTGATTTTGCCTTCTCTAAATCAGATCCTAAATATAGAAAAAGTTCAATAAATCTTTCAGAATATATTTTCCACCAAAAACTATCTTTGTAGGGGCGCCTGGGTGGCACAGCGGTTAAGCATCTGCCTTCGGCTCAGGGCGTGATCCCAGCGTTACGGGATCGAGCCCCACGTCAGGCTCCTCCACTATGAGCCTGCTTCTTCCTCTCCCACTCCCCCTGCTTGTGTTCCCTCTCTCGCTGGCTGTCTCTATCTCTGTCGAATAAATAAATAAAATCTTTAAAAAAAAAAAAAAAACTATCTTTGTAATTTCTTAGAGGGCTCCTGGGAAATCACAAAGTTGTGTTCTTTCACCTTCCAAAAAGAGAAATGTTAAGTTTATTTATTAATTACTATTGATGAGTCACATAGGAAAAGTAGTCAAATAAGAGATACTCAGGGGCACCTGAGTGGCTCCGTCGTTAAGCATCTGCCTTCGGCTCAGGGCGTGATCCCGGAGTTCTGGGATCGAGCCCCATGTCGGGCTCTTCCTCTGGGAGCCTGCTTCTTCCTCTCCCACTCCCCCTGCTTGTGTTCCCTCTCTCACTGGCTGTCTCTCTCTCCATCAAATAAATAAATAAAATCTTTAAAAAAAGAAAAAAGAAGAGATACTCAGCTTTCCTGAGGTTAAATTTATGTAAGTAAATGTCACTCATTAATATAAGCATTTTAGAAATTGTGAGGTTTATGGGAAGTTCCTGGGGATTCCTGAATGCCCTCACTGTCACTGGTATGTTGCTATTTCTCAGTCTTTTTTTTTTTTTTAAAGATTTTATTTATTTGAGAGAGAGAGCCTGAGAAGAGTGAACATGAGCGGGGGTGGGGAGGGACAGAAGGAGAGACAGAAGCAGACTCCCTGCTGAACAGGGAGCCCAACACGGGGCTTGATCTCAGGACCCTGGGACCATGACCCGAGCTGAAGGCAGACGCTTAACCAACTGAGTCACCCAGGCGCCCCTTTCAGAGTCTTCTTGATGGAGCTTTGTTTGATATTGTATGATAGTATTATAACAATATAGTGTTATCAGTCATAATTTCAGTTATTTCAGTCATAATTTTCAGTTACACATATAAGTTATAGTCTTACTTCTTTAATTTGAATCTAGCATCTTCTAGTCCAGTGAATTTCAATTGGAGAGTCACATAAGATTTATATGTAGAGTGATATAAAAATACAGATATCAAGAACCTACTTCAGACTTACTGAATCTCTTTAACTTGTTATCCTTTGTGTATTCTTAGTATGTTCTTATAATATTCCTGGTATATTATACATACTATGTTTCAGGAGTATTATATATTTCAAGACATTTTCTTTTTGAGTAATTATGCTCATTTTTTTGTGTTCATCCATTTCTATACATCAAATGTAACATTCATCAACTTTGTTGAAAACAGGCATAATCATTGTGCTTAAAGATATTTTGTATACATTTTTCAAATGACTTTATTATCTTCGTTTTTCATGGTCCAGAAACAATCTAATTTCCTTGTCAGTTGGATTATTATTATGAAAGGTCTCATCAGACCTTTTACGCATGAAAACCTTTAGTAAACCTTTGTTTTCAGTGCAAGTCTCTTTGGTCTGCAGATAGTTTTTGTTTAATTCTTGCTTGAAGGCTGTGCTATAAGCTGCAGGTTGTGTTTGTGTCTTCCATAAAAAGGACTATGAGAGGTAATTAAAATTACTGAGACTTCGAAAGAAAGATTCTTGGATATAGGATTCTGATAGCATCATTTAGACAACTTTGAGGACACATCATAGGACCGAGTCAAGTTTCCAGAACTATTTAGTCAAGAAGCAGATGGCTTCATGACACTACTAACCTAAGATCCATCAGAACAAGAACTAATTAATTACAAGGACTGAATGAACTGATGGTAAAATGCACATAATTTAAAATAACAGCCTTGAATTGAAAGAAATCTGAAAGCAGAGACCCTGATACCAGAGTGCTCAACACTTACAAGCTGGTACAAAGTATGGTGCTGGGAACTTGTTAGAAATGCAGACTCTGAGGCCCCACCCCAGATCTATTGAGTCAGAATCAGCATTTTAACAAGATGTTTAGGTGATTCATGTGCAATTTAAAGGTTGAGATGTCCTGACATAGAACACAGGTCAACATACTACAGAAATCAGTGAGACAGCAATTAAGTATTAATTGTGTGATGCTTATTAATTAATGGTTCCCAGTCGATGGATGGTGGGACACATTAAAATCATCTGGAGAACTTCAAAATGCAGACCCAGCCCCAGAGATTGTGAATTTCAAGTGGGGCCCAGAAAAAAATTTTATTTTGAAGGAGCCCCCCCAGGTAATCATAGTTCACATCCAGGTTTGAAAGTCACTGCAGGGTATGAGAAATGAGACTTTCAAGAAGAGGATGGAATGGCCAGAGGATTAGGTCTTGAATTAAACCTTAAAATATGGATTCAGTTTTTGCAGAATGAGGGTGGTGTGTGTGTGTGTGTGTGTGTGTGTGTAAACAAGACTGTGAGACAATGTTATTATAACTTTCTTCCAGAGTGAGAAACAGAAATGCAAAGTAAAGGAAATATTATTCTCTGAGGAGTTTTGGCAGGATTTTAAAACAATAACATTTCTCTGTTAGAAACTAGGATGATATGATGCTGCTCATAATATCTTGGGAGCCAATGTCACATTTGATTTATGTTTAGAAACAATTTGAATGGATAGAATATTATTCTTCTCAATTTCCACTTGGGGCTAATATATACATTCTTTTTCTCACATAAAGTCAATTTTAAACTCTTGCTGTACACTGAGTAGAAATAATCTAAGCTTAGATTCATTTTAAGAAAATGGAAAATATTTTTGTGCATTGGCACAATAGTTGGACTTTATTGGGTTCATTAAAAATCAAATGAGATGATAGATACGATTATAATTTGAAATGTGGGAAATACTATACAAATGGCAGGTCATGGTTTGGATCCCTCCAGCCTCTCCCATTCCTACCTTTTTACTCTGATTCACACACAACCTTGTTATTCACCATGGGTCTTCTTGACTCCCATTCTGATTAGATGTCCTCCCTCCAAATCTTTCTTAAATTCTTTTTGGTCAGCCTGATGCCTTGATTATATGTCCAATGTTGCATTTTATAATCTTGTATTATAAGTTATTTGTTTATATGTAGGCTTCTTCTATCAGGCTTTGAATTCTTTGAGGCAAGTGATGATTTTTAAAATTCATACTTGAATACCTAGTGCTGGAGTTTCACTTCCTGTATGTTGGCATAAACTCCTAACAGACCTAATTTCTTGTGGATAACAACTATAAATTCTGATCAAATTATAAAAAAAAACAACTACGTGGACACTCTAGAGAATAAACCAAGATAGGCAGATTTTGCAGGAAAGTTCAAATTTGGAAGAAATGACTGTCACAATGTAACTTACCAGTTTTGCAGCTTTGGCACTATGACAGACTGTGATCACAGCATGGTGCTGTCTTTACGTGCTTTTTTTCTGGCCCAGGCAACCCAAGGATGGAACTCAAGGAGGACAGGGCTGCTGGAAAGTGAAGGGAGGCCTAGAAATGAGATGGCCAGGGCAGGTAAACTTCAAATTCTACATTTAAACCCTACTGACAGTCTGACTTCATGCATCATACACATGGTGAAGACTTGAAGAAGCTTGCAGCCGAGGTTAATGAAACTGAACTGAGATACAGGCAGAACAGAATTTTCAGTTAAATGTTCAAAAAAGAAGATCATCCATGCTACTTGGAGGACTTGAACAAAATTCAGTCTCTAGAACATAGTTTTCAATTATTATCCAAAAATCATTCAATATGCAAATGTTAGGAAAATGTGACTCATTCCTTTTTTTATTATTTAAATTATAAGTAGTTAACATATAGTGCAATATTGGTTTTTGAAGTAGAATTCAGTGATTCATCACTTACATATAACACTCAGTCCTCATCATAACACATGCTCTTCTTTTTTTTTTTTTAAAGATTTTATTTATTTATTTGACAGAGAGAGACAGCCATCAAGAGAGGGAACACAAGCAGGAGGAGTGGGAGAGGAAGAAGCAGGCTCCCAGCAGAGGAGCCTGATGTGGGGCTTGATCCCAGAACGCCGGGATCACGCCCTGAGCTGAAGGCAGACACTTAACGACTGCGCCACCGAGGCGCCCCAACACATGCTCTTCTTAATCCCCATCACCTATCTAGCCCATCCCCCACCCACCTCCCTCCATCAACCCTGTTTGTTCTCTGTTGTTAAGTCTCTTATGGCTTATTTCCCTCTCTTTTTTTTCCTTTTCTCTCTTCCCATATGTTCATCTGTTTTCTTTCTTAAATTCCACGAGTGAGATCATGTGGTATTTTTCTTTCTCCGATTGACTTATTTCACTTAGCATAATACACTCTAGCTCCATCCACGTCATTGAAGATGGCAAGATTTCATTCTTTTTGATGGCTGAGTAATATTCCTGTGTGTGTGTGTGTGCACGCGCACATGTGACACGCACGCGCGCGCACACACACACTACATTTTCTTTATCCATTCATCAGTTGATGGACATTTGGACTGTCTCCATAGTTTGGCTATTGATGATAATGCTGCTATAAACATTGGGGTGCACGTATCCCTTGAATCTGTTTTTTTTATCCTTTGGGTAAATGCCTAGTGGTGCAATTGCTAGATCATAGGGTAGTTCTATTTTTAACATTTTGAGGAACCTCCATACTGTTCTTCAGCATGGCTGCACCAGTTTTCATTCCCACCAACAGTTTAAGAGGGTTCCCCTTTCTCTGTATCCTTGCCAACACCTGTTGTTTCTTGTGTTGTTAATTTTGGCCATCCTGACAGGTGTGCAAGGTGGTACCTCATTGTGGTTTTGACTTTTATTTCCCTGATGCTGAGTGATGTTGAGCATCTTTTCATGTGTCTGTTAACCATCTGGATGTCTTTTTTGGAAAAGTGTCTATTCTTGTCTTCTGCCCATTTCTTAACTGGGTTATTTGATTTTGGGGTGTTGAATGTGACTCATTCTTAAATGAAATGATAATCAATAGATGCCAATCCTGTGATAATTGAGATGTTGGAATTATCAGATGAGAACTTGAATGCAGCTTTATAATCAATCTCAACAAGGTAAAGAGAAATGTAATCACAATTAATTAAATGATAGGAAATCTCAGGGCCCCTGGGTGGCTCAGATGGTTAAGCATCTGTCTTCAGCTCAGGTCATGATCTCCAGGTCCTGGGATTGAGCCCCTCATTGGGCTTCTCCCTCTCCCTCTGCCTCTCCCCCTGCTTATGTTCTCTCTGTATCTCTGTCTCAAATGAATAAATAAAATCTCAAAAAAAAAGTGATCGGAAATCTCAGCAGAGATATAGACATTTCCTTTTGGTTTTTCATCATGTTCATTAAGTAACCTCTAGAGTTAGCCACGTATCCTGAGCATTCTTGCTTTTCTTCCTACTACCTGCTTTGTACTTCAAATTAATATTTCACAAAATGTATATACATTTACTCTAGTAGTAGTAGTACAATAATATCTCACAATCTATGACTGATATTTCTTTTAGACCTACCTCCATTGAATGAGTAGCTCACACACGATGAAATGCTGCAATATGGTCAGGCTGTCAGTGAATCACTCAGCCAAATAGGCTTTGGTCTCTGCCCAGACATCTTTATTAAATCTGGTTTGGACATTATTGTCATAGAGTATATCATTTCTATCTAAACAAACTCCTGGAAAAGAATGTCTTTCTCCTATTGTCAAGCCAGAGTTACACCCAAAAGTGTAATATATTGGGAAATTAATTTATTAATATCAGCTAATGTTAATGACTAGTTAAAACAAATAAATCCCAGAAAACTTTCTTTTACTGTTCTTTGAGTTTAGGAAATAAGTACAACATTTATTTTTTACTTTTAATTATTTTTAAATATAGCATTTATAAATGGCACTGCTGCTCACAGTTTTTATGTTGATATAAAATTAAGCTTGGACGTAATTTGGATGGAAATGGAAGCAAGAGCTGTTAGTAATCTTTCCATGACCACAATCATGGCAAGCTTTAAGATAAAGTTGAATGGACTAACAGAAGGACACTCAGTCCTTACTGACATCATGGGGCCACTTGATCTAACTCTAGACTATGCAGTCATAGAAACCAATAAATTCACTTTGGTATTTGAGCCAGTTTGGATTCAGTTTTCTATTACTTGTAGTTCAAGTAACCCAACTGATATGAAAAGGTGTAAGTTGTGTGGTTAGTTATGACATAATATCTTCCTTGAGTATATGCTTTAACTGTCATGAAAAATAATTTAATACTGGAATTTTAAAATCTTACTACGTTCTTTTTTTTAAGTTTTTATTTAAATTCTGGTTAGTTAACATATAGTGTAATATTGGTTTCAGGAGTAGAATTTAGTGATTCATCAAAGTCCCAAAATGCTGTATATTCGCCTTTCGTAACTCTTATTTTTCTAGAAATTTCTTAATATCTTTCTACCCCAATATGCTCCATGAGGCAGGTTCCAAATGCAGGTTGGATTATTATTTCCAATTCTTTAGTAACTCCCTATAATAGAATTACACATCCATGCATTTAGCCACGTGTCTTTGTGGTAGCTGCCAATGGAGTAAGCGGAGGATATATCTCTGCTTCATTAACTTGAGTTTGGCCATATGATTTGATTTGACCAATGAAATATGGGCAGAAATGTCAGTGTACCAGTCCTGAATGGAGGCATTAAAAAGCATAGTATATCAGTCTAGATCCAATCAGGAAACAAACCTCACAGTATTTTGAATAGAGTTAAGTATAATGACTGTATTAAACTATGATGGACATAGACATAAAGGGAACTCTAGAAAATACTGTAGGGATGAGAGAGAGTACTCAAGGAAGGACAAACTTGGAAGGGAGCTGCCTCCTCATTGAAACCTCGTTGGAGAGGGTATGGGTGTAGCACAGTGTTTAGTGGAGAAGTTTGCTGGGTTGCCCTGGCCAGAGATGGTCCACCGTCACCAGGGATCAGGAAATAACCCTTTGGGGTATAGGTGAACTGAGGCTGATGGGTAGGAGTGCAGCAGGAGTCAAGGTATCTGGAGCAAGATGGTATATATCCTGTGATTTGTGGTATCCTTGTTGGGAAGGCTGCAGGAAACAGCCTCTGGGGCACAAGTGAGCCAAGGCTCATGGGTTGGTATACAGAGAGAGCTGGGGAACCAATGTTAGTGTGAGGTTTAGAGTGCACCAGTGTCCACATTAGGAGGGTCATGCCATGTAGGTCACTAGGCCTGTGCCAGGCTGTGAGATCACTCAGCGATGGTGCACTTTAAACACATAGTTGGGATAGAGCACCACTATATATTCCTACACACACATACACCATGCAACAGAAGCAAGAAAAAGAAAAACTTAGCACACCGGAACCAGGAAAAAAAGCCCCCTTCCTCCTGAAATGTCCCTCCACTGACAAAGCTTACTATAAAGAACATGATCACTGTAAAGGACAACTGATTAAGAAGTCCAGTCTACTGTTGCAAAGCAGGTACTGAATGGTGAAGTTGAAGCTGAGAGGCAATAAATCGATAACTGGCAAGCACTGCAAGTTTCTACTAGCTCTTTTGAGCTGCTACCCTCCATGAGAAGAGCGTGGCCCAGAGAAGCATTGCTTTTTCAGACTGAGTCTTAGAATGTAGAGTAGACATGAGCCCTATGTGGAGCTGGCAGCCGATTTATAAACCCTGGAGTATTAAGTACATGTTCATTGTGGCAAGCTGTTGAGATTTTTGAAGCTATTGGTTATACAGGAAAAAAACAAAAACCTGAATACTACATTTTGTGTTCCTCTATATCCCTTGTGCCAGTGCCTAGATTATAAGAAGAGCTCAATATTATTTTTAAATGAATTGTTACTCAAACTTTGGGGCCATTTTCTGATTGCTCTGAAGGTTTAGCCCAGGTGTTATCTAACGGGCTACAAATGAGTCACCATTTCAGGTACACAGCAGAACAGGAATAACATCATGAAGAATCTTGATTTTGAGTCTGATTTTTAAAAAGGAAAAAAAAATCTTAATGGAAAACCTAAACCCAGGAATTGGTTTTTTAGCTTTTTGAAACCATATAGCTCATTCAGTGTGGAGCCTTTATATGATGCAGCTAGGCCATTAGGTTTGGTTTCATCATCTAAATTGGTACCTTTTTGATGTGGCTTTGGAGGAGCAAGGTGAAAACTAATCAGAAGAAGATTGCCTTGTATGGGAGCCAGCTATTGCTCAAAGGGTGAATTTATGGGTGAAGAGAGAAAACAGATAATCAAAACATAGCCTCTGCTTGTAGGGCTGCAGCTATCATAAGTTAATTTTATGTTCCAATCTTCTTCTCCTGTTTAGGGTCAGAGAACATATCACACCCTCATATATAACTGACTAACATTGAAGAACTCTGTCCTATCTTGCCTTAATTACTATGTTGATATTACTTTCATTACACTGCAAAGAACCATCAGCAGGCACTAACATATTCTTCAGTCAAGTGAAATTATTTTCTAAATTTGTTTTATATTTCTTTATTATTTTATAAACATAAATATCTTTAATATAAACATATGGATCCCTTTCAAGAGTACCTGGTAGATATTTTGACATGGTATTTCAAACATGATTGTTGGTTTGGCCACAATTGCTGGTCATTGCTCTTGGTGTTCAGAAGAGTTGAGCTTCTCATGGTGTACCCCTAATTTGTGACTGGAGCTATGTTTGAAAAGCTTATTATCAGCTCTATGTCTGCCCTGAAACCTCACACTCAAAATGAGCTGCTCTGTAAATGCAGTCACCTTAGACTTTGTACAGCTGCTATTGTTCCTGCTACTTTTTCCCACTCATCACTGATCTAACACACAGGGGTTTTGAGTTAGTTTTTCATTTTTTTTTTAATTAAACACACTATTAACCCTCCCTTTGTCAGTGGTGTAGTCATTTCTTTTTCTTCCAAGGATGTCATTAAAATGCCTTCACAATAAAATTGTACATTATGTTCATATTATTTAGGTCCATATCTTTCTCTCTTTTAGACTTTTAAAGTTTCCCCTTTCTTTACTCTAATACTCATCTAAAGAATCTAAAATTGGTTTCCATTTATTCATTTACTCTTTTTCTGACTTCTCTTTCTCTGAGGTGGAATAACTTTTGATATGTGCCTCTGAACAAGGTTTCCAAGGAGTAGAAATGATATGGTCACTTATAAATGAAGGTTACAAACAGAATGTAGACCTAAATAGAATTTTAGATAACTTTTCTCCAACTTTATCGTTTTGCAGTTGAGATCGATAGAGAAGTGACCTGCCCTAAGTTATATAACTAGGTGGTAGCGATTTGGGACCAGGACTTAATAACCTTTTCTTCTCTCCCAGTTCTCGTTCCACTGTATCATGCCACAGAGTCAGAAATGGGACAGTAGGAAGAGGTGTCAAAGATCACTCTATCTAACCATATTATTTTATTTTATTTTTTTAAAAGATTTTATTTATTTATTTAACAGAGATAGAGATAGCCAGCGAGAGAGGCAACACAAGCAGGGGGAGTGGGAGAGGAAGAAGCAGGCTCATAGCGGAAGAGCCCGACGTGGGGCCCGATCCCACAACGCCGGGATCACGCCCTGAGCCGAAGGCAGACGCCCAACCGCTGTGCCACCCAGGTGCCCCACCATATTATTTTAAAGACAAGAAACCAATGCCAGGGAAATTTGGGAATCTGGGACAACTAGTATTCTTGGCCTTCCAATAAACATCCCAGAGGGGACTGCTTGTTATTTTAAGTTTCAGAGTAAGAAGTACTTCAGTAAATCTCTAGTCCAGGGGACTGACCCTGGTGAGACAACTCACTGAAGAATCCGTAGCTTACACATTCATGTTTGTTAGGAAGCTGAGCCATCCTCAAGAGTAGGCAGAAGGAAGCGGTGTGCTAGGAAATCTCTCTCAAGAAAAATATCACCCTGTACATATCCTTTTTGGGAGATTAATGCTTCTGGGTGCTGAAGGCTTCATTCTTTCAGAATTCCCTATTAAAATGCACATAATCCTAAAGCATCATTTTGAGTCATTTCAGATGTTTATTAGCTAATACTTCAGGGATTTTTCCTGAGAGAAGGACTCCCTCGATGTGCTTTTGTAATAAAGAATCAGAACCAGGAGAAAAGAGTTCTGAAATGAACTATTTCTTTTCAAATCAAGTTGCCTAACCCACCCTTGGGACGAAGTTGGATTTAAAACCTTGCTTCTTTACAGAAGCAGCAGTTCTTAGTAAGCGCAGCTACACTGAATAGTTTGATCTAAATTATGCAAAAATGTGGGTAGAACCCCTAGATTTCCTCCTCACTCTCATTTTGCAACTGCTTATGTTCCCACATAGAGGGAAGGGGAAACTGAAACTGAGTTCTAAGTGAAATAATCTAAATTCATTCTCAATTTCATTTGCAGTCTGCATATTTCATCAGTTCCAACATGCACTTTCCCCTTCCCATTTTAAGATTTCTGAAGTCAAAATGTTTCTAATGTTTGGTGGTGTCTTATAATCATTGGCAACCAGGTAGTCATTGTTATGTAGTTGTTGCAGGAATGCACACCAGCCTGATCATTGTACTTATGTTGTCATTTCAACGGACTTATTTACGCTGTTATTACCACACATGTTAAATTTAACTGGCAGTTGAAATATATTTCATGGATTATTCCACAATTTGGTATTGAAACATCAAGATTTTGTGAATGCAGAGTGGCATAGAGAAAGCATTAGGGTATAAATTTGATATTAGTTACAAAGCCCAAGGGCAGGCCACTCCAAGATGGGCCACTTTGGTATGAACATTATTTTGAGTTAAAAGCAATCAAAACTCAGCAGATTTAGGAAAAGCTCTTTACCTCCCTCTCACTGCTTAAATTTACATTGGAAAGGAGAGACTGAACCAAGAAGAGAGCTATTAACAGAGATTCCTCTTTACCTAAGAAACTTACCTGTATAACAGGGCAACTTGGTTTTCCAGACATCTCTTCTCATCTTCCATTTTTATCCCTAGATCCCTACCCTTTTCCTTAACTGAGGATGTCATATCAGCTTCATGTTGCCTGACTGTGGGATTTCATGTCTTTGTGGATTACCTATATGTATAAAACTAAATTTTATTTTCTCTGTTAATCTGTCTCATATCAATTTGATTCTTAGTCCAGCTAGAAGGATCGTTCTTGAAGGACAGAGGAAATTCTTCCTCCCCAACATTAGTGAAACAAATAGCTGTCACTGAAGAAATAATAACAGTTTCACTTTTTTTTTTTCAATGCAATGACCAAGTGGTTTGTGGCATCTAGGAAAGGAAGATAATCACAGGTAGATGAAACTCGATTACATTTTGTTTTTCGTGTTTATGCAAAAAGCTTTGCCTGTACCTCACCAAGCAAGACTGTACCAATATCAGCATTTGTAGAATGGGTGCTGGCAACTTGAAAGAAAATCTCAAGGATAATAGTGGAGCACCATCTTAAGAAATGCTGTATTACCTACCAGATTTCTTAATGGCACAGAGGACAAGATCATATAACAGATACATGATATGATATGTATAACACAGATATAAAAACAAAACATAGACATGGAAATTTTGTGTTAAAAATTTATTCAAAGAGTTGGACAAGGAACTTGAAAAACTTCTAGGACTTAAATCAATTTATTTCATTCACATTTCTCTTTTGATATATACATAATAGTGAATCATGACTAAAATCTATGTTTAAAATATAAGTCTAAAATGTTCTTTCAAAAATTGTACAGTAAAATTTCTAAGTAATTAGGAAGCATTGTGTCATAATTTAATTTGAATCATTTTTTTCTTTCTCAGTGTTACAGAAGTAATGGTGTATCTTATAATCAATGACATCTTAGATCCAATAGCAAAGGCTGGGAAAATCCAGGTCCTGTCTTTGCACTATGTCCATTAATAGGATGCACTCAGTTAATGGAAGGGAGTTGATGAAGAGAGAAGAGGAGGAATAATCGTGGTTACAAAATCTGTCTTAAGTAATAGCAATATGTATCAGAGAAGGAAGCTATCCCTCAAGTTGATTTTAAAGTTGCTTTGACGTTTGCAACTCAAAATTGATCACTTTTTATCTAGTGTCTGAATTTCTGCTAAAAAATTATCAGAGGCATGAATTGGAATTATCTTGATTTACTGGATGAAATAATTACCTATGATGATTTAATAATCATACCTGTGACCACTTGACAGGAGGCCAAATACAGTTATGGTATTAACCTCTTGAGTAGTTTAGTTGTTATTAAACACCTGGTAATCAGGTAAAGTATGGAGGGCAAGGTCCATCTCAGGCATCACCGTGCAGAGGCAACCCCCTCCCCCATGGATGGCTGCTCATGAGCCAAACGTTTGGGTCCTCTTACATTACATCCTAGAGGTACTGAGTAGCACCTATGTGATCATAAATGGAGAAAATTATGTGCAGGCTTACAGCACATAAATGACTATTCAGTTTATACCATAATGGCCTTTCTTGAGTTATACTACCATTCACACAATTTCCTTTTTTCCCAGAATGACTTTTTAAAACCCAAAACAACAGTAAGTAAAAAGTACATTAGAAGTAAATTTCAGCTTCACAATTTCAGGCAACAATGCACTCGTTAATTTTATTTGACACTATAGTTTCTATAGTGAGAAAATTTCATTAAGAACAGATTTGAGTAAGTCTTCATTTTACAACATCTTATATACAGCCCATATTTTTACTTTTAAATCATTGTTTGTTATTTCTTTAAAATTTTTGTTGTTCAACTGATAAATATTTCCATCTGTGAAATTGTATTTGGGTATCTTAGATTGGGATGGAAGACATTATCATTCTCATTAAAATTAATAGAATTTAAATTTTAAAAAATTTAATAGCTTTTCACTTAGAAGCAGGGATTTTCAGGGTACAAATTAATGAGTGAATAGATATACTTAGGACTTCTGGATTTAAAGAAGAAATAACCTTGCTAATGAGTATGTGATCCAAGGAAGATATTTTTAGCTTCTTACAAGTTTTGAAGCTTCTTGAGATTACATCAAGACATCATATAAAACCAGCTACCCAGGCTTGGTTTTGGCTGGAAGCCCAGACGCCTAATATCAAAAGGTTCACGTGTGGAAGGAAGGATGTGTCAAGTTCACTGGGATGCTTTTTAGGTCATTTGTTTTCTCTTTTGCCACATTTACATCTAACTCAGTGGTTTATCTTCTCATCTTTGTATCCCCATTGACTACGCAGGATCTTTTTTGCCTTCCTTTACCCCAAGCCACTTCTAACTAATGGATGCAACTGGTCTCCCACAAAGCCAAGACAAAGAACCCCCAGAACAGAAGTAGTCAAGGAAAAAAAAGTTATCATTGACATAGGTTAAGATCAAAATAGAAAGAAAATTAATATTAAAGGCTCATGAGTGTACCTCTGAAGGTAAATCTCCATATTAGATGATCAAATAATGCATCAACTCTTCAGAAATATTTGGAAGTTTGCTACCAAAAAAGATCATTTTTCATAAAGCAAGAGGAGACAGATAACACAAGATGTGTGTTTATAGATCATTAAGCTTTTTCTAGTGCAGTAAACTGAGCAAGCTGAGGTTGACATGGGAAAGTTTAAGACCAAGAAAGGTATACAGCTTTGGGATAACATTTTAGAATTTTTACATTCTGGAAGTCACAACCAAGTCTGAATTTGCTTAAAGATTTATTTATTCTATAAAAGCTGGACTTTTCTATATTAACAATACCATAGAAGAGTAAAATGGACATACTTAAATTAAGAGATCTCAAGCACTGAGGCCTATTTTTTCTTGGTGAGTTTTTTTTTTTAAGATTTTATTTATTTATTTCAGAGAGAGAGAGAGAGAGAGAGAGAGGGAGAGAGCATGAGCCAGGGAGAGCGGCAGAGGGAGAGGGATAAGCAGACTCCTTGCTGAGCAGGGAGCCTGATGTGGGGCTCGATTCAGGAACCCTGTGATCATGACCTCAGCTAAGGGCAGCTGCTTAATGACTGAGCCACCCAACGGCCCCACTGATGAGTTTTATTAATGTGAAACTTTAAAACACTTCTAGGATGTTGGTTTCCTTTTTCCTTGGCTCCAAGAACTTGAGTTCAGTGGTTCTTAACTGGGGGTGGTTTTGACCTCCATGGGAAACTTGGCAATATATGAAGTAATTTTTGGTCGTCTCAACCGTGAGGGTGAGGAGAGGGGATACTATCAGCATCTAGTAAGTGGAGGCCAGAGATGCTCGTTAACTTCTCACAGTGCACAGGATAGCCCCCCACAGCAGAGAATTGCCTGGCCCCAAATGTCAACAGTGACAAGGTTTTGAAATCCTGTCCTAGATGATGTTGTCAGGGACTGGCAGAGTTTTTATTAATAAATAGTTTAGTCAAGTGTTTGAAATATGCATTCTGGGTTTTTAAATATATATTGTTGTGTTTAATCCCCATAACATCTCTCAGAAGTGGGTATAATTATTACCATTTTGTAGATGCAATTGCAATTTTGCAATTGCAGCATGGAGGTTTAAAATATTTACCCCAGATCAGAGTTAGTACAAGGTACACTGACTGTAGATCTCAAGTTCAAATCACCAAGCTTCATGGAAGTTTTGACAGAATGGCTAGGCTTATCTTACACAATATGATTGAGAATTTCACCTAGAAAGACAAGAACTAATGTTTTGATAAATTTCAATGAGCTAGTTTAGACCTCAGGAAAGCTACAGCAATCCAAACAATCAATGGTCATTTGGTCATATTTTAGGTTTGTAACAGGAAGAACCTGATTCTTATCTACATTCTCCTCTGAACTACAATTTTTCTGATGTCAGGGAATTTATCTTTTTCATTGTTTGATCTGCTGGACCTTGAACATCACCTGATATATAGTAGATGCATAATAAGTATTTATTTAATAAGTGAGGGAATAAATGAATAAATAAATGGATGAATAAAGAACGACACAGTTATTCTCCCTGAGCAGTTTTCATTCCCTTAATTTATACTGTGGTGTTGCTAGCTACCAAAGTCTTTGAATATGGAATCCAAATCTTAGTTTTCCATAACTCTCTCTACTGCACAAGTGATAAAGATGTGCACTTTCACCATACAAACAAGCACTCATGTTTGCCCACATTGACAAAGAACATGGATAATTCATTCTATTGGAGGGAAAAATCAATCAAGAGTGTTTGTTTTCACTGTGAACATCACCAGGAACAAGATTGTTGCTGTGCATTTACTGATGAAATGTTTAAGGGGCAGCTGTAGATAATTTGAGTTTGTGCTTCCAGATCACAGAAATCTGCAGTCACTTTAGAAACAGCAACTCTATTTTGTTTCTGTTTGTTTTAATCTCACAGCTGAGCTTTACTTGTACCAATGTCATTTTAATATTGTTTCCTTGCCAAGGTGAGCAGTGAAAATCACTTGATGTTGGGATCAAAGATTAGTTACAGGCAGAACTTTCATTCAGGTGGAGGCAAGCATGACTGCTGTTGACTCTACAGGCATCTACGGAAGAGCAAAAAGTTCTGGGCATTGGGAGTGTATCAACTATCTATTGCTACCTAACAAATTACCCCCAAACTAAGCAGCTTAATAAAACAAATATTTATTACCTTATAATCTCTTTGAGTCAGGAATATGCATGGTTAAGCTGGGTCTTCTTGTTCTGAATTACTCACAAGGTCAAAAACAAAGGACCGACTGAGACTGTAGTCATCTCAAGGCTTGATGGCTTCTAAATTTACTCACATGGTTGTTGGTGGGATTCAGTTCTTCATGGGCTGTTGGACTGAGGGTCTCAGTTCCTCCATGGCTATTGACCAGAGGCAGCCCTCATGTTCTTACGGGCCTCTCCATAGGGCAGCTTACAACATGACAACTGGCTTCATCAAAGCAAGCAAGGAAGAGAAGAGCTGGAGAGAGAGTACAAACAAGATGGTAGTCACAGTCTTTTATAATTTAATCACTGGAGTGACATTGCATCACTTTTGTCACATTGTATTTATTAGGAACTAATCACTAGGTTCAGCTCATACTCAAGGAGAAGGGATCACATAAGGGCATGAATACCACGAGGTGAGGATCATTGGGGAACCATTTTAGAAGCTGTTATCATGGGAGACTTAGATTTCAGTCAAGTGACAGTAGTTAGCAGTGTGACAATGACCACCTTATTTTGCTGTTTGGCCCTTAGTTTCCTCATTTGTAAAATGTAGGGGTTGGACTGAGTTGTCAGTTATGTTCACAAGATATTAATATAAGTATATCCTACTTCTGGGATTGATTTGTTGGATATAAGTATAGGGCATTGAATATTTTTTATTGTGTTGGTTAAGCTTTTTGGCTTCAAGGAGTAGGGTCTTCCTCAAGTTACTGCAAAGAAAGTGATCATTTGTAGTTAGGACCCAGGTGGTCTGAACTAAAGTGGGAGGGGACAGGTGATACTGAAAATTCACTTCTTTTACACTCTCTGAGGAGCCCTTGTCATGGCATTTTTACATTGCTCTGAGGGTCTATTCCATTCTCCTCTGTCTTCTGTCTTTCCCTCAACATATATCTTTTACTTACTCACTATTTTATTTTCTCACTATTTAATTTGCCATGATCCCTCATGACCTGGATCCTACTTTCTGATGTTTCCTATATGCACCCTTTCAAGAATTGATGCATTCCATATCTTCCAGTGTAAATTCCTGAGAAAGACAATCATATGGTTCCAGATCATATTTTCATGACAAGCTACCTGGAAGGCATAGAAGGTCAAGACAGTCTCACTGTAAGTGATTGTACACCAATCCTCTGGTGTTTTGAACACCTTATATGTGGAGGAACAAATCCAAGGATTATCTCTGGTGGATCCAAAATGCTTCCACTTCCATTTTAGCTTTTTTCCCTTTTCTTATGGATAAAAGAAAAAATAGTACACAATGAGATAAAAAAAAAAAAATCTAGGGAGGAGTACAAATACATTATCTGTGCCCTAGACTCTACAGTAAGATGGGAATCTGAACAAGAAAAATTAGCTCAGTGTCTTGAGTGATTTGTTCTTTTGATAAATTTTGGAAACTATGACATTTCCACCCTTCCTGCCCCCCCCCACCGAAAGTATACTGGGCAGAGAATTATCTGAACTATCTCTTATGAGAAGGTTTCAATTGATTTCAGCAATCGAGACTTTCAATTGATTTTAAACTTTTCAATTGATTTCAGCAAAATTGAAACTTTTGATAAATTCCTTCCCAACTTAAAATGGAAGTCACAGGGGTGCCTGGGTGGCTCAGTCAGTTAGGTGTCTGCCTTTAGCTCAGGTCATGATCCCAGAGTCCTGGGATCAGGTCCTGTGTTGGGCTCCCTGGTCAGCAGGGAGTCTGCTTCTCCCTCTTTCTCTGCCCCTCCCCCTTTCTCATGCATGCTCTCTCTCTCTCTCAAATAAATAAAAATCTTAAAAAAAAAAAAAAAAGGAAGTCACAGCAGAAAATCCAGATCACTGAGAGCATATTTACTCTGGAATGAGAATGGAGAATACCTCAATGAACAAAAGTCCCATCCTCAGTTAGGAATCAATATGTTTTTACATTTCTCTACTTCTGTTTAAAATAGAAATTCTATCCTACAATGTAATTTCATTAATGTTACTCTTGTAATTAAATGAAGATTCATTGATCCTTTTTTCATCTTTGTTGATATTTATTTTCCTTTTAAAATCCTCTCAGGTTTAATTTCTTCCAGAAAATCTTTTGCAACTTGGTTCTTTAGTTGGACTGATAATCACTTACATGCTTTTGGAGCCCAAAGAGAATTGAGTATATTTAAATCTAGTCTCCTCATTTTATGGTTGAGAAAACTGAGTTCAAGAAAAGCTAAGTGACTTGGTGAAGTCATAGCCCGTTAGTGGCAGAGCTGCAACTTGAGTGGATGTTTCCTCATTCCAGATTTAAAAACCTTTATGCCTTAATCAGTTAACAAGGTATTATTGAGTATCTTTTCAGTTTGGGGGTAGAACCCATTATGGAGCTCAGATATAACAAGGGAAATGAGAAATAATTTTTTTAATCCAAAGTTCTCCTTTATCCCTCAAATATGTGGGACTTAGATTTCACAGCACCTCCCACTGTGGTAGTTATGGGTATCCACTGATCAAATGTCCAAAGTTCTACTATGGTTCTTCCATCACATTCAAATATATCCTTCTGCTACTTAAGCTAGTCTAGCATATCCTATTGCTTTTAGCCCATCTTTCTCTCAAGACAGCCTAGACTCCTTGCTCCCAAATATGCCATGCTTCTCATCTTTATTCTCATCTTTATTCATGCTTTTTCTCTCTTTTCCTTTCCACCTGCCAAAGACATTTGTGGTCCACCTCAAGACCTCTTGTTTTCTTGTAGTGTCTACCATCTACTGTAGTCTGCAAGTGATCTCATGTCTGATGCTCCCATAACAGATAGAATACTTCTTTCATCCTTGCCTTGTACTGCTTCCTAATGGTATATAGATATAAGTCCTGTCTCTACACAAGAGGCTCCTTGGGGGCAACAAGGAATGTCCTAGTTTCTTTTATGACGCTCACAAATCTTGGTACAAAAAGATTAATTTGGTAATAGTTAGAAGACTCCTGTAAGGTTTAGGATAAGGTCACAGAACAGCAGAGATGATACAGTGAACTTGCCCTGTGGTACAGATAGGCTAACTAGGAAATTGAGCTGATGAAACATTATTTATTTCTTGGTTCATTCATTCATTTGTTGATCCTTTCTCTCTTATTTTAAGTTTTTATTTATTTATTTGTCAAAGAGGAAGAGAGTGAGAGAGCACAAGCAGGGGGAGTGGCAGGCAGAGCAGGCAGAGGGAGACGCAGGCTCCCCGCTGAGCAAGGAGCCCGATCTGGGACTGGATCCCAGGACCCTGGGATCATGGCCTGAGCCAAAGGCAGACGCTTAACCAACTGAGCCACTCAGGCATCCCCATTTGTTGATCCTTTCACTTATTCATTGACTCCCTGTTATATCCTAGGTACGGATCTAACTCTGTAGATAAAAAGTATGAAAGATTTGATATGTTTCCTACCCTCTTCATGCTTGCAAATGCACCAGAAAAAAAAGTAGATCCATGTAATTTTGGATGGATGCTATTTCCACATATTAACTTATAAATTTTTTCTTTTTAATTTCCATTTTTCTCTTCCCTATTCAATCAAATAGGCAGCTGTGTGTTCATTTCTTTGATGGAGGTAAATAGAAAGGGTTGCAAAACAGAAGTAGCTCACACTTTTCTGACTTCAATTCTCCAAGAGCTTAAGTCTCTAGGGTCTCCTTAGGCTATCCTAGAGGGTTATCAGATGAGGTAAAAAGGAGTTACTGTGAGTTTTCAGGTATATTCAGAATTTCAGAAAAGCAGAAGAAAGAGAGGTTTTCCTCCCTCCTGGACTAGAAATTAATTTCCCTGGGGTTGGGAAATGGAATGAGAAAGATAACCCAAGGATCTTGGATCAGCTTGGATCTACAGACTGCTTCCTGGCTGTTCTGTTGGCAAGACCCCAAAGCTGATTGGCTCAGTGGTGCATCATACAGATGAAGGTAGAAAACTATGTCCCTGTCCCAATGGTAATGCTGTTAGAGATAGGGGATGTCTCAACAGGAGACTTCATGGACCATAACTGGAGATCAGATGGTCATTCTAAGTCCTCCTCACCCCCTGCCTCCAGTCAATATTTTGTTCTAAGACACAAGAAACTTAATATATTATGGAGAAGGTGAGGAAGTACAGAGTCTTAACAATCCATTAGCCTGTTGGAATGGGAATTTGGATTCAGAAATTAAGTTGAAGTACAAAATATAATAATAATAATAATAAAGAAGTGATAGTTCATGTACCTTTAAGACTGTGGACTGAAGTATATGTCTGCTTTATACTTTAGTGTCACGTTCCCTTCTGACAAAATGTTCCCTTTGGGTAGCCCAGATGGTTAATATGAACTCCCGTACTTGTAAGCTTAACAGTGTGTAGCAGAAATAAATTTCATTAAAAACTTTAAAAAGCCACAGTGTTTGACATTCTGTAACAGGTGTCACTATACTCCAGATCCTCAAGTGAGCCTTCCTTCATATATCACTTGAAAACCCATCACCAAATCACCAAAATAATGAATTCAAAAATCTAAAATCTACTAAAAGCAAAACATGAAATAAAATCAGACTTACTCATTTCAAAGTAAATAGTGATGGCCAGCCAAAGGAGTCCTCCCTCAACTAGTTGACATTTTTCTTTTGTGGCTTTGAGGGATGTTATGAGGGGTACTGTGATACAGGTTTGGTTTTTTTTTTCCCCACAAAATCCTCCACCTTTGGACATTTTTGGGGAAAAAAATGTTTAGTCCAGCCTTTATAATCAGAAGTTGATGAAATCCACGTTTCTCTCTTACTTAATGGTAGCCTTGCTTCTGTGCATCACATCAGATACAAAGAGGGCTCACTTAGCATGTCCACAACGGAGTCACCGGAATTGAGTCTTTCTGTGCATGGTTGGCGATCCAATTTGGAAAGCCTAGGATATGGATGTGATTCCCATGGGAGACAATTCACTTTTTAACTCTTGCACCCCAACCAAACACACCAATACTGTGTTCTCTGGTCAGGCATCCCAAGAAAGTGCTGTCAGGAGTCAAAGGGGAACATATTTCTCAGATGGAAAATTTGTTCCTAGCTAGTGAATATCTCATCACTAGACCTTATGTTATTCTGCACAAATATGAGCTTATTGATCATGTGTGAAAGCTGCTTTACTTAGTACCACATTCACTCCAGAGGAAGAATTTACATGGTAAACTTAAGTGAACACTCTAATCCTAGCAGAATTAGCTGCCTTAGTGACAAGAGAAGGAAAATTTACATTTTACAAAAGTGATTTTGAAATTTCATTATCCATGTGGAATTTATCTTGCCTTTAGCCTTTCCTCTATGGAAAAATAAAACTTATTCACAGTCTCATGTTGATACTGTGGTTGAGTGTCTAAATATGAGTATTACTGTAATTTATAAGTCATAATCCTCTCGTTGGCATTTTAGTCTCTCCAAAAGGCTTTTTGCTACTCTAGTAAGATTTTGTTCCTGCCTCTTCCCGCTATTGCCCCACCCCCAAATCAGTGTGTATATCTTTTATATTAATATTAATGTAATGTAGGGTAAGTGCAGGCAGCGATATCTAAAAAAAAAAACTGAGTAAAGTTTTGAAGATTGTTTTTGCTCCTGTTTGGACCTCGGACAACAGAAACTGAAGTATTTTTAAAATTGCGAAACACTGATTATAAAAGGAAAGCATACTGCCTCAGGCCAGACTATGGAAACACCACCCCCGCCCCCGACACATAAACAGACTTGTAAACCTAGATGACCATCAAATCATGCTGCTACAAACCAGGATGCTTGAGTAGGTTGCCATTTTCTCGCTGGTTTGGCATCTCAGTATTGTGGTTACAGCTCATAAGCACGGTTTATAATGTAATTTGCTCCAAATTTATATTGGTGAAACCAAGTGGCCAGAGAAATATGAGTTAATTTGGGGGGCTATAATCTAATATTGGGATGTTAATGGCATTTAAGGACTTTCTAATCCTTCCAAATGAGGTCATGACATATCAGAGCTAATAGGCCATCTTGAAAAGATCCCAAGAACCGGATCTCTGGGCAATGGTTTACAAACTAGATAGCTTTCATTCAGGATATTTTCCATCTCAACTTAGGAAACAAATAAATAATTAGTATTTTGAGGGGGAATGATAACACAAGCATTCTAAAAGTTAGGTATTTTTAAGGGACTAATTCCTGGCTACTTGATTTTGAGTTCTCAAGTATGTCTATTTTAATCTTTGCTAGATTTAAAAATACTGAAGCATAGCATAGATTCAGTAAAGTTCCCCAATCACAAGTGTACAACTTGGTGAATTTTATGACCCAGGTCAAGATATAGAACATTCCCAGCACCTGGAAGCCTGCCTTATGCTCCTTCCCAGTCAATATTCTCTCCCCAGAGATAATCAGTATTCTGCCAGCCACTAGTAGCAGTGAGCTTTGCCTGTGCATACAATTCATATAAAGGAAATTATACAGTATGTACTGTTTTGGGTTTGGCTTCTTTCACTCATCATTAAGTCTGTAAGAGCCATCTGTGTCATTGCATGTTGTTGTAGTTCGTTTTCTTTTTACTGTTGTATAGTATTCTATTATATGAATATACTACAATTTATATATTTTTTTATCCTATTGATAGGCATTTAAGTTGTTTTCAGTTTGGACTATTATGAATAAGGTTACTATGAACAAGTTTGCACATCTTTGGAACACATATGCACTCATTTTTCTTGTACTTTACCTAGGAGTTGAATTGCTGGCTCATATAGTAGATGCATGTTAAGCTTAAGTAGATACTGTCCATGTTTCAAAGTGGCTTTACCATTTACATTCCCACCAGTAATGTATATGAAAAGTTCAATTGTTCTGCATCCTTGTCAACACATGGTATTATCGGTCTTTTTAATTTCAGCCATTCTATTTAGTGTATAATAATATCTTATTGTGGTTTAAGTTTCCCTCTTCCTAAGGATTAAAGAAATTGTGCATCTTTTCATGAGCTAATGGGCTATTTGAATATTCTCTTTGTAAAATGTCTGTTCAGATCTTTTGCCCATTTCTAAATTTAGTCATATATCTTTTTGTATTGATTTGTAGGTGCTCTTTATGTATTCTGGGCATGATTAATGTTTTTGTATATGTGAAATTTTTTCTCTACCTGTGGCTTGCCTTTTTATTGTCTTAAAGGTGTCTTTTGATAAATAGAACTTATTAATTTTACTTAAGTCCAATTTATCAATCTTTTCTATTATAGTTGTGTGTTTTGTACCATTGTAAAGAAAACATTTGAACTTTTCCTGCTTCATTCACAAAAGATAAGAATTGAAAAATAGAAGCAAAAAATCTGTAAGAATTGAATCCAGCATTCTTATTGATATAGATAATCAGAACACTTTAAAGTGCTATAAAACCCACTAAAATGGCTAAAATTTAAAAGACTAACAATATAAAATGTTGGTGAGGATATGGAGCAACTAGAAGTCTCATTGCTTGTGGGAGTGTAAAATAAAATCACTTTGGAAATCCAGTTGTCTGTTTCTTATACAGTTAAACATTCACCCACCATATGACCCCAAATTTCTATTTCTAGGTATTTACTTAAGAGAAATGAGAACAGATCACAGAAAGCCTTGTACAAGAATGTTTAGAACAACTTTATCTATAATAGGTCCAAATTAAAAATGACTCATATCTATCAACAGACTAAATAAGCAAATTGTGGTAAATTAATACAACAGAATACTACTCAGCAATAAAAAAAATAGTAATAAACTTCTGATACAAGTAATAACATGAATGAGTCTCATAAACATAAGTGAAAGATACCAAACACAAAGAGCACATACTGCACCACATCATTTGATTTATATGAAGTTGTAGAACTTGCATATTAATATAGGGTAGTAGAAATCAGAATAAGCAAACAACTTACAGTTCTAGTGAATATTTTTCATGCAGGGAAAACACTACAGAGAATAAGAACAATGCAGGGAGAAAAACTGTATTATCTGAAACACAAACCCAAGTCCTTTTGGCAGGCAGCTTCGGTTTCTATTTGAGAGTATCAAGATGGCAACTGTTATTATTAGCAGCCTAGAAAACATAAGCCATGTTTGTCTTTGTCAGATGCTTTATCCTCCAGCACAGAAGGTCATTTGGAAGCTTATGGCTCATAGGAAACCAGTTAGTGTGACTACTGGGGAGATAAAGGTATGGGCAAGAGGTGATAGTCAAGAGGGTAAAGGACTGGAGAAGGGGCAGAGCTCAAGATAAAAGGAAGGAGGAAGGTCCCCTTTTCTATCCAAGGGAGAGGCAAGTTAAAAAGGGCTTCCAAAGCCAGAATTCTGAGAACAGTTTTAAGTAGTCTTCTGCATCCTCCCTTACCACTTAGCTACAATCACCACTATGACACAGATTAACCTACCCTTTCCTTATTGATCACTGTTAGTGTGTGCCTTTGTATGACCTTTGTGTGACCTTTGAACTGTTACATTTCAGGTTTCAGCTCACGTTGATGCTTACTTCCCCTTCCTTAATCTACTTTAATTAGATCATGGGCTTTGGTGCATCATCTCTTGGTCTGTTCTAGATACAACTACAGATGGAATTATTTCCATGTTATGAGGAAATAGGAAACTAAGAAAAGGAAAATGTGGTATCTCCGTTTTCCTCTGCTATGTGGAAAGATCTTTTAGAAAGCCTAAGGCCCATTGTTAGCATGTTTGAGATATTTTCTTTCCCGATGTGGTCTACATGCAGGGGAAGTGGTCATGGAGAATTATTCTTCCGAACAGTGAAACTCAGAAATATTAACTTAAAGATAGGAACACTGAGAAAGAGTAAAGTATCCCTAATGGCCAGAAGTTGGCTTGGAACTGTCGGCTAATCCTTGGTGTCACTAGCAGCTAGGCTGTCACTCACAGCTTGGCCACAGTGCTTTCCTCTTGAACATTAGCAATATCACAAAACAAGCCCACTCTGAAACCATGATGGATCAAAAGAAAAACTAAGACTACTCTTTAATCATGCCCAAACACAGACAAAAAAACATGAATATTGTTTAAACCACAAAAATGATCAAACATCCTTTTATCTTGGCTCATATAAGTGACCATTGCTCCTTTATCAATTACAGCTTTAGCCTAATGCTAGTCTTCCCTCCTTTAGATAAGATTTGTTAAGATACCCAATCATAGAAGTATACCCAATTCCTGACAGCCTAACCCAGAATAAAGTCCTACTTACTGAACTTTCTTCTAAATCACCTACTACAACCAAATACTATAATAAATCCTTTTTAACACCCTCCTATTGAGATGCCCTAGGGTTCCCCATCATGTACACTCACTCTCATTGTGGTAGGTCAATAAAGCCAACTTTGTTTGACTGTAGGTATGTTCCTAGTGGTCTTTAGCTGATGGATATTAACAGAAGTATAAAGAAATCGAGTGGAATTACTAAGACAACATGAATACCAAGAAAAATCACATCTTGTGTATTATCTGCATATAAGTCAGTACCCAAAGTCAAATTTGTGCCACTTAATGAAATTTCTCGCATCTCAATTATTTTTAGCCTGATCTCTTTGCTACTAGAAACAGAAACAAATAAAACTTGTCTACCTCATATAGAAACCTTGTATAGCCTATGTGTCTATTCTAAAGATGCCCAGGGAAGAAGCGTCAGGTGCCAACCTTTAATGGGTCTGAGAGCATAGACACTGTTGTCGGAGTTGAGGCTCACAGAAGCTGGAGAAGGACAAATAGACCACTGCCATAAAGGAAAAAAGTGTTAGAGAAAGGCAGGATTAGATTGAGTCTTGGAACCCCTCCCTATCATTTACACCAGGAGAAAATGTGATTTGTACCTGAACCCTTAACCCAGCTCAGAAATACAAGTGCTAATTTCCTAGAGACTCTTGGTGAACAGCTGTATTTTCAAGGCTCTAGGTAGTTTTGCCAAGACATTGTCTTTTTGCCAGGGCATTTACACTTACATTTACACTAATTATGTAGTAATTAAAAATCAGGTTCGGGATTCAGAAATACCTGATTTTAAATTCTTGCCGCATCACTTACAAGTTGATCTTGGGGAAGTTTCTTAACGTTTTGTGTTTTAGTTCCTTCATCATTATAATGGAGACAGTAACTGTAGAGTTTTGTGTATTTAGAGGGCTTGCGTAGTGCTGGGCACACGGTCAGCTTTCAATAAAAGGTAGTCATTTTTTAAATTATTAGTGTGTATTTGGAAACACAATATTACCTAGTTCTCATATTTAAATTTTGTTTTGGGAGAGTTTTACACAGATGTCATATATACTTATGTAGTTGCATGTGTACATATACACTCAAATACATGTGTGTCCATATCCACCCACAGATAAACACTTGCATACATGTGGTTTTTCATAGATAGTGGTACTTAGATGGGTACATGCTATCGAATTACAAGGCCCAGGTGCTGAAACTGACCGTGTAAGTTTCTAAATCTTAGTGATGATAAATTTTACTTGGATTTTCCCAAGCTGTTCTCCTAAGCATAGGTAGTTTGCTTCCTTAAAGAATTTGACAGCATTTCTTGTCGTTTTACATTTTCTCACTAGTTCTTGGACCAGAAGTAATCATGCTCTCCCCAACAGTGCTCTGGCCCTAGGGGCACCAAAGAGCCACAGTGAATAGTTATTTATCGATTGTTAATTATTGCCTCTTAAAAGAGGGACACTTTTAAAGAAGTCCCAATAGGTCATAACTTCAAAGTCCAAACAGTGATAATGTTTTTCATTAAAAGTAGCTTAAAATGGCTGTTGATTAGTTTACTGTGCTTTTGCAAAGGAGAAGATTAGAAAAACCACCTAACACAGGGGAAGTGTAATGGAGGACTTCGGAGTGGAAAAACAGTGGCCTTAAAACCAATTGTGATTCAAATAGCTTGCATTTGTGAATTTGATGAATATATATGTCAATATGAATCATTGCTAGGGCCCCTTCCAGGACCTTGAAAGCAGCCATTGCAAGTGTGGTACTCAGAAGTTTTAACTTCTTTAGTGATGCTGCCTCTGTCCCCAACTCACAGTCATTAAGAGAGTTTCAGCGGCAGTTGTCACTTGTTGTTCAAAAGGAATGACTCTGTAGTGGTGCAGGTTGGTGGGAGAACAGGGTTAGGATTCCCTTTCCAGGTGTTGGGCGTGGTCAGTGCCTGCCTGATTAGCATTGAATCCCCAGGGCCAGTATAAAGCCTTTCACAGAAGAGGTGCTCACAGTAAACTTGTGCTTCATGAAGAAGGAAAGCATGAATTCCACCTCCAGGAAGACAGGGTTGGTGAACTTGAGTGACTGATTGAGTGAGGGATAAATAATACTGGAAGTGTGCAAAGGCCTTTCTTACATGTAAGAGGTTGGCAAACCAGAGCTCACGGACTGAGAGGTCAGATCTGGCCCACCACTTGTTTTTGTAAATAAAGTTTTATAGGAATCCAGCCATGATCATTTGTTTACTTATTGTCTAGACTGTTTTCCTGCTACAACAACAGAGATGAGTAGTTACAGAAGAGACCACATGATCCGTAAAGCCTAAGATGTCTACCGTCTGACCCTTTGTAGGAAAAGTTTGTTGACTCCTGGCATATATTATCATATTTTGATTTTGAGTTTCATTTCATTCCTGTGAGGGAAGTCAGGTATTATTATTTCCACTTGACAGTTGGAAAGAAAAACAAAACAGATTCGGAGAGGTTAAATGTTTTTGCCTGGTTAGTTATATAGCAAGTAAAGAGTTGAAGCCAAACCTAAATACTGGGATTAATTCAGGTGCACCACAAATGAAGGCTGCTAAACTACTTATAAAATGAGCCCATGTTATGAACTTTAGACATGGAAAGCTTTTCTCAGATGAACTCATTAAATGAAGCAAGTCTCAATGTCTCCACTAAGGCTTTTACGCAAGTGTTGTAGGAGCTCCACGCATCCCTCAAACCTGACCAGTTAGTCTACTCCAGCTAACTTTCAACTGCCAATGTCTACATTTCTTAAAATGGAAGGCCACTCTGCTCATATGTAGGATAGGCTAGAATTTCCGGGAAAGAATACTTTGCAGGAGCAGCCAATGTCTGACAGGAATTACTGGGTAAATAGCCCAGCTCCCTTGCTCCTTCAGTTAAACAGCCTAAGGCATGGGTTTGCACCATCTTCTAGAGTTTCCCTGTAGGATGAAGCTCTAGTTGCCTACAGTGGAAGCTGGCTTAATATTACATCCTTTATTGGTTGCCTTCTCCCTCTCTCTTTACATTTCCCCACTCTCCTAGTGTTATCTGCAGCTCCCAAATAAACTACTTGCTCTCACATCCTTCTCTCAGATTCTGCTTCTGGGGAAACCCAAGCAAAGACAGGATTGGATAAATGGGAGCACTCCCAGAGAAAAGCAAATATTTGCTCTCATGCTGATCGCTGACCATGCTGTTTCAAAGGGGGAAGATCAGTCATTAGGATGGGGTTAATCTCTTGTGGTTCATTCTATTAACGCAACTAACTAGTTTGCTGATAAGGGCTCAGTTTCCCTGCAGTCACTGGTCCTGGAATAACTCCACCTGCCATGTGGGGAGGGATGTGTGCGTCAGCCGAGACACATGCGGTTGCTGCTTTAGTGGAAAATTGTACAAATGTCATCAATCAATGCCTCACACATGCTCTCAGCCGAAGGGCAATTAGTGTTACTCAGGATGAAAACTAATATAAGGCTGTGGATGAATGGGTTATTGAAGAGACTATCAAATCAGCCTGGCTGTACGAAGTGACCAGAGGCGGTAGGAGTGCTCCTTGTCTGTGCCAGGCAACAGCTAGTGTAGAGCAGCCTCAGGCTTGGAAGGGGTCATTCCACTGATAGGAAGATTAGTCATTATTACTACTTCCTCTTTTCTGGTTTATCCCTTCAACAGACTAAGCAAGCAAGTAGGGTACATGGACTCATGTGGTTGTGGCCATGTTTTCTTTTTAAAAAGTGAGACAAGTGAAGCCTTTCAATGTATTCACAGTATATTTTTTGCAAACTTTTTCCTTTTATGTCTACCTTTGTCTCTTTCACTGACTGTTTGTCTTCTTTCTCCCTTTGGTTCTTTCAACCCCCCACCCCCCCAGTCCTGCCTCATCTCTCTCTCTACCTTGTTTTTCTATACGCTTCTCTCTAGATTCCCTCTCCTAGATTCTTTCTCTCTCTTTCTCTCTGTGCCCTTCCCCCCTACTTCCTCTGCTCTGGTCCCCTTTTTTTGGGGGGGGGGGGTCCTTGGGATATTTTCTTATGTTCTGGCATTCTTTAAAGTAGGTTCATTTATTTAGTCCTTGATATAATCCCCCAAAGAAAAGCAGTTATGGTTGAAATCTTTCTATGTCATTTGTGGCTAAATAGCCCAACATAAAATCAGTTAGATTCATTTTCAAATAAAATTCCCTCATGATCTTTAGAAGACTGACTCCTAAAGTTCCCCATCTGGATGGACTGTCTGCTTCTCTGTCTTTATTGAAGTACTGCTGTACATGCTAAACATTACTCAGGCAGTGGAGGAGCGCAGAGTTCAGCCACCTTTAGAAATAGGTGCCAAGTATTGTCTCCTCTATTTGCCTAGAGAGGCAGGAGAAAAAGTAGTAAAAGGCCAATGGCAGCTGTACAGGTCAGCTGTCTGCTGTTCATCACTGCCTCCTGGGGCTGTGGTTTATTGGCTGCAGTTCATCGGTGGGCCTGTGAAGAGAGAGAGAAGAAAAGCAGCCTTCACACCAGAATGGAACCAAGATGTCCACAGGCTGGATCTGAGTGGATCTGAGATACTCCTGATAATTATCACAAGACTGAGACCTGGAACCTCCAAATGACTCCTGATTTTCTATCCAAAGGCAGAAGTACTAAAAAACCTGCTGGAAAGCAGCAAGAAGAGAGAACGAGGATTCCCTCTCCAAGTCTCAAAATGATCTTGGAAACTAAAGTTACAAAGAAAGTGAATATCTCATATGCTAAGAGAGTTGACAAAATCATCGATCAAAACACGAATTCACACAAGATCAACTAATGGATCAGCTTATAAGAGACTTGCTCATAAGTATGCCTAAGATGATATGTTAAAAAAACAAACTTTCATAAAGTGAACAGGAAATTATAAAACAAAGCAGACTTAAAAGAATAAGAGTAGGTAGATAGTAAAGGAACCAAATAGAAAACTTAGAATGAAAAATAAAGTTATTGGAATTAAAGATAGGACAGGAAGGATCTTCAATAGATAAGATAAAATGAAATGTAGACACATCTGAATAGAGAATCTGTGAATTGGAAAGCACTCTTGAATAATTCATCCAGCATATAGCACACAGATACTGATACCAAAAATAAAAGAACAGTGATAATGGAAAAGACTGAGAATGACGTAAGCATAATATAAGTTCCATTAGAAAAAAAAAGAGGGTGGATTTGAAGCAGCAATACTTAAGGAAATATTGATGAAATCTTTCCATAATTGAAAAAAAAATTAAGTCTGCAGAACAAAGTTCACTTTGAGACTGAGAAGGATAATTAAAATTATACCTACCTTTATGTATGTATGTATTTATTTATTTATTTTTAAAGATTTTATTTATTTATTTGACAGAGAGAGAAACAGCCAGCTAGAGAGGGAACACAAGCAGAGGGAGTGGGAGAGGAAGAAGCAGGCTCATAGTGGAGGAGCCTGATGTGGGGCTCGATCCCATAACGCCGGGATCACGCCCTAAGCCAAAGGCAGACGCTTAACGACTAAGCCACCCAGGCGCCCCTATACCTACCTTTAGACACATTGTAATGGGAATGAAGAGCAGCAAGGATAAAGACGAAATATCTTAAAAGCTACTAAATAAAATAGACCGCTTAACAGAACAATTAGAAAAAGAGAAGACTTCTCATTAGCAACAATACTTGTAAGAATTCAATGGTGTAATATATTGAAGCTAGAAATTTATGTGTGTATAAATTCTTATTCAAAAGGAAGGGAAAATAAAGATATTTTCACATTTACAAAAGCTGAATTTATGACTCACAAGCCCTTACTGAAAGAAATATTTAAGTATATACTTTGGCAAGAAGAGATGTGAATGCAGAGGGAATGCTTAAGATGTGTGAAATAACAATGAACAAATAAATTAATAAAATCTGTCAGTAAGTTTTATTAATGACTAAAAAGTAATAATTTTTTATAACAAGAGTGAAACTAAATCTCAAAACAACAGTAAAATGACAGGGCTGTCCAATGCATGGTGAGAGCACACTAAAATCTTTGTCTTTGAAAGGAGGATAAGTAAAACTGAGTAACTACCACTTAGAAAATTTTATACTTAAATATGTTTTAAAAAGTGGATGGATAACCTCTAAAAAATATAAAAAGATAAGTCCAAATACAAAATAATAAAAATATATTTAAAGGAATTAAATTCACCCTGTAAAGGACATGGACTATTACACTAGATTAAAAAGAAAACCAAAATCTGCTACCTTTAATTTATAAACGAAACTCCTTGGGGCATCTGGGTGGCTCAGTTGATTAAGCATCTGCCTTCAGCTCAGGTCATGATCCTGGGGTCCTGGGATGGAGCCCACATTGGGCTCCCTGCTCCTCAGGGAGTCTGCTCCTCCTTCTGCCTCTGCCTTTCTCTGTCTCTCATGAATAAATAAATAAAAATCTAAAAAATTAATTAATAAAAATAAAAGAAACTCCTAAAACAAAACCACACATAAAAGTGTAAAATAAAGATCCAGAAGAAAATACATCAGATTATTATTAATCAAATTAAAACTTGGGTAGTAATAGCAATATATAAAATGGAATTTAATTCAAAAGCATTGCTAGAAGAGAAACCTAAGATTATAATAACAATAAAAATCCCCCAGAAACCATAGACAGAGACAAAAAAAGGATTTCTTTGCTCTGATAAAGATCTATTAAATACCTACAAAAAATCACATCTATTTTTATTATTATATAATATGAAACAAACATTGTGTATAAAATATACATACAAATTAAACATGTACAAATTAATAAAAGCTTTTTAAAAGAGAGCTTGGGGCACCTGGGTGGCTCAGTCAGTTAAGCATTGGACTCTTGATCTCAGCTCAGGTCTTGATCGCAGGGTCGTGAGTTCAAGCCCTGCGTTGGGCTCCATGCCATACTTAAAAAATAAAATAAAATAAAAGAGAGCTTAACATCATTCTTTTTTTTTAAGTTTTTATGTATTTATTTGACAGAGGGAGAATGAGAGAGCACAAGCAGGGGGAACGGCAGAGGGAGAGGGAGAAGCAGGCTCCCTGCTGAGTGGGGAGCCTGATGCAGGGCTCGATCCCAGGACGCTGAGATCACGGCGTGAGCCGAAGGCAGACACTTAACCGACTCAGCCACCCAGGTGCCCCTTAACATCATTCTTAAACAGAATCCTGCTCTTTTGTCATAGTCATATGACCTGAATATATGGTTATTTCACTCATTGTGCTTTAGAGTGGTGTTTGCATTTAGACACGGTGTTTGATTTTCACAGAAACCTGAAGGTAGCTCAAAACTGATTTAAGGAAACATGGGTTGAACTTCACTTTGCAAATATCAACATCACACACTTTACATGTGATTTTCTACTAGTAAATGGGTATTTCAATATATATTTTTTAAAGATTTTATTTATTTATTTGAGAGAGAGAGAAAGAGTGAGAGAGCACAAGAGTGGGGTGAGGGGCAGAGGGAGAAGCAGACTCCCCGCTGAGCAGGGCTTGATCCCAAGACTCTGGGACCATGACCTGAGCTGAAGGCAGATGCTTAACAGACTGAGTCACGCAGGCACCCCAGTATTTCAATTTAAAAAAAATTAATTGTCTAGTTGACAGATGTTATTTGTTTACATCAACACTATGACTTTTTGGAATGAAAGACATCACGTATAAAATTAATAAGTGAATGGCTTAATGGGAGATTTTTGCAACATCAAAAACTAGAGTCAAATGACTAATATCTCAATATACAAGGAAATCATCCAAATAAGCAAGAAAAAGGGGAACTAGAAAGATGGAGAAATTATACGACAAGGCAAGTCACAGAAACAGAATTCTAAATGAGTAAAGAAGAAAAGTTGTTCAGCTCTCTGGCAATCAGAAAAATGCAAGGTAAAACAGCAATGTACCTTATTCTCATTTTATTGCCAAAACAAAACATAACAAAACCAAACGGTCAAAAGTACCAAGTGTTTGTAAAGAGGTGAGGAAATAGAAAAACGTCTGCATGGCCAGCAGGGGTGTAGAGTGGTGCAGCTATTTTGGCAAAAAAAGTGGTGTCCTAAGTGAAGTTATGCACATTCCTTATGAGCTGGCAATCCCACTCCTTTGTATAGGATTTAGACACACCATCACACAGTTCTGCAATGGTATCTGGCAAAACCTGCTCAGTTGGAGGCAAACTGGCAGTCCATCATTGGGGGAATGGATATATAAAATGCATACTATTCAGGAATTAGAAGCAATTGCATTGTGGGAAGATCTTAAAAATACACTCTCAAGTAAAAGAAAAAGAAACAGAAGAGATCTACAAAACAATGCCAATGTAAAAATGTAAACACATATATTTGGTGGTTGGCAAAAATGCATATATGTCAAAGGAGATATAACAAACACATTCAAGTGGGCTTCTGGTTGGAATGGAAATGGAGGGACACCTGGGTGGCTCAGTCAGTTAAGTGGCTGCCTTTGGCTCAGGTCATGATCCCAGGGTTCTGGGATGGAGCCCCACATCGGGTTCCTCACTCAGCGGAGAGCCTGCTTCTCCTTCTGTCTGCTCGGCCTCCTGCTCTCCCTGCCTATGCTCTCTTTCTCTCTCTCTCTGACAAATAAATCAATAAAATCTTAAAAAAAAAAAAGAATGGAAATGGAGCCACAGGACTGGTGATTGGTGATGAAAGAAAAAGAAGATAAAATGAAAGAAGAAAGTGACTGTGTACCACCCCATGGTGATAATGTTCTCTGGTCTGAGGTATAAAAGAAGTCACATTTCTGTATCTGGAATTAAAAGAAAAGTGATTAAGTTTTGTCTGTGTTTGTTATCCTTCATTCTTATGGAAGCCTTTTTTTAGTTCCTTCAATTATACATTGTAATGTCTTGACTTAAAAAAAAAAACAAGTCATGTTAGTTGGGGTTAACTTTAATTTTGTCCCCTCTTTTCATATATAACTTACTTTTTTTCTGTCTCATTAATGGCCTTCTACTTTCATAATGTTGTATTTAAAATATTTAGGTCCTGAGGGAATAAAAATTCTGTGCCAAAGAACTCTCTTTCGAGTTACCACTAACCTCCTCGAGATAAATTCTACTGTAGCAGGCTACACAGGTTATGATGGAGTTTTAACTTACAACCCATTGTAAGAACATTCTATTAATGACACACAGCTCATATTGTTTGTATCTATTAAATGGTTCTGCAGATCTTCACTAATAAAGTTGCAGAATGTTTGAGTTTGAAAGTATTGTATCATCTAGCTTATCTATTTATTTCACAAAGAAGGAAGCTAAGGTCCAGAGAGGGTAAGTGACCTGCCTGATGACACACAGCTGTAGTTGTAGCACGAAGACTTGACCTGTCTAATGCCCTTTACATTTAACCTCCTTATTCAAGCAGTGGTGCATTTACCATGAAGCCTGTGAAGCTTAAGCTTTAGGGATCCTAACTCGCTGAGGCTTCTTCCACATCTTTACCAGTGCCTGAGAAACATGTTGGCACAGTCATAGGTATTTGTAAACGCTGCAAAAGAGGTTTCAAATAGAATCAGTTAAGACCACTCTTGCCATTCTGACCTCCTCTCCATCACACTACCCCCTCATGTTAGGGAACACTGGAGTGGCCAGGAACATTGTATGTTTGTAATTTTGTGTTATTTTACTGAAAGAGTGCCACCACAAAACCTTCATTTATAATGCTAATAACCCTTCTACTCTGTGTGTTCTGCCCCTCTCCCATCCTGCCTCTCCAAGGTAGTTACTGTATTAATTCTATGTTTATTGCTTCCTTGTCATTTTGTTTTGTTTTGTTTCATAACATATATGTTATAGGCTTTAACAATGTCTGCTTTTTTTCGGACTTGCAGTGGACTTTGTGATAGGATGTTGTACTTTACTTTCCCCCAACATATTGTTGCAAACAGCTGTGGTTCAATCATTTTCACTTCTGTTTAATATTCCATTATATGAATATACCATAATTAGTTTACCCATTCTTTTGTCAAGGACATTTGGGTTGTTTCAATTTTCTTGCACTTACTTTGAACAGTGCTGCTAAATAAACATTTTGTCCATATTTTTGGACAACCATGTGCAAGTTTCCTTTGGGTATACATCTAGGAGTGGAATTTCTAGTTCATGGAGTTTGAGAATGTAAAATAATAAAACCTATCATAAAGTTGAACAAAGTACTTAGACCAATATATAATGTATGAGAGATATGTTACATAGGAGATCCATTGTTCCCCTCTTTTTCAACAGTTGGTATTGTCAGGTTTTCTATTTTTTGCATTCATCTGGGTATAAAATGGAATCTCCTTTCAGTCTTGTCTTTCCATTCCTTGATGACTAGTTAAGTTGTGCATCTGTTCATGTCATTTTCAATTCTTAGAACAACCTTGTAAATTAGGGATTATACACAGAGAGATTAATGTTAGTCAGCTAGTAAGTGGTGGATCAAGGATTCAAACCCAGGTCTGCCTAATCAAAACCCTCACATTTAACGATCCTGTTATATTAACCATTCTATTTCTTTCCTACAGGTTGTGGGGAATAAGAATCTTCAAGAAGTTGCTATTCCAAGTCTTGCAGCATTGCGAACCTAATCATTGAAAGGCTTTCTTTCCCAAAGTTTGAATTAACAACAATCGATTCAGCAAAGGTAAGGTCTATCTATCTCCTTTGGGTATTTGCATTTATCAAAACAAATCTTTGGAGAAGCAGAATGACCTGATCTATCCAGCTCTCTGAATCTGTGAAGTGGGTATATTATTCTGTTTGCTTGGTGATGAATTTTTAAACTAATACTCAAGTCATTCCATAAACACAGAGTGAAGCTGGGGAGCCAGGAAACACAGAGCTAAGAAAAAGTTGGCTTTTGAGTTTTGTTCTCTGAACCATTACTCTGGCAGGAAAGAGGAAATGCCTTATTTTATAAAATTGCCAATTACAAAGATTTCTGGAATACGCAATTAATTTAATTACTACAGTTTTTTTTGTGTGTTTTTGGTTTGTTTGTTTCTCTTCTGCCCTGGGTTCCAGTGACCTCACAGAGCCCCAGGAGTGACTTGACTGGGGAGGGTGGTGTTGGATCCAGACCTTGTCTCTTTTGTCCCAGCGCAGGCACTCTGTGAGACATCTTGAAAGGAGCTGGCATGGGACAGCCAATTCCAGCCAATCCTTATCTACCTTTCTGCCACCGGGACATAGGAACAGAGCAAACAAATGTTACAGATGCCTGCCTTTGGCATTGAATTTTGAAAAGGGGGGGAAAAACAAACAATAGTAACTCTCATTTTAGATGCACAAATATCATAGCTTTAAGATATCTGGCATCTTTTCAGTGAAGGTAGCTGATTTTAGCAACAAATTAAGGGACAAAGAATAGGTCCCTCTGTAGGAATTTTGGGAATAAAGATATCTGCATCTTCACCTTGGAATCTCTGAGAAGGGGTGATCATAAGTATTTGGACAAACTGGCTCTGGGCACCTAGAAAGATAGGGAAGAAAACCTGCTTCCATTTTTTAAAATAACAGCTTTAGTGAAATATAACTTACCCATCATAAAATTCACATTTTTAAAGTATAAGTGGTTTTTAGCATATTGACATCATTATGTAACCATCACAACGATCTAATTTTAGACTATCTTTATCACCCCCAAAAGAAACACTGTACCCATTAACAGTCACCTGTATATTCTGGATACAGGTCACTTATTAGATATATGATTTGGAAGTATTTTTCCTATTCTGTGTGTTGTCTTTTTACTTTCTTCATTCTTTGAAGAATAAAAGTTTTTAATTTTGAGGAAATCCAATGTATCTATTTTTTCTTCTGTTGCTTATACTTTTGGTGTCATATCTAAGACACCACTGTCTAATCTAACGTCCTAAAAATTTATTCCTATGTTTTGGTTGGGAAGAAAAACCTTCTGCCCTTCAAGGTCCTTCTAGCTGGACAAAGAATCAAATTGACATGAGACAGATTAACAGGAGAAAATCTAACTTAATAGCATACACATGGGGAATCCACACAGACAATGAAATTCCAAAGACCATGAGAAAACATGAAGTTTATATGAGCTAAGGAGAGGGCTAGGGGTCTGAGGATCCAAAAGAGAGAAAGACCATTAGCAGGAAGATGAGAAAAGAGGTTTGGAAAACAAAGGTTGCCCTATTATACAGATAAGTTTCTCAGGTAAAGAGGAATCTGTTTATAGAGTTATTCCTGGTACAGGCACACAGTTGAGGGGGAGGTAAAGAGCTTTTCCTGAATCTTCTGCAGTTTGTTTGCTTTTAACTCAAAACAATGTTCGTGTCAGAGTGGCCCATATTGGGTCAGCCTGCCCTTGGCCCCTACAGTTTTCTCCTCTGAAACTTCCCTGAAGTTTTGCACATTGAAAGTTGAGTGGGTAGATTGTTTCATCTTGTTGAACCAGTCCTGGAGATAGGTAAGTTCAGTTAAACTCATTTCAGGAGGTGGTGATACAGCTGTGTTCTCAAAGTTAGGCCTATGGTTCAAGTAACCCAGTATTAGAAATGCCTCTTGTTTGGGGTGCCTGGCTGGCTTGGTTGGTGGAGTATGCAACTCTTTGAACTCGGGGTTGTGAGTGCAAGCCCCATCTTGGGTGTAGAGATGACTTAGAAATAAAGAATCTTAAAAAACAAACAAAGAAAGAAATGCCTGTTGTTTAAGGAAACAAAAGAAAAGCAATGGTTAATGATTGGATCAAATTATAAACCGATTTTTGAGTTCTGAGGATACCTAGTGGAGAAGATTTCTAGATGTTAAGCTCCGAACATCTTCAGAGAGAATGACAGCAGGCAGTGGCAGTCTGACAGAGCTTCCTGGTTTGTATTTTGAGTGTCCCTGGTGATCTTTGAGTGGCTTGTAGGACAACAGGCATGAAGATTGTCTACACATGAGCTATTGTGATGATTTCTCTGAAGTTTATATCAAGTCATTCATATTTAGTTTGCAAGGCTTTAGGAAAAGGGAAGTTTTAGTTCTCAAATGAATCCAACTCAGAAAGGAGGGAGAAAAATCAACAACATTAGTTTGGAGAGTTATAGCCAGACACTGGAGGAAACCAGAAGAACTCAGGATCTAGTCCAATTTATAATGAACAGGTGTTGCAGGCCAAGTCTGATGGCAGCTGTTTGGCTTGGCTTTTGGCCTCGAGAGGCTATTAAAAGTTCAATCTGGAGATTCCTTGTAAGAGTTCCAGCAAAGCAGGTTTTAAAGAGCCTGTATGGTGAACTGCTAGTCTTGCTGCACTTATATAAATGATGAGACCAAGTTTTTTTGAAACTAGACTTCTTTTTGCAAACAGATTAGTATTAATTTGGCTATCTTTAGAAAGGAGGGTGATTACAGAGAGAAATGTTTTACTAACCCACTGAGTAAATATTAGATTCAATAGATTTGGGTGAATTTCTCTCTTCTCGAGGTCCCCAGAATATCCTGGGGTTCCTGCACCTGCCAGAAAGTGACCTTCCTTACTCACCTGGTAAGGCTGCTGGGAACTCTGTAAGCAAGGTATCAGGCTGAGATTTCCAAGGGACTTTATTGGCTCCATAAAAATCAACCTTAGTTCTGTAAAGCTGTCTGGTCATATCTGAGTCTATGCACGTCTTTCTCAGATATGACATTCCAGTCAAAGCCCTGTAACATAACCAATGTTTCCAATTGTGTCATGTCATAAGGAGAACAGATTCTTATTGAACTTATACAAATAAATATATTGACATGAAAATATAAGAATACTCACTGAATTGGGGCACCTGGGTGGCTCAGTTGGCTAAGCATCTGCCTTTGGCTCAGGTCATGGTCCCAGGGTCCTGGGATGGAACCTCACGGCCTGCTCCCTGCTCAGTGGGGAGCCTGCCTCTTCCTCTCCTCCCAGCTTGTACTCTCTTTCATTATCTCTGTGTCTCTCTCAAATAAATAAATAAAATCTTAAAAAAAAAAGAATATATACTGAATTTCTGAAGTTTGGTAGGATCAGTTAGGGAGAAAAAGATCAATGTTTCAATTTGTTCACAAAGGTGTATTTTAACAAATTGCTGTAAGTCAGCTTAAGAGAAGAAGTTTCCTTAAATTTGGAAAAATGAAACATTTTAAAGAGTCAGCAATGTTTCAAACAAAAAGTCATAAAAATTCTAATTATTCTCCTCGGTTCATTCAGTCCCATCTTACTGATTTTTGTTCTACTTGAATCTAGTTTTTACTAGTTCAGAAATTCTTACCTAGTTCAATTTTATAATTTAAGTTTATCAAAAACTTGCCCTCAGAATTTTTTCTGAGTCTCAGTGAAGATGACACATTGGCAATAGCATCAGAGTAAAACAGTAACTGTCAAAGAGCTGATTAAAGTTCATTACAATGCAGTTGATGAGGAAATTTTGTTATTTATGTGACACACAACGCTTTAAGATAATAACATGCCAGGACATCAGATCTAGGATTTTTGCATAATTTTTAGAACACTTATTTTAATAACATATCTACATAAATATAATCTAACAAGGTTTAGTACCAGCTATTTGACAGAACTTCTCATGTAACTTAATGCAGCAACTAAGTCTAATTAGTTTAACTTCTCCCAAAATCTTTGAAATGTTCCAGGAGCTCTCTGGAGCACCTAAGTTAGGTTGTGCTCAAAAGGTAACAGAGTACAGGAAGATGGCAGCAGAGTAGGAGAACACTAGACTTGCCTCGTCCCCCAAATACAACTAGGTAACTATCAAATAATCCTAAATGCCCCAGAAATTGACCTGAAGACTGGAAGAACAAACTCCACAGTTAAAGGTAGAGAAGAGGCCACATTGAAGAATGTAGGAAGTGCAGAGATGTGGCTTGGGAGAGAAGTGGATCACGGCTGATGTGGTGGAGAGAGAGCCACAGTTGCAGAGAAAGATGACTGACAGACGAGCACACGGGGGAGCACATGCAGAAAACGATTCCCTGTAGCATTTGGGTTGGAAGGTAAGAGGGGTTGAGTTTCGTGACTCCTGATAACCAGCAGGACTTAAAGCCTAGAATTTTAAAGATCAGCGGGCTTGGCTGGGATAGAGCCCAGAGTACATTGCCTGCTCTCAGAGAGAAGACAGGCAGATAACCCACAGACATACAGCATAGAAACAGCGATCTAAAGAGCACCTGAGGCACACAGTGGGAAGGTTATTTGCTCATCTTGGAGTGTGTCCCAGACAGGCAGCATTCATGGAGAGACCCCTCGGGGAACAGGGGCAATGGCGCTGGCCAGGGCCCTCAGCATAAGCACAGGGCCACCTGTAGGAACCAGTGCTGCAGCCACACTCACTACCTAACCTGCTTATATCAAGCCCCGCCCCCCGAGCCCCAGTGGAACCACCCTTCCCAGTCACATTTGCCTCAGTCCCAGCACTGAAGGTTCCCTGCCCCAGGAGACCAGCCCCCACCCCCGCCAACAGCATCTCTCTCAACCTGGGAGTTTTGCAGAGCCTCCGTTCTGGCAACAGTGGTGACAGGTCTCATTTTGCAAACAGACCAGAGCACACCTAGTTAAAATGTGCCATATTCAGGCCAGGGACCAAACTCTGTCCACAACAGGCAAAGATAGACTGTGAAGATGACTGGCCTAAAGGATAAAATGGCCAGAACACAACGGCAGAGCACCCACAGCACACACTGGAGACACCCCCAGAAGCACCAGGCCCTGGCGAACAGGGGACACCACATGACAGTCCACTACAGGACCTCTTCTTTATAAGGCAGTTACCCTTAAGAACAGGAGACATAGCTGACTTTCCTAACACAAAGAATCAGGCACAGAGGACTTAGACAAAATGAGAAGACAAAGAGATTTACCCCAAATGAAAGAACAGAATGAGGCCATGGCCAGAGATCTAAGCAAAACAGATATAAGTAACATGCCTGATGGAGAATTTAAAGTAATGATCATAAGGATAGTCACTGGGCTTGAGAAAAAAGTGGAAGACGTGAATGAGTACCTTAACACAGAGATAATGAATAACAGTAGAGATAAAGGGTGCAAAAAACAAAATGAGAAACACATTTGATGGAATGAACAGCAGGATGGAAGAAGCAGAGGAATGAATTAGTGACCTAGAAGACAGTAATGGAAAGGAATCAAGCTGAACAAAAGAGAAAAAAGATTTATGTAAAAGGAGAATAAACTTAGGGAACTCAATGACTCCATCAAGCATAACATTCATATTATAGGAGTCCCAGAAGAAGAGAGAGAAAACGGGGCAAAAAAATTTATTTGAAGAAATAATAGCTGAAAATTTCCCCAATCTGGGGAAGGAAACAGACATCCAGGTCTAGGAGGCACAGAAACTCCCAACAAAATCAACAAAAGCAGACCAACACCAAGACATATTGTAATTGAATTGGCAAAATGGTGATAAAAAAATTTCAAAGCAGCAAAGACAAACGAAGACAGTAACTTACAAGGGAAAACCAGTATCTCTGATGAACATAGATGCAAAAATCCTCAACAAAATACTACCAAACAGAATCCAACAGTACATTAAAAATATCATACACCACAATCAAGTAAGATTTCCTGAGATGCAAGGGTGGTTGGTTCAGTAATCGCAAATCAATCAACATGATATATCACATCCATAAGAGAAAGGGTAAGAACCATATTATTATTTGAATAGGTGCAGAAAAGGCAATTTACAAAGTACAACATCCATTCATGGTAAAAACCCTCAAAAAAGTTGGTTTAGAGGAAACATACCTCAATATAATAAAGGCCATCTACAAAAAATCTACAGTTAACATCACCCTTAATGGAGAAAAACTGAGAACGCTTCCCCTAAGGGCAGGAACAGGACAAGGATGTCCACTCTCACCATTTTTATTCAACACAGTACTGGAAGTCCTAGCCACAGCAGTCAGACAACGAAAAGAAATAAAAGCAATCTGAATCAGTAAGGAAGAAGTAAAACTTTCATTATTTGCAGATGACATGATACTATATATAGAAAACCAGAAAGACTCCACCAAAAAAGCTGCCAGAACTGATAAATCCGGTAAAGTTGCAGGATACACAATCAACGTACAGAAATCCATTGCATTTCTATACACCAATAATGAAGTAGCAGAAAGAGAAATTAAGAAAACAACCCCATTTACAATTGCACCAAAAATAAGATACCTAGTAATAAACCTAACCAAAGTGGTGAAAGACCTGCTTTAATTACATTTATTAGAATTCTTAACCATTAGAAACCTAGTTTCTAATGAAAACTAAGTACTAAGCAATTGAGAACTGTTATACTAGTATTCTTTAGATTGGCAAATTTATTAATACATTTCATGATTTCTAGAAATGTGTTTTTTCATAGTACAGTCTTTCAATAAAGCACAAAACATGTTTACTAACAGAACCAAGTTTATCTTCAGTTTTTCCATAACAAGACAAAAGTAGATAAATCTGTGTTCAGTACTTACTGTTTCATTATTTTACCTTATTTGGCAATGATCTGTATATTCAATAAATTTAACTTAACTCATCATTTAATGTAGTAAAACTTTAAAGTTTCACGTTACCAAAGATTTTGAAGTTATTTTAAGATTTACCTACAAACCTTTTTATCTTATATACATCTATTTAATTGACTTGTTCTTAACAATTTTGTTTAGATGACCCACAAAACTTTGAGGCATTAGACAAAGTCAACTATTATTCTAAGTTGTTTTTTTTTCTGATAAATTTTGCAACAGAGATAACATGAACTTACATGACTTTCAGCAAACACAGGTAGAATAAGTTTTTTTTATTAAGTTTTTTATTTTAATTCCAGTATAGTTAACATACAGTGTGACATTAATTTCAGGTGTACAATAAATATAGTGATTCAACAATTCTATACATTACTCAGTGATCCTCATGGTTAAGTGTACTCTTTAATCCCCATCACCTCTTTTACTCATCCCTCCATCCATCTCTATACTAAACGCTGGTAACTCTAAAGACATGTTATTGTTTTGCTTTTTAAAGGTTTTATTTATTTATTTGACAGAGACAGCCAGCGAGAGAGGGAACACAAGCAGGGGGAGTGGGAGAGGAAGAAGCAGGCTCCCAGCGGAGCAGGGAGTCCGATGCAGGGCTCCATCCCAAGACCCCGGGATCACGTCCTGAGCCAAAGGCAGACACTAACTTAACGACTGAGCCATCCAGGTGCCCCTAAAGACATGTTATTGTAATTAAGCCAACAATCTCAAATGAGCTTTAGTAGCGAATATTTTCCCTGATCACATGAACTTGAAAAACACTTGGGTTAGTTTCTATCTTTCTGAGTTTTGGAATGCCCAATCCTTAGAAACGTTTATCGTCAATCCTACTGAATAGAACTCTTTTATGTTAATTTTAGCAATACCATCTGGAGATAGAGAAAATTTCTCACTTTTATAACATATATGGCCACACATACACTGACAAGATGCAGGGACACACATACAGACAAGATGCAAACAGTCTTACAGCTTTTGTTCTTACAAATACTTGTGGAAAGGACATTAAAGGCCCAATTTCCAAATACCTCCTTTTTTTCTTATGAAAAACTTCTTCCTAAAGTTTGTATTTTAAAAAAAAATGGCTCTTAGATCCTAGAGAAGATGATAGAAAATTTACATCACAAAGTCTCAGAGAAAGTACCCAAGTTTTCTCCAAAGTGGAGATTTGCAACATTATCTGTCCTGTTATCAGAAGTCTAAGAGTCTGGGCACAAGAGCCTTTGTAGCAGTTTATATTTCAAAAAGGTCTCTTTCGCCTTTCTCCTGCCTTCATTCTCGGGTGATTATGGGCTGTGTTTATATTATATTTTAAAGACATAAGATTTATGATTTTAAGGGACAGAGAAAAAATGCAAAAAAAATTCCCCCCCAGTGTTTCAGGCTAATTGCTATTTAAAATGTACTTTTTTCTTCTTAAGTATAGGATAACTTTATTCCAATATCCTGATCTGTTATAATGTCTACAAACGTTTTAAGAGGAATAAGCGAGGATTGGGGAGTGGTAAGATAGGTGGGCTTGCTTCTAGAGTTGCATTTCTGGTTTTGTAGATGCTTGTAAGACAAAGAATGGTTTCTAATTCCCCGAGGAACTAGATTACAGCCTGAATATCAAGGAACTATCTCATTTTTTTAAACTGAATTTGCTTCTTTCTATCAGGGAAATGTTTAATGAAAATGGAATAAAAAAATTATGTCTTTGTAAAGTCTGTATAAAGCATTTTAATGAAAGCCTTCTTTCCAGGTACACAATTCAACATTGGCTTTTATTAGCCCCTGAATATTGGGCTTTCAGAGATCACTGGTAGGAGGGGTTAGGAGAAATTTTGGTCCTATTTCTTCTGTGAAGGGGGGGCTGTGAATAGTCACTAACCTTTTAAGTCCTCTCTAAATTTGGTAGCATCTTCTAAAAGTAGAGGCAAAAGAACTTTTACAATTTAAAGCTCTGCTGCTGTCCAGGGCCATGAATTCTTTTGCAGGGGGAGGGTGGGGGGGAATGGGGCAGGGTCCTAGGATAATATCTGCAAAGTACATGGTGTAGCAATGCCAGAAGCTGGCAAAACCGGATTACCCATCCCTGAAAGGTAGGAGCAAAGTAAACTTTATTGCCAGTTTTACGTGCTTTTGTTAAATTCATTTCCTGGCTTTCAGCATTAATATGATCAACGTGTATACTTTTAACCTAGAGATTAGGCATGAGTGCTTTCTGTAAGTCTTGTAAGGAAAGGGAAAACAGGCAGGTGAGGCCAGATTTTAAAGGGAATTTACGTTGGATGTGGACATTTATTTTGAAGTCTTAAGTCTAATTTTTGTTCTTTCATCTTATCAAGGGAGTCCCTAAGGCTCACTGTTATACTGATAAGACAATTGAGAACTCTTTATAAAGAATCTTTTTCTTTTAAATATAGCCAATTTAAAGGATCCATTGTCTGGTCATTGATGAGTAGCATTTGTTAACAGGATTTAAAACAATAAACCCCTTAATGGCTTAACCAAAGACGCAAGAGGCATCCAGAGAAGGCACAGATAATGCAGCCCCCAGGATCCAAAAATTTGCTCCTGGTTAGAAGGTGGAGGAGGATCAATAAAGTATAAACACTTTAAGACTAAAAAATGAAGCAAGCCCCTCCTTACCATTTACAAAGTTGTATTCAGAGTAACTTACTGATAGGCTGGTGGAGGGTTGTCAAGCAGGCAGAGGATCTGGGCAGTATGCGGGCATTCTCTGCCCCCATCTTCTGCCCATTCTGGGTCTTAATTCCCAGCTTTTATAGAGCAAGGGGCTTGATGGTGAGGTCACAGAGTAGTTATCTGAAGTGACACCATCTGTCATCGAGGCTCTCTACTAGTTAGCTACAGTGGGGCCTCCCGTGCACCATTTTAGGGAAGAGCAGAACAAACCTTCCTGCATTCCGTTCTGGGCATACATTAACCTCTACACGGCCTGGAACCTGTAGCGCCGAGGGAGGTGATTGTGTGGCTATGAACAAGATGGAGGGCCAAAGATGGAGTCATTGTTCTCAGCATTCCTACAACTCCCAAAATGAGTCTAAGAAAGCAAAGGCCTTTGCTGCATAGGTGGTAAGAGTGGCGTAGTGAAAATGGTATCTCTGGTTTCCCACAAGAACATGACACACCTCCAGTCAGAGACCTGCTCACCTGTGAAACTGGACAGGTGCTACTGGAATGGCACTTTTCAGCACTACCAAGTGATGAAGGTTGATTCGACAAAGCTTCCAGTGGGCTAGAACCTCTCATGACAAACACTCCTGAGAGCTGGCATGGCTGGACAGAGAGAGAGAGAGAGTGTGTGTTGGATTCCTAGTCTGTTTGGCCACCAAGGTGCACCCTCTGAATGGTGGAGGCTGAAGAGAATCTTCTCACTCGTCACAAAGCCAAGTTCTTAGGACATAGTACAAGATGAAAGGAAAACTTCATCTGCTTTCTCTTTTGGCTAAGTCTTGGGTCTTTGGGAGCCACATTAATACCTAGGAGGGATGTGCCACAGGGTTGGGGATTATATGTTGTTTTATAGTGAACTTCATTATGCAGAAGTTTTCTTGAGGTTGGTGGGTGAACTTGCATCAATCTAACTTATTCCGTGACCAACTTATCCTAACATGGGAGTCTTCCTGAGGTGGCAAGTGCTCTAACAGCTTTTAGGTGCTCAACCCGGGCCCACTCAAACCCGGGCTTTGGCTTTTAAGATGTCCCTTAGCAACAGCCTTTTTTTTTTTTTTTAAAGATTATTTATTTATTTATTTGACAGAGAGAGAGAGACAGCCAGTGAGAGAGGGAACACAAGCAGGGGGAGTCGGAAGGGAAGAAGCAGGCTCCCAGTGGAGCAGGGAGCCCGATGTAGGGCTCGAACCCAGGACTCTGGGATCAGGCCCTGAGCCGAAGGCAGACGCTTAAAGACTGAGCCACCCAAGCGCCCCAAAGCAATAGTCTTTAACTCACAGCAAAGTTCATGTAAACAGAGGCCAATCTGATGAGAACCATGAACTCACCAGTCTGTGAGGCCAGTTCAAACTGCAGGCTGTGGTGCCTATGCTTGTGTTCTGCCCTATGGAAATTCCTTTTTATGAAACATGACACAAAATACAAAGGAAAACAAAGACCATCTCTGGGATGAAATGGATCAGTAACCAAGAGTGATCTACCAAATTTAACCAAATAGTGGCTAAGCCCAAGGAACTAGTTCAACAAATATTTTTTTTCCTGCTAATTTTTTTAAAATGTTTTTTTATTATATTATGCTAGTCACTATACAGTACATCCCTGGTTTTTGATGTAAAGTTCAGTGATTCATTAGTTGCATATAACACCCAGTGCACCATGCAATACGTGCCCTCCTTACTACCCATCACCGGCCTATCCCATTCCCCCACCCCCCTCCCCTCTGAAGCCCTCAGTTTGTTTCTCAGAGTCCATAGTCTCTCATGCTTCATTCCCCCTTCTGATTACCCCCCCTTTCTTTATCCCTTTCTTCTCCTACCGATCTTCCTAGTTCTTATGTTCCATAGATGAGAGAAACCGTATGATAATTGTCTTTCTCTGCTTGACTTATTTCACTTAGCATTATCTCCTCCAGTGCTGTCCATGCTGCAGCAAATGTTGAGAAATCGTTCTTTTTGATGGCTGAGTAATATTCCATTGTATATATGGACCACAGCTTCTTAATCCAGTCATCTGTTGAAGGGCATCTCGGCTCCTTCCACGATTTAGCTATTGTGGACAATGCTGCTATGAACATTGGGGTGCATATGGCCCTTCTCTTCACTACGTCTGTATCTTTGGGGTAAATACCCAGTAGTGCAATGGCTGGATCATAGGGTAGCTCAATTTTTAACTTTTTAAGGGACCTCCACACTGTTTTCCAGAGTGGCTGTACCAACTTGCATTCCCACCAACAATGTAGGAGGGATCCCCTTTCTCCACATACTCTCCAACAATTGTTGTTTCTTGCCTTGTCAATTTTTGCCATTCTAACTGGCATAGGGTGGTATCTTAGTGTGGTTTTGATTTGAATTTCCCTGATGGCTAATGATTTTGAACATTTTTTCATGTGTCTGTTAGCCATTTGTATGTCATCATTGGAAAAGTGTCTGTTCATATCTTCTGCCCATTTTATGATTTGTTTATTTGTTTCTCGCGTATTGAGTTTGAGAAGTTCTTTGTAGATCTTGGATACCAGTCTTTATCTGTAGTGTCATTTGCAAATATATTCTCCCATTCTGTGGGCTGCCTCTTAGTTTTTTTGACTGTTTCCTTGGCTGTGCAGAAGCTTTTTATCTTGATGAAGTCCCACAAGTTCATTTTATCTTTTGTTTCTCTTGCCTTTGGAGATGTCATGAAAAAGGTTGCTTTGGCCGGTGTCGTGGAGGCTGCTGCCTATGTTCTCCTCTATGCTAATTTAAATTTGGAAAGAGAGAAAAAGGAATCTCATCATTCTTGCTCCATCAGACTCTGTAGATATTGATTCGAGGAGACTGACATAGCAGGAAATATTAACTTCTGCCTGCTATATGTCAGATTTCCCAAAGATCTCTCAGCTGCAGCATTGTCAGGGTGAGCAGTGTCCAGTGAGTAAAGTATTCTGCTGACTATAGCGACTCTTGGGGAGGAAGAATTATTCCGCCCTTCAAGGTCCTTTTCGCTGGACTAAGAATCAAATTGACTTGAGACAGATGAACAGGAGAAAATCAAATTTAATAATGGACCAGGAATCAACAGACATGAACTTCCCAAGACAATGAGGCTTTATGAGCCAAAGAGAGGGGTCTGAGGATACAAAGGGGAGGAAGACCATTATCAAGAAGGTGAAAGGAGATTTTTGGAAAACAAAGGTTGCCCTATTATGCATATAAGTCTCTTAAGTAAAGAAGAATCTCTGTTAATAGCTCTCTTTCTGGTACAAGCAGGCAGTTGAAGGCAAGGTAAAGAGCTTTTCCTGAATCTGCTGGGTTTTGCTCACTTTTACCTCAAAATTAGATTCATGCCAAATTGGCCCATCTTGGGGCAGCCTGCCCTTGGCACCTACACTTCCAACTTTGTTCCTCCATCTCAAGATTGTTTCTGGCTATTCTGGATCCCTTGTATTTCCATATGAGTTTTAGAATCACCTTGTCAGTTTCTTCAAAAGAAGCAGCTGGGTTGTGGTAAGGAAAGTTTTGAATCTCTAGATCGATTTGGGGAGTGTTGTCATCTTAACTATATTAAGTCTTCCAATTCATGAACAAGGCCTGTCTTTCCATTTATTTAGGTCTCCTTTAAATTCCTTCAATGATGTTACATGGTTTTCAGTGTGCAAGTCTTGTATTTCTTTTGTTAAATTTATTCCTAAGTATTTTTTTAATTTTTGATCTATAAAAATAAAATTCTTTTCTTAATTTCATTTTTGGATTGTTCATCACTAGTGTATAGAAATAAAATTGATTTTTGTATATTGATCATGTATTCTGCTACCTTGTTGTATTCATTTATTAGTTCTAATAGGTTTTTTTTGGTATGTGAATTTCTTAGGATTTTCTATATACAAGGTCATATCATTTGCTAATAGAGATAGTGTTGGTACCTTTTATTTATTTTCCTTGCCTAACTGTCTTGGCGAGGACCTCTAGTACAAGGTTGACTAGAAGTGGCAAGAGCAGACATCCTTGTATTGTTCCAGGAGGAACTGTTAAATCTTTTACCATTAAGTATAATTTAACTTTCATTTCTTTGTAAATGTCCTTCATTAAGCATCTTCTGTTCCTAGTTTGTTGAGTCTTTTTATTATGAAAGTGTTGGAGTCTCTCTTTTATTTTTTGGAAAATTTTGTGAAGGATTGGCATTAATTCTTTAAATGTTTGGTAGTATTCACCAATGAGGACATTTGAGCCTGAGCTTTTCTTTGTAGGAAGTTTATGATTACGATTTCAATCTCTTTACTTGTTAGAAGACTACTTAGATTTTCTATTGCTTCTGAAATCAGTTTTGGTAGTTTGTGTCTTTCTCGAATTTGTACGTTTTATCTAGGCTATCTAAAATGTTGGCATATACTTGTTATAGAATTCCCTTATGATCTTTTTCATTTATTTATTAATAAAAAAGGAGGCCCAATAATGACATTGAAACCTAAAGAAATGACAAAGGCGGGATGTTTTTATACTTTTTAGACAAGGAGACGATAAATCTGTGAGGAATTGACAGGACAAAGAAAAAACTTTGGGAGCTTGAATTAGTAAGGAATTCTAAACAGAATTTTGTCTGTCAGAGTAAATTAGTAAAAAGTAACAAGGGTTGTTTATACAACCTTTTTGGCCCTGAATTTCCTATCTCTGGTGATAAGAATGTCTCTTTCCCTTCTGGTACAGGGAGGGCAACTTTCACATGGGAGATTTATTTCCTGCTTTCAGAGGGACAGAGGGTATGTGTGTCTTTCTTGCACAGGCTCTCTCTTAAGTCACTTTCATTTAAAATAATCAATATACCAAAGTGGAGCATTTTGGAGCAGCCTGTCCTTGGCCCCTATCATCAGTATAGCTAAAGGTTTGTCAATTTTGTGGATATTTTAAAGAATCCACATTTGGTTTCATCAATTTTCTTTATTGTTTTTCTATTCCATGTTTCATTTATTCCTGCTCTGATCTTCCTTATTTCCTTTTTTCTGCTTGCTTTGTGTTTAGTTTGTTCTTCTTTTGCTAGTTTCTGAAGGTGGAAGATTATTAATTTGAGATCTTTCTTCTTTCCTACCCTCTGTGTACTGCTTTAGCTACAGCTCACAAGTTATGATTTGTTCTTTGATATACTGGCTATTTAGAAGTGTGTTCTTTAATTTCCACGTGTCTGTGAATTTCCTCAATTTCCTTCTGTTTTTGATTTCTAATTTCCTTCAGTTGTAATTGGAGAATATACTTTGTATAACTTCAGTTTTTTAAAATTTATCGAGATGTGTTTTTGTGGCCCAGCATATGGTCTGTCCTAGATAACGTTCCATGTGCACTCTACACGAATATGTATTCTGCTCTTGTTGGGTAGAATATTCTATGCATGTATGTTAGGTCTAGTTGGCTTATAGCATTGCTTATGCTTTTTAGGAGTGAATTTTCAGAGGTCCTTATGCTACTATTCTGGAAGTGATTTTCCACTACAGTTAATTGAACAGGAAATAGAAAATAGCTTTAGGATGATGCTGTCAAAGAACAAGGGCTTTCTTTAGGTTGATGACATCAGTATTAAAAAGTAATTTAACTTGTCACTTCAGTGCCTGGTAAAGCTGTACCTTTGTCTTTGGTTGCTTCTGTGGAATGGTGTGGTTTTAAGATACTAGTCAAAAGCTTTCCTTGGGCAAGCTCTCAAACTAAGTAGTTGAAGATGTAAAATAATTTTCCTGGGAGTATCTAATGTTAAAGGTTACAATTGAGTCTTTGTAGATAAACAAGTAATAGGAAGACATAAGAGAGCAAATTTAATTGAGATTTTGCCATCTATAGGATATTTGACAATATCTTGAGACATTTTTGGTTTCTTCACTAGAGAGCATTATGGGTATCTAGTTGGTAGAGGCCAGGAATGCTGCTAAGCATTCTAAAATGCACAAGACAGGCCCCACAACAAAGAAAAACATCTGGTCCAGAATGTCAGTAGTGCCAAGATTGAAAAACCTTGTTCATAGATTAAATCTAATCTGTTGAGATCAGAGGAGGAAATATTTAAGTTTTATTACTATAAACATTATGCATATTTTAAGTGCTCTGATTTTTTTTATTATTGACTATATTCTCATGACTTATTTAATAAGTGTCTTAATTTTGTTGCATTGAGGAAAGGAACTCACAAGTACAAGGTAGAAGTATATTTTCAAAGTTAATGGATGACAAACTTGAAATTCAGGATATATTACTGAATTCAACATAAGAGATCAGCATAAGATAAATAGTATTAATGGAAAGAGGCCTTTGATAGGAAGTAATTATTTCACACAGAGATTAATCATGAAGAGGTGGTATTTCCTTTTTTTCTTTCTTCTTTGTTAAGATTTTATTTATTTGAGAGAGAGAGAACATGAGCAGGAGGAGAGGCAGAGAGGGAAGCAGATTCCCCACTGAGCAGGGAGCCCAATGCGGGACTTGCTTCCAGGACTCCAGGATCATGACCTGAGCCGAAGGCAGACATTTAACTGACTGAGCCACCCAGGCGCCCCAAGAGGTGGTATTTTCTTAAGGACTGATAGGAATTCAAAAATTGATCAGATACCTTCTCTGTATAATACTAAATACTTAGAATACCTTTATTAAATTTTGCTTTAGATTTCATAGATTTTGTAAAGGTATTTAGGTTTTTAATTTATTTTTTTTCTTTGTCTAATAGGTAGCTCCCATCTAGAACCTACTGGTATGTATGTTCCATGAGGGCAAGGATTTTTTGTTTTATTTTGTTTTGAGTGTTGTGTTCTAATGTTTCCCCATCATTTAGAATAGGATTCAACAAACTTTTTCTGTGAAAGGCCAGATAATAAATATTTTCACCTTTGCAGCATATATGGTTTGAGTCACAACTGCTCAAGTAGGATTGTAATTGGTTGTTGTTTATTTGTATGAAAGCAATTATTTTCTGTATATTGATTTTATAACCAGAAATATTGTGAAATTCTGTATCATTTATAAGTTTTTCGGTTCATTCTGTTGGTTTCTCTCCAAAAGTATCATTTTATCCATGAATAATGATAACTTTTTCTCCTCTTTTCCAATTTTTATGCCTTTTATTTCTCTAGTCTAATCATTTTGGCTAAATTTTTAAAAAATTAAATAATAATGGTAATAAAAACTATTCTTGTCTTGTCCTTGCTTTAATGGAAATGCTTCTAGCATTTTCCCATAAATCATAATACTGACTTTGGTTATGTTCTATCATGATAAGGGAGTAAATTAATCAATTTCTATTTTATTAATAGTTGATTTAAAATCATAAACAGATGTTGAATGTGTCAAATGCTTTGTCTGATTCTATAGAAAATTATTATAAGTCCTTTTCTTTTGATTTGTTAACCTTCCAATCTCCAGCTTACTTAGTCTTCCAAACAAGTTTTTTATAGTCCCACATTTATCAGGTAGAATCATAATCTCTAAGGAATTAACTTTCGGTCCTCACTGTTGTCCACTTCTGATCATAGTTTTAGCTGTCAGCTCAAACATGATGCCCATGGTCTGTTCCATAGTTCACATCCTCTTGGATAGAGGGTTCCTTGGGAGGACTCCAAGTGTCATTTTAATTTGTCATCCTCTGGAATTCTGTTCTCTGACATCCACATTATCAAGGCTACTGCCAGTGTCTCATATTATCATCCACTAATTTCATGGTGGGAAGTGCTCGTCCATGAGTATTTGCTCTTCCTTTGGAAAGCAGGGTATTTGTGATGCCTTTTTGATTGTGTTTCCTGTGCTTCCAATTGGGTTGGTCAGAAGGAAAAGTTGCATGAGATTAGAAGTTTGGAAGTTAATTGGGGTGCCTGGGTGGCACAGTCGTTGGGTGTCTGCCTTCGGCTCAGGGTGTGATCCCAGGGTTCTGGGATCGAGCCCCACATCAGGCTCCTCCACTGGGAGCCTGCTTCTTCCTCTCCCACTCCCCCTGCTTGTGTTCCCTCTCTCGCTGGCTGTCTCTCTCTGTCAAATAGATACATAAAATCTTAAAAAAAAAAAAGAAGTTTGGAAGTTAAGCAGCAATGTTTAACAGCTGTAGAGTGTCAGCCAAGTTGTCAGTGATCAGCTGGCTCACCTTGTCAGCAGGGGGTAGTACCTGGACACATAGCTCATCCAGCTTCTTATAGGTTCCCTCTTTAGACTTCTCTGGGACAGGTGCATGTGCTATGTTATGGCAAAGCCAGCTCCTCCTGAAGGTTACCCCTGGCATTGAGGCTGGAGGTAGTAAGAGACAAATGCAGGTTTCAGTTTGTCTTTGCTTTTATCTATGCACAGCTCATCTCCAGTTGCTGGTCGGCATGAACTATAGTGATTTCTGGCTCAACATTAGGTGCAGAGAAAACAGTCTTACACAAACTATTCCACCATCCCTACAGTAAACCCTATAATATATCCCTTACTCTACACGCATTGCATTTCTACTTCTCTGTTGAACCCTGATTGTTTCAGATTTTCTCTGAAGCTAGTAATTAGAAATTATTTCACCCCTTCTCATTGGTGACTTTAGGAAGTCTTCTGGTACGTTGTTATTTCATACAGAATCATTGTAATTTTATATATTTTGTGTCATAAGTTAAACATCAATATTAAAATGTAACTGAATCATTTTGAGGAAAATTTCCTTGTTTCTCAAGTGCTAGTAAATTATGGTTTTCTGAGGGAAAGTGGTTTCCTGAATGGAAGGCACTGAAGTTGTTGGTAATGTATGTTGATTCTGCAACTCTAATAATCATATTTCTGTTAAATTATTACATGGCTGTCCTGGGAGACCATTGGTCAGATTTCCTCTTGTGGGAGTTTAAATTGTCCTGAATTGCCCTGATTTGTCTTAACACTCAATATACAGTTAGTGAGTCCACTTTTTTTTTCTAAGATTTTATTTATTTATTTGAGAGAGAGAGAGCACGAGAAGGGGTAAAGGGGGAAGGGCAGAGGGAGAGGGAGAAACAGACTCCCCGCTGAGCAGGGAGCCTGACCTGGGGCTCCATCCCAGGATGCTGGGATCATGATCTGAGCAGAAGGCAGACGCTTAACCAACTGAGCCACCCGGGTGCCGAACTGAGTCCACTCTTGTTGGAAACAAATAGAACTAGAAATTGGGACTTTTTTCTCTTATACTTAACTAAGTCACACTGTGTGCATGTCCCCAAAGACAGTTTATATGTACTGCAATGAATGAAATATGGACTGCTTAAATATTTCTTTTTATTTCTTTTTATCTTTTTTGTTTTTTTTTTCTTTAGAGAGAGAGCATGAGCAGGGGTTGGGGAAGAGGAAGAGGGAGAGAGAGAATCTCAAGCAGGCTCCACACCCAACACAGAGCCTGACATGGGACTTGATCTCACAACCCTGAGATCATGACCTGAGCAGAAATCAAGAGTCAGATGCTCAGCCAACTGAGCCACCCAGGCACCCCCTGCTTAAATATTTCCGTGAAAGTTTTCACTCAGCTCAGAACAGATGGTGCCAGTTTGCTACAATGATGTAATTTTTACATTAGAGAGGGACCTAACAATTAAACTTTCTTTTTGTGAGGCAGTAGAATTGCATTTGGCTGATAATGTAGTTTATATTTTCTGCCATTGGCACTTTTTGAGGAATTGATCTCTCATAGGCAAAACCCTCTAGGTTCATCAGTTCCCAGCATATCTCAGCCACACCATTATACACATTTGGGGCCAGATAATTCTTTGTTGTGGGGGACTGTGTAGTGGCATCCTAGACCTCTACCCACTAGATCCCAGTGGCACTCCCACACTGAGTTGTGACAACAAAAACCATCTCCAGATGCTGCGAAGTGTGCCCTGGGAGACAGAATCACCCCAGTTGAAAACCACTGAGCATTTTGATTCAGACACAGTTGGACTGTGGGTTGGAGTGCAAAGAAATCTCACAAATGGAGGGCTTAAGTCATGGTGGGCATAATCTGAATATTGCTTAATATTGTTTGGGGAGGAGAATAAAGAGGCAGTAGGAATATGCCAAGTCAATGCTGTGATCTTCATTACTGCTATGTGAGATGAGCCAGGATGGAACAGGATGCCATCTTTTCTTAAGTACTAGAATACATCTGATTTTTTTCTCTGCATCAGCTTGCCCAGGGAAATAAATAAGTTTGAGCCTAAGGGTTGCTAATTACATTCATTGACTACATGATAGGTGTTACAATAGAAAAGTAACCAGTTACAAAGTAATTATGTAAAAAATATTGCCTTTGGACTTCAGTTTCCAGTAATAGCATAGGCAGAGTTTCCAGATTGACCCTCCTGCTGAAAACAATTTAAAATACTAGATTTAAAAAGTTATTAGAAGAGCTGATAGTTAGGAAGAAAGGAACACATAGGTAATAAATTGTATAAAGATGGAAACCAAGAGGGGTAAATAGCGTACTGAAACAATCTTTGATACTGAAAGTACTGGCCAAACTGATGTGAACTTGAACTTCACTGTCACACTGGTGTGTGGCATAGATTCAGGAAGAAAAATCAAGGGCCTGCCTAAAAGGCAGAGTCTAACAAATGGCCCCAGCGAAAACACTGGGAGCCTGAAGGGCTATAGTGTCAGGGGACTGGAATGAAAATTGCTCTCTGAACCTTTGTACTGAGAAGTGAGAGAAGAGATGCCCTCAGGAAGATGTAATCATAAACTGCTTCTTTAGAGCCTAGGCAGCCCAAATTCATATTTCTTGAGTGTTCAACAAAACCCGAAACCAATAACCTAATGGTTTTAGACAGGTTTGCTGAGTGCCCACAGCTGGCAGGCAAAAGCAAAAGCCAATTCTCTCTATAGTAGGAACTTAATTTCAAATCTCCAATGATTCCAGCAAATAAATTTTTTTGAGAAATACAAGCAAGAGGGGCACCTGGGTGGCACAGTCAGTTAAGCATCTGACTCTGTTTAGGCTCAGGTTGTGATCTCAGGGTCATGGGATCAAGCCCCACATCAGGCTCTGTGCTCAGTGGGGAGTCTGCTTGAAACTGTCTCTCCCTCCATCCCTCCTGCTCATGTGCACTCTCTCTCTCTCTCTCAAGTAATAAATAAATCTTTAATTAAAAAAATACAAGCAAGAAGCAAAAGAAATTCAAAAAATGGAAGAAAATGTGGCACCAAGAGTGAGAGTTAGCAGAAAAAATAAGAGCAAGGAGAAACAGACTTACAAAGATTTCACATATTAGTCACAGAATATAAAATAGCTATACCTAAAGAAAAAAATGGATAATTTAAAAAATATGTGCAGAGGACAAGAAATTGTGAAAAATGGCCACATAGATTTGAAATAGAACTTTTAGAGCTTAAAAATAGATAACTAACTCAAAAAGAGGAGTTTAACAGAAATTAGATCCAGTTGTAGAAAAAACTAATAAACTGGAAGATTTATCTGAAGAAATTAACCGAATGCATCAAAGAAAGACAAACACAAAGAAAAAGTAAAAGACAGGTTGAAAGAATTGCATGAGAAGACTAATATATATCTAATCAGAACTATAGATGCCAAAGAAAGAAAAAATGGGCACAGGTAATATTTGTACACACAGCATAATAAAAGCACAGAACATAATTTATAATTCATTCAACATGAATTCATAATTCATGTTCACAGGACATGTTCATTCCAGAACATAACTACCAAATATTAAATAAGAAATGTTGAGTTTAGTGGTGCCTGGATGGCTCAGTTGATTAAGCATCTGCCTTTGGCTCGGGTCATAATCTCAGGATCCTGGGATGGAGCCCCATATCAAGTGCCTTGCTCAGCAGGGTGTCTGCTTCTCCCTCTCCCTCTGCCCCTCCCTCTGCTTGTGCTCTCTTTCTCTCTCTCTCTCTCTGTCTGTCTCTCAAATAAATAAATAAAATCTCTAAAAAGTTTAAAAAAATGTTGAGTTTCGCCCAGAAACACAAGATTTAGTATTTAGAAATCTATAATTAACAAGAAAACATTAAAATATCATACTAACTCAGCAGATGTATAAAAAGCATTTGAAAAAAAACCCCAGCATCATTCATCATATAAAAAATTACCTCAAACCTTCAAAAAAAAAAAAAATCAGAATAGGAGGAAACTACCTTAACCTGCTAAGAGCACCTATTAGGTTAAAACATATGAAATTGCTATTTTTGTAAGTCAAAAATGGTCAAATGTCATCAATCTTTATATCTTTCAACCTAATACCAAAAGTTAGAACAAACATCATAGTCAATGGGGACATCCTGAGTGCCTTCTGTCTGAGGTCAGATACAGCATGAAGGACTCAAGTAGGGCAAGAAGAAGAAACATAAGGAAGAATTGGAAAGGAAGAAACAAAATATTATTATTCACAGCAATGTGATTATGTTTATAGAAAAGCCTAAACCATGTACATATAAATGAAAGTCAACAAGAGAGTTTAATAAGATTACTTGATCATGTATATATAACATTTATTATAGTACTTATATATATTACATTTTTTTGTCAATTAAAATTTGAAAGGGAATGGGATTTCCATGTTTAGTAGCATCAAAAATATATGCACCTCAAATTAAATCTAACAATGTGGGGTAAATTATAAAACTTTAGTGAAAATTATTAAAAAGACTTAAGTCATTAGAGAGATCCACATTCACGAATTGGAAGACTCAGTATTGTTGAGGTATAAAGTCTTTTCAGACTGATTTCTAGTTTAATTCATAGCAATCAAAACTCCAATAATTATGGAAATTGACAAGCTGATTCTAAAATTTATGTGGAAGAGTATAAAGGGCAAAGAAGAAAAATGCAATGAAGAAGAGCAAGATGGAGGGATTTACCCTCCCAGATAGGAGGGCTTACTATTAAAGCTATAGTGATTAAGACAATGTAGTGTCATCTCAGGGATAGACTAATAAACCTATGGAACAGCACAGAACCCTGAAATATGCTCATGTGTGGACTTTTAGTACAAGACTGGAGGCACGGGATATCACTGGGGAGAGGATGCATTTTTCAGTAATCGGCATTGAATATGGATAAAAAAGAAATGTCATATATTTCTCACAACTTACCCAAAGATTCATGCCAGTTGAGTTAAAGAAATAATATGAAAAGCAAAATAATGAAGTTTTAGAAGAAAATACAAGAGAATATTTTATCTTTTTTTTTTTTTTTTTTGAGGGAGGGTGAGAACCTCAGGCAGGCTCCACACTCAGTGTGGAGCCCAGTGCAGGGCTCCGTCTCACAACCCTGAGATCATGACCTGAACCAAAATCAAGAGTTGAATGCTTAATGAACTGAGCCACGCAGGCACCCCGAATATTTTATCATCTTAAAGTAGGGCAGGATTTCTTACACAAGAAATAAAAACTACAAAATTTTGAGGGAGGCATTGATAAATTTGAAAGAAATCCTTGAAATTAAAGACATCTTTAAAATTCACCATAAAAATTATGAAAAAACAGGTAGTGTAAGATATTTACAAAACATGTTAACTACGCAAGGATTATATAAAGAACTCATATAAAAACCAATAAGGAAACAACCTAACAGAAAAATAAGTACAGAATTTAAATAGACATCTCAGAAGAGGATATCCAAAGAGCAATAAACACATGGAGAGGCCATCAACCTCAATAGTAAACAGGGAAATGCAAACTAAAACCCCAATAAGACATCACTACACATCAAATGGACAAAAATTTAAAAGTGGAAAAGTACCAAATGTTGGTGAAAGATATAGATCAACATATTCTCTCCCATTGTGGTGAAAATTAGAATCACCACTTTGGAAAGAGTTAGACATCACCTACCTAGTAAACTTGAACATGTGCATGTCGTATGACCCAGTAATATGAAACTTAGGAAGCCTTTTGTATAAGTGAACCAGGAGATAACTACAAAAGTTTTCATAGTAGCATTAAACAACTCAAATATTAACCAAAGTAAAGTGGATAAATACATTGAGGCATATTTATACATTGGAACCTGTATTGTAAGCTCTGACAGTTGGCTTTTCTTTTTGTAATGCAAATGACTGATTTAAGTTTTGATTGCTGAGGATCTACTTCAAAGAGGGCTATCTCGAATAAATACATTGCCAGCCACACTAGACTAGATAAAGAGCCATGCCACTCCCTATCCCCCAGACTTCTTTGTTTTAGAGATCTTGGTTGATTTCCATAACTGAACATTTGGGCCACTATTTTTCTTTCTCTCCCTATGCTTTGAATTCCTGCTCTTATGTTTTAAATTTACCAATAAAAAGTGAACTTGCGGATACCCTAGGCCCCCATCCTTGACCCAAATAAAAGCAGAATCCCAAGTTAGCTGGCTCTGTCTCTCTCTAGCTCCAAACTCATCGTGTAGCCTCAGGTGTGCTGTGTAGTTTCCAGGCCCTGTAAACAATAAACCTTCATTTTTCAAAATTCCCTGATGGTTATTGCTGAAGAGCACCTTACAATCATAATAAGAACCACAAGGGCTGGTCCAACCATAACATTGCTAAGACCGGCACAACACAAATGTTACACAGCAGTGAGAATGAGCAAACTAGAACCACATGTTTCAACATGGGTGAATGTCACAAATATAATAGAAAACAAAAAAAGCAAGTCACAGATGATTACCTACAGTGTAGTTCCATTTATTTATTTATTTATTATTATTTCAAGATTTTATTTATTTATTAATTTGACAGAGAGAGCGAGCACAAGCAGACCGAGCAGCAGGCAGAGGGAGAGGGAGAAGCAGACTCCTCGCTGAGCAGAGAGCACTGACGCAAGGCTCGATCCCAGGACCCTGAGATCATGACCTGAGCTGAAGGCAGACACTTAACCAGCTGAGCCTCCCAGGTGCCCCAGTTCCATTTATATAAAGTTCAAAAGCAGGTAAAACTGGACAAAGGATTCAATTGTTTAAAGGTATATTCAAAGTGGGGGAAAAAGAAAAGAAAACAACACAAAATTCAGAATAGTGGTTACCTCTGGGGTAGTGTTTTCGTTCGGGCTGCTAGAACAAATTACCATAGACTGGGTTACTCTAACAGCAAACATTTATTTCTCACAGTTCAAAAGGCTGAGAGGTCCAGATTCAGGTCTTGGTGAGGGCCCTCTTCTGGCTGGTTGAAGGCTGTCTTCTTGTTTGTCGTCACAAGGGGTAGGTGGAGGGCTAGCTCTCCACTGATAAGGACACTAATCCCATCATGAGGGTTCCACCCTCATGACCTAATTACCTCTCCAAAGGCCCCACTTCCAAATACCATGCCACTGGGGCTTCAACATATTGGGGGAGGGGGCACAGTGATTCAGTCCATAGCAGGTAGGAAGGGGTATATCACTAGAGAAGGACCACTGGGGGTTACTGATATACTGACGATGTTGTGTCTTAATCTACATGGGGGCACACAGTGTTCATGTAATTATTCTTTAGACTCTACATGCATATTTTATAGGCTTTTCTGTATGCAATATAGATTTCAGAGTTAAAAAAAAAAAAGAAAAGGGGTATCAAAGTCCCTCTGGATAATCTCAGTGCATTGATGTCCTGAAATTTCTGACTCATGGTAAAAGAAACAAAATTAACTTTAACCCAGAAAAGAAAGACACCTGATTTTGTCAAGCTCTGGTTTTTTTCCCTGCTACTGTTGTGATTGAGGGTTCTAATTCCTTAGAAAATCTAAATGTCAAAGAATACTAAGATCTTTTATCCCTAGCCTGCTGGCCCACAAAAGAGGGGGACTGTCCTGTTCACCTATCTATTGTCTGTGCAGGGAGCCATCCTGTTGGAGCCCACTGGCTCCCCAATAAATGCACAGAGAATTGGATGACAGTGTCCAATGGCGAAGTGTGGAGGGAGACCCCTTCTGCCCTAGAGGTCCTTCTCACCCCTCCCCACCTCATCACACATCTGCCCATCCTTCAGAGTGCTTGCTCATAGCTTTGCCCTTCTATGAGTTCTTCTCAGAGCTTAGTTTGAAGCCAACTCTTCCTCTCCTGTTCTCCTCCCAGGCATGTTTTTCAGTTCTCATTTTGCCCATTCTTGAGTATTTGTGGGTATATAGACCAACGCACTTAGCTTTGCCACTTTTTTTGGTGCATGTTGGGTTAATTTGGAAAAGAAAAGCCGTTTCATAGTGTGTCTGCTTTCCTTGGCTCCATATAGCTGACCTAAGGGGACTCCACTCTAGTCAACAATGATATAAAGATATTCACATGAGCCTGGCAGGGACTTGTGTTTTCCTCATCATTACGCTTAGCACCTTCTTAAGATTCTGTGCATAAAACACCCACAGAAAGCAGGGGTGGTGTTTGGCGCTCTCCGAGGCTCCTGGAGAGTGCTATGTGACCTGACATCACCCTTGCTCTGGGGAATATGCCCAAAAGGAGAGAAGGCGGATGGAGACTCTTCTTCCACTGCCCTAGTGGCATGTACATCCCCAGGACTCTAGGACTCATCTCAGGCCTGGCAGCTTTTCTCACAGGCATAGAGCTTATTCTTCTGTGCTGGAGACATGATGACTGTGGCTAAGGACAGCAGAAGGGATTGTGGCAGGAGGGCACGTGGTGTGGCTCCTAGAGGAGAAGGATGAGAGGCTGTGAGCCCCGTTGCCAGGGCACTGCTCTTGGACTCCACAGGGCTCCTGTTCGCCTGGTCAGCCTGTCCCTTGAGGACCCCTGAGGAAGTTAGAATGTGCCTTAGGCTGCAGCCTGCCAGCTTTGCCTGGGGCTGCCTGGAGTGACAGCAGGGGCTGGTAGTGGGGATCCTCTCTGCTGGGGTGGAGGCCTCTCAGTTTACAGTCAGCACCATCATATCAACTGTTGGCAGGGCCTGGGCCCCTCCCTTCTGCTGTACTGAAGTGGATGCCTAAAACCTAGCCCTCACCTTCCTGGAATCCCTAAGAGGAGAAGGGACCCCTCAGCCCACCATCCCTGCCAGGGGCACCTGAGGCTAATAGCTCAGTGAGGACCTTCTCTGGCCTGGGCTCATTGGGAGTCCCTCTACTGATATGAGTCCACCAGCCTCTGAACAAAACCCTTATTTCCCTGCCTCCCTAGAGGGAGAGCTTGGGGTATATCACATGTGCCTACCCCTGTGTGGGGCTCCCAGTACTGCCAACAGGGGCGGGGCTCTGGGTGGCCTCCCCTTTTGGAGAGAGGTCCCCTGGTTAGCACTTGGGTTCGTCATTTGGATTCCAGTTAGGACCCAGTCTCCTCTCTTGGAAGAATTGGGACCATCTCCTTAAACTAAGGGCCTTCTCTTTCTGTCCACCCTCCTAATGCTGAGAGAGGGTGCAGGGGTAGGGGTCGGGGGGCACTGGGCAGCTCCCTTGGTTATGGGCAGAGTGAGCTCTTCAGTCCACATTCAGGGTCCCCAGTCTGGAAACTTGACTAGTCCTGGAACCACATCCTCTTTTCTGAGTCTGTACCACTCAGACCAATGCCCTCACTTTCTGGATTCCCCGAGAAGAAAGTCAGGGTAAGCTGCATCCAGCCAAGGCTGGATGGCACCTCCGAGCGCTGACAGCAGGCACAGGACTGTTTGGGACCCCACTGATATGCATCATAGCCTGGGACTCCTCTGTCTACTGATCTGGGTCTATTAGCCTCACACTCAAGTCCTCACCTCTCTGAATGCCTAGAACATGGGTGTAACACATCTGCTTACCCCTGCCTCAGGCCTCCCAAGGCCAAGGATAAGAACATACAGGGCCCTGTGGGAATCTCTCTGCTAATGGGAGTCCCCTCATATCACTGAGTCCTAATCTTGTTTCCTGTTAGTTCCTGGGTCTCCATGTCCGCAGAACTGGGGTCACCCCCACTAGACCAAAGCCCTTCTCTTCCTGCTGCCCTACAGGCAGAAATGAGGGGGCTTCCTGATCTAACAGCTCTTCTCTAGACTTCCCAGGGTTAACAGCTGGGGCAGGAGCAGGAGAGATTTGTGGGGCCTCCTGTGTTTTCAGGTGGGTGTTTCCCTCCCTCCTTCACTGTCCTCACCTTGACACCAAGCATTGTGGTGTCTGGCTCATTCTTGGGATGCCACCCTCAGCTGACCTGGGGCAGCTTCCCTTAGACGAAGATTCTCACCTTCGTGGAACTACTGAGTTAGAAGACAGGGTGAGCCAAATCCAGCCACAACTGTTCCAGACCCTCAAGAGCTGACAGCCGGGGCAGGACTCCATGGGACCCCACTGTGCTGCTTGAGTCCTTTCCTCATTCCTCATTCTAGGTCCTCCCTTGATGTCTATCAGTGGCTCGCGATTCTCCCTCTACTGAGCTGAGGCTGCTCTCCTGAGACCAAGGCTCTCATGTCCCAGACAACCCCGAAGGATGAGTGGATGGCCAGCCCTGCCTGGGGCGCTATAGGTCTGAGGGCAGGTGCAGGTTAGTCTCTATGAGACCACCTATATTGTGGGGTGTTGAGCTCCCCATCCTCCGACATAGGGTTCCACATCTTGGCTCCTGTTCCTAGATTGAAGGCTTCGTAGGAAATGCTACATGCCTGCAAACACTTGAGCAACTTCCCTACTGCAAACCTTGCAGATGGAATCAGTGTGGCCGGAGTGGTGGGAGACTGGGAAGCTGTAGCTTAAGGCAGCATGCCCAGGACAGGTGGTGACTGTCCGAGAAAAAGCCAGCCGAGTTATTCCTTCTCTTCACCAACTGGACTTAGCCTCTTCTGTAACTTTGGTTCTAATACATTGACTCTCTCTAAGGCAGGGGTGGAGCTGCATGGTTCGGCGAGCCCGTCTTTCAAGGTGATCTGACCCTGCATATGTAGGTGATCATACGGTCCCCAACTATTTTCTTTTTCTTTATTCACACCACTTGTTTATTTTGAGTCTTTATTGCTCTAGCTATGTGTTCCAAACCAGTAGTTTGTGCACAGAGCCTTCTTTTTATCACCTGACATAGATCTCAGGGTCGTGAAATGAAATGTGAATTATGACACAAAATCTGCATCTGGCTGAGAGGCACAGGGTAGTGTGGGCTCTAGATAAATTCAGACCATGGGTCCAGCCCTGGCCCTGCAACTTACCAGCAGTGTGAGCTCACTCACATTAGCAAACCCTCCGAGCCTCAGGTTCTCTGTCTGTGGAGCAGGTTTGATAAGCCCTGTCTCCCAAGACCGATGGATGTGTGGAGTACAAATCCAGCACAGAGCCTGACGAGTATTGAGATATTTTTGAATAGCAATTATTACCATGATTATTTTGACCCAGACGATACCATATACCACACTGGGATTTATTTTTTTTAATCGTGGAGGAGGTCAGAGAATATGCAGTGTTTTAGGGAGAAAACCAAACAAACCCAAATCAGCCAAAATGCTGCTTAAAACTAAATAATATTTCCCCACAAGGTGGTAAGTCATTTGATGTGGGTGTGTGGGAGATTTCCTGGTTGGATACACCGTGAAGCTACTACAGGTGATGCATCACTACAGGTATTGCCTCCCTCTCAGCTGCCCTTGCGTGTAACCCGTCTCGGTTTTTACTCATTTTACCACCACCAAAAATCTAGACATCATTTAGAGTTTGCCATATTACACAGAAGAACGCCCAATTTAGGTTTCTTGTTAATGGAGCGGTCAATCCCCCAACCCACCCCAGGCTAGGGCAAAGTGGTTGCTGACTCTCACCCTATTCTCAGAAACTCTCTGGACGCTGAGTGCACAAAACATCTAGTGAGTGCACTGTGTTCACCTGCCCGGAAACAGAGCCCAGGAGTCCCTCTACCCCTGCCCCAGGTGTCTGGGGACTTCTCTCTGGTTTACCACATCCCTAAGGAACTGTTAAGAGCAGTTTTCCATTGCAGACATAGTCTTTCCATTGTGAGACCCACCATCTGGGGCTCTGGTCCCTGCTCACCATTTCAACAGCTTCAACCAACCCTTGGTGCAGCCGAACTTACAAGTCCCTCCCACAGAGGGACTGGCAGCTTGCCGGGCTCCCAGCCTGCCTTGTCTCAGGAGATTGACCCGGGACTGCTTCTGTGGAGAATCTCCTCCCTCTTCTGCCTTCTATTCACCGTCCGTCAGGAGGAGGAGTGTCTCTCCCCGCGTTCCTTATCTGAGAGCTTCTCTTGGGCTCTGAAATGTTATTGGCAGGGCTGGGTCTTCTTTGCGTACACGTCCTAGAATTAACATGAAGCCTTCCAAAGAGCAGATGCTCCGTTCGTGTTTGGCGAACTAAAGAGACGGTGAACAAGAATTCTAATTCATGACAATTTATTTTCTCCCACATTCTTGAAAAGCTAAGCAAATCCAGGTATGTATCTTTTAATTCTACCAAAAGAAAGAGCAAAAGAAATAAGAAAAGCCAAGAATTAACCACTTTTTACTTTTTTTTTTTTCACTATCTTGTTATCTCAACATTTTCACTGTGGGGTTCTCTTACATTTTAATGAAAATCCCTATTCCGGTGCAATGTTTTTCTTGTACTGGATCACAATAAAAGATGCAAGGATTTTCAATTTGTTTTACAAAATACAAAACCATTACTCTCAGACTTGATAACCAGCAATAAATATGTGAGCCATGGTATTCATAAACTTAGATTCTGAATTTAAATAAACTTTTTTAAAAACACATTGGAAAGATAAGAAAAAAAGAGGTAAATCTGTACGTTATTTATGAATAACAAGAACACAGAGAAGAGATACATTCTGCTCTCTCCAGCTCCACCTGACTCCCCACTACGTTAGGAGGTTGACAGCCCTTTCCACCTGCAAGGTGAAGACCCTGTCCTCGACTTTGCTAGGGCTGAGGGGGCTGCTGGACATGGCCTAGGAGCAGTCGCTGGCCTGGGCACCAGGGGCAGCCTTGGTTGCAGCTCTGGCTTGGGCTCGCTCTTCCTCATCTCTCAAAGCCTCTTCATACCGGCCCAGGAAGGCAGTGGGGATCGTATCACTGACTTTAGCCAAGAACTCTAGGACTTTCATCTTGCTGGTTTCAGCGTGGGCTCTGGGACCCCACAGGAACTCATAGCGAGGGGGATCACTGTCGGGCACCTGGCGGTACTCCAGGTACTTTTCCTGCACCAAATCTTGGGTGATGAGCTTCCTGGGCTCCCCAAAGATGAGGTGCCTCCTCCCAGCATAGACCCCCAACACATTCAGGAATTCCCACATCTCCTCCTCAGTGGCACGGTTGCCATTCATGAAGATCACACCCAAGAGAGGCATCAGGAGCCCACTTTTGGGAAAACCCACGCCATCACTCAGACGCCCTTCGGTGGGAAGGCCCACTTTGCTAACAAATTCGTAAGAGTGACTGCTGGGGTCAACTTCCTTCAGCTCAAGGCCAAAGACCAGCTCCAAGCGCTCAGTGGTTCTCTTGAGGATCTCAGGGAATTGCTCCGTGTACTTTTTGTTGATAACCTTCAGCATTTCTGCCTCTGTAATGGGCTCCTTCATTTTATACTTGTACAGCAGAAAATGCACCAACATGCCTGCCTTCCCGGCCAGAGGATCTTTGTGAGAGCTCTCAGGGGAAGGTGGGGCCTGGGAGGAACTTGGACTTTCTTCCCCTTGGCTCTTGGCATCTTCATCAGAACTTGAGCCTGAAATGGTTACATCAGGACTGCTGGTGGTTCGGGCCCTCTGAGACTTTTGGAGAGGGCCTGTTGCAGGGGAGCTGAGGGGCGCACCCTCACAAACAGGCAAGGAGGAAGAGGAAGACTCTTCTTCCGCTGCTGCGGTGGCCTGAGCTCCCCCGGGACCCTGGCTCTCACCTCGGGCCTGGCGGCGTTTCTCACGGGCACGGCGCTTACTCTTCTGACCTCGAGGCATGACCGAGGTTAGGACCAGCAGGCAGGAGTGTAACAGGAGGCACCTGATGCAGGCACCTGGAGGAGGAGGATAAAAGGGTGTGAGTCCCCTCAGCAGGGAGATGTCATTGTGGCTTTAAAAATGCCCCACTGTAGGTGTCCTTGAGGGCACTGCTGTAGGACCCGTAGGGCTTCTGTTCTCTCAGGCGGTCTGTCTCCTGAGGACCTGGTGGAGGAAGTCAGAGCGCGCCTTAGGCTGTAGTCTGCCAGCCCTGGCTGGGACCAAGACCCTCCTTCTCTGTTCCTCTCTGACCCAGCTCCCCTGCCCCCTAAGAAATGAGTCATCTCATCCTAACAGCTTTGCCCATGGCTTTCCAGGCTGACACCACAGGGAAGCCTTTCTGCAGCCTCCTCTGTTTGGAGTGGTTTCTCTCATTGCTCACAGAGGATTTTTACCTTCACTCCCAACAGGGCCTGGGACACCTCTCTCTGCTAAACCGGAGCAACCAGTCCTTACACCAAGGCCCTCGCTTACTGAGACCCTGTGAAATGAAGTCAGGGGGCATCTGAATCTGTCAGCTCTGCCCTGGACTTCCCATGGGTGAGGCTTGGTGCAACCCTCTCCACTGGGGGGTTGACTGGTCCCCATTTCCTCCCTCAGTAGCCTCACCTTGACACCTGACCAGTCCTGGGACTCCGCCTTCAGTGGACCTGAGCTCATGCCTTTTACACCAAGGTCTTTGCTTAAATGGGACCTCAGAGTTGGAAGTTCAGGGTGAACCACATCCTGCCAAGGCTGCTCGGGGCCTGCAAAGGCTGAGAACAGGGTGGGGACTCTGTGGGATTCCACAGCTCTCCACTGGGTCATCAGCTCAGTCCTCACCCAGAATTCTGACCTTGGCTCAGGGTGGTACTTCTGACTCCTCATTCTACTAAACTGAGTCAACCAGGCTCAGATCAAGGTCTTCCCTTCCCTGAGTCAATGGAGGGGAAGTTGGGTCACACCACATCTAGATACACCTGCCTCAAGCCTCCTGGAGCTGAGAGCATGGGTAGTGTTCTGGTCTGCCCCCTCTTTTGGGGGGAGGTCCTCTCATTAGCCCTCAGGGTCCTCAATTCGAAATCCCACTAGGGCGTTGGTCTCCTCCAGCTGCAGAACGGGGGCCACTTCCTTAGACCAGGCCCTCCTCTCCCTGGGATATTTCAAGCAGGTCAGCCCCACGGCTCTGCTGGGACCTCCCAGAGCTGGGGGGCAAGGGCACTGGGTGGTTGTGTCAGTCCATATTCAGGATCTCCACCTTCATACCTGGCCAGGCCTGGAACTCCACCCTCCACTTACTAGAGTTCATGCCCTTCAGACCAAGGTCCTCCCCTTCTGAGTTCCCCAAGGTGGAAGTCAGGGTGAACCTCGGTATATCCGAGGCTATATGGGGCCTCCGAGGGCTGACAGCAGGGGCAGGACTGTTTGGGACCCCACTGATACACATCAAAGCCTGGGACTCCTCCATCTACTGATCTGGATCTACCAGCCGCATACTCGAGTCCTAACTTCCTCAGGCGCTAGACAGGAAACACGGACACACTGCATCTACCCATGCCTGCTGCTCCTAGTCGCGGTTGGCTCCTCCCCCCTTTGAGGGAAAGGTCCCCTCAGCACTCAGGCTCCCACCAGGACTCCAGTTAGGGCCCATGATTCTTCCCGTAGCAGAACTGTGGCCACCCTACCAATACCTAGGCCCTCCCTTCCGTGGTGCGCTCCACACACAGGTAAGCCAAATAATTGTGCCGGGGCTCCCAGTGCTACGGCTAGGGCAGGACTTCATGGGGCTTCCTTGGTGCTGGGCAGAGTGGTTGCTTCAGTCCACATTCAATGCCCTTACCTGAGCGGTCCTGAAATTTCCCTCTCCACTAACCCAAGGTTGCATCTGTCAGGCTAAGTTCCTCACCTTCCAGAACTTTCAAGGCAGAAGTCAGAGTAAGCCACATCCGGCCAAGGCCTCTAGGGGTCTCTGAGGGCTGTCAGCAGGGGCGGGTCTACGGCAACCCAGTGATATCAATCCAAGCCGGGGACTCCTCCCTCTACCCACTTGAGTCCACAAATCTCACGTTGTCCCTGAGTCCCTAGTAGGAAAAGTCGGAGTATGCCACATCTAATTACCATTGCTACAGACTGCCAGGCCTGGCAGCAGGGGCGGGGCTCTGGGCACCTTCCTCTTTTGGGGAGAGGTCCTCTCTTTAGTATTCAGGCCCCTCACCTGAACTCCAGTTAGGACCAAAACGCCTCCCTCGGCATAACTGGCACTGCTCCCTTTCTACCAGGGCCTCCCCGACTGAGAGCCCCAGACAGAAATGAGGAGCTCCTGGGCTGAGCGGTCGGCCTCGTACGACGAACAGGGCGCTGGGAACATGTGACCCTCTTTGCTGGGGGGAATTATATCACTAGGTCCTCACCTTGGCTCGTGTTAGTTCTTGGGTCTCCTCGCTCTGCAGGAGTGGGGCCCAGTCCCACTAGATTAAGGTCTTTCTCTTTCTGAGGCACTGTAGGCAGAAATGAGGGGGCCCTTCAGCCTGACAACTCTGCCTCAACCTGGGCCTCCCAGGTTGCGGGAAAGGGGAGCAGGGGGAGGCTCTATGGTGTCTCCTCTGTTAGAGTGTGGGTAATTCCCTCATTCCTCCCTAAATTTCATCACCTTGACACCTGGCTAATCCTGGGACTCCACTCTCAGGAAACCTGGCGCTGTCCCCCTCAGATCAAAACCCTTACCTCCTGAGACTACAGAATTAGAAGTTAGGGTTAGCCGGGTCCAGACTTGCCATGACTGACGGCCAGGGCAGGACTCGATGAGACCCCACTATTCTGGCTGGGGTCCCTTGAAGCCTCCCCTTGAAGCCTATTAGAGGCTCACATTCCTCCCTCTACTGACCTGAGGTCGCCAAGGGTGACCTGAGACCAAGGGTGTCATGTTCCTGACAATCCTGTAGGGTAATTGGGATACTTAGCTGCACAGGCCTGCCTGGGACCCTATAGGTCTTCAAGCAGCCATAGGCCAGTCTCTGTGGGTTGTCTATATTCTGGAATGTTGGTCTGCCCCATCCTCCTACATAGGGATACTCATTTCAGCTCCTGTCTCCTTGATTAAAGGCTTCCCGGGAAATGCAACATCCCTTCAAACTCTTGAGCAGTTTCCCGGCTGTAAATTTTGCAGAAAATAGTTCCTTGCCCCAGAGTTATGAGACCTGAAAAAGCTATAGCTTAAGACAAGAGACCTAGGAGAGGTGGTGTGCTCTCACCAGCCAGATTTAGCCTCTTATGTAACTTCGGCTCTATTAACTTTCTACAGAGAAGGGGCAGAGCCTCAGGATCTTTGAGCCCCTGCGCTTCAGAGGTGATGTGACATTGAGTATGTAGATCATGGGATCGCAAATACGATCTTTCTTTCTGTATTCATACTCTTCCTTTATTTTAGTATTCTTACTGCTCTGGTAGTGTGTTCTGATTCAGCACTTTGTACGCAGCCTTTCTTCTCACTGCCTGAGATACACTTTAGAGTAGGGAGACGATTCTTGCCCCTAAAGCGCTGTATTAGTCTTATGCTGGGGGGTCAGCACCTGCAGCTCTCAAGCCAAATCTTGCCCACCATCAGGTTTTGCAAATACAGATTTGTTAAAACACAGCCACGTTCATTCATTTACATGTTCTCTATGACTGATTTTATGCTACAACAAGAGGGTTGAGTAGTTTTGACAGAGACTGTAGATCTCACAATGCCTAAAAATATTTTACTACCTGGCCCTTTACAGAAAATGTTTGTCAATCCCCGATCTAGTGGGAGAGACCAGCATTCACACACGTAAATATAATTCAAGGCAGTTTATGATAAAAGCTAGGACCCATGCAGAAAGTGCTGTTTGAGCACAGGAGAGCAGGAAGGCTTCACAGAGAGAGAACCCTGGAGCTGAGCTTTGAGGAATGGGTTGGCCAGCTGAGATGTAGGAGGACATCTGCTCATTGACTTTGAATAGGGATGCCTGGTTCTCCCCTCCCAGAGATTCTGACTCAGTTGTTTGGGCAGGACCTGGGCATCAGGATTTTATTATTTATTTATTTAATTTTTTTTAGAGAGAGAGCAGGAGAGCGAGGGGAGGGGCAGAGGGAGACAGAGAGAATCTTAAGCAGGTTTTGAGTTTAGATGAATGGGAGAATTTTGACAGCCATTAAAAGGCAAAGAGGACAGAAAAAGAGGTGAAGGATATTGAGAGAGAGCGATTTTAGTTTTGAATATAAATAACCAGTTAGCATCTAAGTGGGACTGGTTTTTATTATTAGGCGCCTGCACAATTTGGAGTGACCTGTTTTCTGTGTTCTCTTAAAATGTGCAACAAGGCAGAAACTTTAAGGCACTTTTGGAGCTACAGACCAGTAAGGGGGGGTCGATGCCCCTTTGCTCTCTTCACAACATTCATGTAGGACCTAACTGGTTTTCACCCTTGGCTTGTGAGATATTTTCCTTTTTCATTTGTCCAAACAGAACCACACCCTCCTGCTTTAAAGGGACAGCAAACAAGGTTTTGCCTACAATCTCAATTCTGCTTCCGAGAAGGTAGTTACACTGGAGCTTTTAGCAACCTCTTCTTACATAAAATTGGAACAATAACATCTGATCAGAAACCCAGTACCTTCTTTGAGGTGGGTTAATGGGTGATAGTTTCTAGTTCTTTGAAAAAAATCACTAAGCAATAAGCAGATACAATTTTTTTATCAATATTTTATTTTATTTTTTATATTCAGTTAGCCACCATCTAGTACTACATGTTTTTTTTTTTTTTTTTTTTGGACAGAAGTTTCTCATGGGAATTTGGGAAGCATGATATGTCCCATTAGTTACTATCAGGTAAAATTAGTCTTTCTGGGCAAGGCATGATTTGAGTACAACAGACAGCTGCCACTGTTAGTTGACCTTATTAGCAGACCACAAGAAAGGAAAAATAATCAATTGTGTGATGAGTTCAAAGATGACTCTAGGCCTGTAAGGCCTAGATATGTTCCCAGTCCCTGGAGAGCAGGGATGCAACACTGGGGGATTTGGCCACTCTGTATGGGCAGAGTTTGGTCCAAATGACTAAGGTGGTAAACATGCCATATGAGGAAAGAGATTCCAAGGCTCTCAAGCCAGAAGGCTGGGGAAAATGTGTGGACACCACCAGATGGCGTAGCAAAAGTATCAAGCCCACTATGGATTTCTTCACAGTAAATGATGTCCTCTGTCAGTGGTCACAAATTGAATATGCATAGGATTTATTTGGGGATCTGTTAAAATTCTAATGCAGAAGGTATGAGGCAGGGCCCAAGAGCTTGCAGTTCTTTAAAAGATTTTATTTATTTATTTATTTATTTGAGAGAGTGCAAATGAGGACTTGCAGGGGGAGGGGTAGATGGAGAGAGAGAGAGACTGAGAATCTCAAGCAGACTCTGTGCTGAGCACGGAGCCCAATGCAGAGCTCGATCTTACAAGTCTGAGATCATGACCTGAGCCAAAATCAAGAATCCAATGCTTAACCCACTGAGCCACCCAGGTGTCCCAAGAGCCTGCATTTTTAACAAGAATGATGACAACACTACCAGTCCACAGACCATACTTTAAGTAGCAATATCCTGGAAAACTCCCCAAGAGTTGACCCACAAACATAGACTGTTCTAGCAAAGAGCACACTGGGGAGTCAGAGCTAGTCCAGTCCCTCTGAGAGGCACTGAGGAGCACTGGGCTGTCAGAGAAGGTGGGAAGGGACACTGGGAAACATACTGGGTAGATGTCATAGTTGACAAGTGACCTGGAACAAAATGCTTGACTTCTCTGATCTCAGTTCTAGAAAGTGGGGCGGGGGGGGGGGGATGTGCTCTTAATTTATAATATTGAACACAGTTCAGTCCATATTCGAGGGACAAGATGCCTGCTGTTGTGTCATTGTCTTGATAAGCTGTTATCTGTAATCTCTTGTATTAGAAGCCAAAGTTTATCATTATTGAGCCCAGTGAACAGGAACATTCTCTGCCTAATGTGTTACCAGATAGGCATGCATAGATTTACCTTCCCTGTAGCAGAAGGGCCTGATGAACCTCTCCTCCCCACGTCATTTCCTAGCCAGTTGTTTTCATTTTTCTAAAGTCTGATGACCATGTGGAAACCCAAATCATGACACTTTCTTTAGCTTCCTCATTTGTGAGATGTGGGGTTGTGTCTGGGCATTCTCTGGTGTATGTTCCAACTTCAATAATCCAAGACTCTAAGGAGAATATTAAATTCTCAATATTACAATCCATGCATCAATGAAGCTGCTTTTCTGACATGGTAGGCAGCGTGCTTACGAAGAGTTTTAGAGTTCCTGATATGAAAATTCCCCTGGGCTTTGGGTAGAACTCTCAGCAATTAACATGGACCAACCTCAAATGTCAATTGGATTTTTATACCCTAGATGTCTCAAAGATTTTAGTCTGCTCATCTTCCCATCTAATCCAGGAAAACGAGAGATGCAAGGTCTACTTTAGGCACAATCATGAATCACCACTTTTAACTGTTTTAAACATTGACACTCTCAGACAGCATTTACAATTTGACGGACGGTGATACATCCAGAGATGACCCCGTGGTCGTGGTTATATACACCCCTGCACTCTGGGGCCTCCTTGGCATGGCTGTCAGTGTGCCCCTCAGGAATTTGTTCATTGTATCTGAGAGGCATGCTCTTCTCACCTGGAGTGCAAGGGGCGTCGACAGCCCCAATTTGCAACCAATTGTGTTATTTCTTTCGTGCTTTCTTGCTCTCTGATCGCTAGGATTATCCCAGAAAGCAGAGGTTCTCAAACCTTGGTACTTAAGCTCTAAAGAGAGCGACTTGGAATAACTGTCAAATTAGAATACTATATGGTCTTTATTTCTGCAATTCCACATTTAAGATGTTTTCCTACAGCAACACTTGCTCATGTATGAGATTATATGTGTTATTCATTGCAACACAATTCATCGTAGCAAAATACCAGAAACAACCTAAATGTTCATCAAAGGGAGACTGAATAAATAAAGCAGAAGATGCTATGCAGATATAAGAAAGAATGAGGAAGAATTTTGTATAATGATATGGAAAGATCTCCAAGATATGGTGTGTAGTGAAGCAAGCAAGGGGCAAAACAATGCTTATAATATGCTACCGTTTCTGTAAAATGGTGGCGGGCTGCAGGAAAGCACATCTTTGTATTTACTGGCAAGTGCATAAGACGTGTGCAGTAGCACACACATGTAACAAGGTAGCAACAATGGTCACTCATGGCGGGGACTGGAGATGGCTGCTGGAAACCGTGAGGTAGCCTCATGACTTTTCACTGAATACCTTTTTTATGCTTTCAATTTTGAATCGTGAGAAAAGCTTCCTTATTCAAAAGTTAAATACATATTTTAAAAGTTTAATAAAACAAAACCCTTGTGTTCTGTGGAATAACCTGGGGAGCTTGTTTTAAAATGCAGATGTTTAGGCCAAACCCCCAGATGTTCCCAGTTGGTTGGGAATTGGAGAATCTGCATTTTGCAACAAGCAGCCTGGGTGATTCTGATGTAGATGGTTCTGGAACGGAAGAAGAGCCCCAGAGCAGATGGCCATCAACTACATCCATGCAAGAACTTTATTTTTATTGAACATTGAATACATGCATCTGTCCATTTAATAAATTATGCTTTATTATGTTAAGAAATAAAACACATTTCCTACCTTCTATGACTTAAATATTCAGCTACACTGATTTGACTTAATGTCACACAGATCATGTACAATGTGATAGAAGCATTGGAAACATGTCTTGAAAAACAAGAATAAAATCACTGAGCACACTTCATAGACAGAATTTCACATGGTCACACAGTTAAGTTTGTACATTTAAAAGGACCTGAATCATTCATATTAATATTGTGAATTTCTTATAAATAATTCATTAGTCTAAGGAGTCTAGGCAAAGCCAAGCCATGACATTATTTATACTAAGTACCACACCTGGAACTTGTTCTGACTTATTTAACACAGAGCACATTTTTGATGCAATAAATATTTACAGTTAATAGTAACAAGTACAACTATAATTTACAAAATATGAGTCTAATATTTAAAACAAAACAGAAAATGACATAAAGAAGTTTGTGCCACGTATTTTTACAACTCAGACCTTTTCAACAAATTTTATTACCCAAAATTATGCTGACTTGGATGCAAGAAAGGTTGTGTTTGAATCTGTTAACCCCAGATTACAGGGGGAAAAAACTTTAATCAGTTTTACTTTCTTAATGTTATACATTATCAATAATAATATATCAATAGCACTGGCTAAAACTGAAGCAAAGTGATGAAAAAATTTGGATTCACAACAGTCCTAAATTATATAATGTACCTTGAACACTGAAATCCCGAGGTATACCAAAATTTTCAAGCTCGTCTGGGAATTAATGAGGTGTTGAATGTGTAAAGTTTTACTGTCCATTAAAATGATCCTTTTAAAAGACCATAAAATTATGTGAATCCTTCCATGTCATTATATGGCTCTGGGAATGAATTTTAAATTTGGAGAAAAAAAGGGAAATAATCTTATCTTCTAGAATGTGAGCTCAGAATGGGCAGAGAGACGATGGTATCTGGGTTTTAAACAGGGTACCTAGGGCTAAGCACTCAGATGCCTAAGTCCATATCTGAGCTCATGTCTTAGTCCAGGAGAGATTTTTCTGTTAAAGGCTATTCATGTAGCCTGGGTCTCTAGGCTTCTGGAAAACCATCTGCTATCATATCTTACTTTTTTTGGGGGGGGGTGAGGGTGGGAATGGGGAAGGGGTTCCACCCCTTCCTGATACCTGTTCTCCAATGAATCCTAATTCAAAGAAAGATGCCTGGATTGACTCTTCTCACTTGTGTCCTCTGTATATGGCTGTTTGCCAAGGTTTTTTTTCTCCTTGGTTAGTCACAGAACCAGGTGGGAAATTCTTCCCAGGGCTTCCAGTTGCAACTGAATTGTGTGAACGAAGGGACTTCCTTGCCCCCCTGCTCTTTGCTACATTTCAGCCTCTGCCTGCAGCGAGTCCTTAACTTACGTGCTTAGAAACATCTTCCATGCCCTTTGTGTATATTCCTCAACTTCCTTGGTAGCTCATGCCTTTGGACAAAGGCTAGAGTAGGGAATGGGACTATTAGTTACTGTGAATTTCTCACATGGGCTGGATTTAGGAAGCAGTGCTGAGCAGTGGAATGGACGGGGTCTTAAGAGAGATCCAGGTCCACATTAATACTCTGCCATTCAGCTGTGCCATGTGACCTTGGGATGGTGAAGTGATCTCCCTGAGATTACTTTTCAAGGTAATCGTGCGCTCAGCACTGCGTTTGGCACATCATTGGTGCTTGGTGAAGTCGAGCCCCTTCCTTTCCAGGGCTTCTAGAGCCACAGAACTCCACTGAAGTTTCACACAGATACAGTGTGTTCTGTGGCTTGCGTTTTTGCTCCCAAGGATCCCGCCCTTCTTCTCTTAGCCTTCCACTTCAGTGTGACATGGAATACTGTTCCGGCTAATCTGCCTTTCTGGGGAAACCAACAATGACTTGGTTCCCTGACTTGGGCCATGTTAAACAGACCCACTTTGCGGGCACAGACTGTCCTGTAAACTGGGAAAGTGATGAGCAGCACTGTTCTTCAGTATCACAGAACGGCCATGAATATAAATGAAATCAGATTACGCTAGACCGTATGAAATCACCCTTGTGTCGGTCAAACACGGGTCAACATCTGTAGTTGCATGCTTCAGCCTCAGAGTTCCATGGGTCTTTTAATCTAATCGTAGATGGTCACTAGTAAATGTCATTTATAAATTTCCATAGTAAAGGATGTTAAGCAGCTCTTTGGCCAGCAGGGAAAGTTTGGATTAGATGAGGCAATGAGTATAAAAGTGCTTTATAGACCATGAACACCAGGTAAATGCAAATTGTTTTTTGAATTAATAGTGGACGTGTAATATTTTAACCTAGGGGCTCTTAAACTTTTAAAAAATTAGATAAATTCCACTGATCGCATTTCTAATGTAGTTTCACAAAAGAAAAGTCTTCTCAGGGTGCGATTTGTTGATTACGCTGGATACATTCAGCTGGAGTTCACTCTTGGCCCCTACCTAAAAGAAGGGTGTCTTTGACGGACAAAGTTATGGTAAGAGATGGCTTGATATTAAAGGTATTGTGTTTGTGTTGGGGGTGGGAGGCTGGGGGGACTGTCAAGGTGGGGGCCGAGAGGAATGACCGTCACATACAGAATAAACTAGAGCTTGTTAGGGCTTGGTTTCTTTGGATAGCTGACACAAAACCTGGCCCCAGGAGAGTGAATCATTTCTTTGTTTTCAGTTGTTAATCCATTTTATTAAAATTCAGCTGAACATTAGACAAATGTGCGAAATGTGCTCCACTCCTCCCAGCAAGCCAGGGTTAGTTCGGAGCCTCTAACAACAGCTCCTTTGGGACCTGGATGTGAAGGGTAGAAATGGTCAGAAAGTTTGCCCCCACCCCCACCCCCACCCCGTCACCACCACAGAAGTTAGTCCTATTCATTCAGCTCTCATATGGTCAGGGTCCCAGGGCGATCATTTCTATCTGGCTTTTGGGAAAGTGACTTAGCCACCTTTTAGTCCAAGATTGAGGATGTCATTCAACTTGTAGTCCCCAAACAAAGCTACTCTCTATTCCTAGAAGACATTTGGTACATGAATAGACTCTGAAACCACTAACCGTCTCTACTTTTGGCATAAACAAAGACTTTGTAAGTTCAGTGTGCCCGTGTCCTACGGACAAGTTCATTTATTTCTGTTCAGTGTGCATTTTCATAACAAGCTGAGTTTGGTTCATCTGAAGCAGCCTCTTAACTGTTTCTTTACTTAAGGGTTCTCCATCCTTCAAGATGAAACCAAATTGCTGGTGTGGCAAAGAGGGAAATCCCAGACTTGTTAATGAGGGAGAAGGCCAGGTTCAGTGGGGGGAGGGAGGGCAGCCAGAAGAACAGGGTTGAGCCATGCGCGTTTATGGGGAATCATCAACTCACCCACTGGGAGGGGCCCACCTTGCTGTGGAATACCGCTCCTAGCAGCGGCTGCGCCTTCCCTGCCAGCCGCAGCCGTTGGTGGGAAGACGGCCTTGTTTATTGCTTCATGTATCACTGTTGAGCTGCCTGCCTCAGGGAGGCTCAATTGAAGATAGATTGAAAGGTAGTGTCTGTCAATTGAATAAACACAGATGGTTTTCCACAGCAAAAATTGATTTTTTTTTCCTTGCCAAAGACATAAGCGCTAAACCTGATTATCTTTGGAAGCCAGGCGTGAAATGTCTTAGTTCCAGCCCCTGCCACATTCTGCCCTAACAGGGAGGTGGTATCACGTGGGGGCGGGGGTGTCTCTCACCGTAATTTCAGGTTCTTGAGATTGAAGAACTCTGAGTGGAAGGGCCTAGAGAAGGGCCCAGCTAAGTCCATCCCAGTAAGAAGGTTTGGGTCCATCCATCAGTTGATTCACAGAACAGTTTTGCCAGTCCTGGCTCATTGGCTGGCAGAGGCCTTCTCCAAGCCTTTCATTAAGGAGTCCCCAAAACGTGATAAGATTTGCCTCGGGACACACAGCTAGACCTAGACTTCAATCTCCTCACTGTCCAGAAGCTAGGGATGAGCCCGACACAGTCTGTGCCATGACGTTACCTGAAGGAGACACTAAGATGAGTCCTACTCCCAAAATGTCTTTGAAATCAGGTAGATCAGAGATGTTTGAACAAGTCACACTACGTACCCAGAATGCTAGACATTGTAGCCCCTAACTAGGTACGAAGTCACTTCATACTCAAAGAATTTGGAAGAAATCCAGGTATAAAATTGGGGAGCACTAGTTCACGATGACAGGTGCATGGAGGTTGGAGGTGAGCGGGAAAAGTACCCCTGTATAGTGAGGAGATCAAGCAATACGTTTTTTTATGTGTCTTTCAGCTTTAATTCCAAAACATAACAAGCTAATGGGACATTATTCATACAAATTATTCCAGTGAGCTCCTGGAAGTGATAGAATAGTCCGTCTCCTTCCATTCCACTAATGTGAACATGACTGTAGAATGTCGGTTGAAGGAAATCTCAAGAGGAGTTGTCGCAAAGGTTGCAGTAGCGGGGCAGCTGGGAGCAGGCGGGCGGTATAAATGCTTTAGAGACAGAGCTAGAAACAGTGACAAGACAAGACTCAGGATTTTAGCAATAGAGGGACCTCGGTACTGTCCTCTCATTCTAAAGATGAAAAAATGAGTCGAGCTAAACTCATAGCTAGAGACAGAGTTGGATGTCCAGCTAAAAACCTTGCTTCTTTCAGCTACACTGCCTGTCTTGCTTTTCAAACTGTCCGATGTCATTATGGACTACCAGGAAAGCAGGTGGGTACAGTATAGAACTGCACACAGCAGACAGCAGTGAAGAGGTCTCACTCCAGCTAATACAACTGTAAACACAGATCTTTACAACTGTCTTTGTCCTAACTTCTAAAGCTCTGCGGACAGCACTTCCTTGTATCAAGAGATGAAAATATTTTCATACAGGCCATATGGAAAAGGGCGCTGACCGTTCCTTCTCATTTGGACAGAGAAAACCGGAACTAACATCGTCTTTGGATGTGAAGGATACACCTTAGGGCACATTTGCAGAATTCAGCTTTATCTGAAAGTGGGTTAACGTGTTTGCAGTCTGTCAGACTTGGCGTATCCTGGAGTCAAGAAAAACTTGGTTCAGGGTTTCTAAAGTAAGATGGTCAAATTTCTTTACTCAGAAAAATAAAAAGATTTCAGTCCAGTATTTTTCTGCACATGGCTGTTTCATAAATACTCCTCTTGGCTGTTTTTTTAATCCATTCTTAAATCTAAGCCCCTGCAAATTACTTCTACATATTCAAACAGAAATGTCTATTACTGAAATTTTATTCATTTCCTCCCAGACTTTAGGTAAGCATATGTTAAATGTAAACATGCTGCTGTTTCCACTCAGATGTGATCTCTTTTTTTTTTTTCCATAAGAAATTACTGCTTCAATGTAGCAGACAAGGACAGCCAAATCTAAGTAAATACATTTGGCTGAAAACCTGTATACCAAAAATAAATACTATATGTACTTATAAATGATGAATTGAGAACATGATCAATTTTTTCCCAAAAAGATTTCTATTTTTTTTTTTTAAGATTTTATTTATTTATTCGACAGAGATAGAGACAGCCAGCGAGAGAGGGAACACAAGCAGGGGGAGTGGGAGAGGAAGAAGCAGGCTCATAGTGGAGGAGCCTGATGTGGGGCTCGATCCCAGAACGCCAGGATCACGCCCTGAGCCGAAGGCAGACGCTTAACCGCTGTGCCACCCAGGCGCCCCAAGGATTTCTATTCTATGGCAGAACTAACTATACCACAGATGACTGAAATGGGGAAACAGCAAAAAGGATCTCCACTGAGTTAGAATTCAGAGTGTAAGATATCGATCCACAGCCTCGCACGGATCTTTGTATATGTCTATGTGTTCGGTTGTGTTTTTGCCTTAAAATGATGTGTTGAATGTTTCTATGTCCCCAGTAACATCTTTCAAAAACAATCAACACTCAGGATTTGTTTTAAACTGGCTTCCAGTGTTATCAATTTGGGAATGGTCCCTCATAGGACTTTTTCATAGGGTTGGCTTTCATGTTAGGAGTGTAAAAAACAGTTCCTTGGTTTGTGATTATAAATATTCCTGAAAAATTACTCAAATCATCTTTTTAAAGCACTAGTTTCTGCTTAAAGAAATGACAAGGTAAAGTCTTTCCACAAAGTGGGCATTTAACGTGTAATTTTTCTGCTATATAAATTTGGTGGTTCATATAATTTCTAAGACTTAATTGGCCATACCTGTATATCAGGGCTTGATGCTTAAAATAATAATTTCTTATTCCCTTTTCTAAAAAGGGGAGAATTAGCTCTACATCAGAAGAATATTTAGAAGTTGAAATGGAAAGCGTAAGCCTTGATGGGCCTTTCAAACATAACAGCAATCCATTTGGGCTTCTCTGCAACCTGCCTACAAACTCATAGCCTTCCCAAGGGTCTTTGGAGGGTATAAAGACAACAACAGATGTGAAGGTTCTTTACTAGCCATAAAGCAAAACCGGGGACCCCTGGGGTGACAGGGTCAAGGATCAGCTTAGACATACCCTTCATGACAGATGTTTCCGTTGATGAGGCTGAAGGTGGCCACAGAGGGGTTGGTACTCTTGAAGGAGGTCATGCAGGTGGTACTTCTGCCAGTGCTGTGAGAGCGGGTCATCAGGCCAGGCCGACAACAGAGGAGCTGGGTGTTGAACTGTTTCCTGAAACTCTTGCTCAGCAGGTAGAGGGCAAAAGGGTTCACACAGGAGTTGGTGAAGGCCAGGAGGCGGGCGCAGATGCTGGTGATGAAGTGGAGCATGGAGGTGTCCACCTCAGAGTAGTGGTAAGAGCGGTACAGGTAGATGATGTGGTTGGGGAGCCAGCAGAAGGCAAAGAGGCACACGAACACCAGCACTGTCTTGGCAAGGCGCTTCCGGGATTCAATCTAAGGGGAGAGTCACGTACACGGAGACAGAGGGACCAAGGGACAGTGTGGGATGAATGCAGAGAGACAAAGATTCAGACAGAAAAACAGGGAAAAAGAATTGGGGGAATAGATGAACTCACAAAGCCACAGAAAAAGAGTTCAATGCGAGAAAGAAGACAAGAGAAAATCCGACAAAATGAGAGAAAAGCAACAGAAACAGATGGAGAAAAGGGGGGGGGGATTCAGAAACACAGAAATGGAAAAGTCAGGAAGCAGAAATCCATGAAGTAGAATATAGTTAGAACGTGCCACTGAGAACAGATCTTTAAACAAAGTTGATTACATGCTTGAATGGATTGCACAATGAAATCTTAGTAAGTGACCTCTTTTTCCTCAGGAGAGCCCTGGTGCAGTTTATCAGCCATATGATAAAGCAGCCAGCTTTGTTCTTTCTCATTGGCCAAGCCAAAATAACTTCCTCTTATTATTATTTTTCATCTCAAGTTATTTCTGGGCTATGCTATACAGGAAGGTTCTTAGACCAAGTGGGCTGAGCATGTCCTTTCACTCCCAACACCCTCTGCTACAACGGCAAGGGGAACCATCTTTCCCATTAAAGAATCTGAGGTCCAGTGGATGTTCACTATTGAGAGGTCTTTCAAATACGGAGACAGTTTCACTGAGAACTCCACTGTCTCCTCATAATTGAGGCAAAATAATAATAATAATAATAATAATAATAATAATAATAATAATAATAATAAAGGCACTTTAAAGGGTGAGGCCACCAACTGAGTCAGCTGTACGTTTAAACAGATGGGGAGTCTTTCTGCTTTTTCCATCATAAATACCATATGATCTACATTTGGACTAGAAAGCAAGAACTGACAAAAAGGAGAAAGCTGGAGCCCCTGGTTTCTGCTATTCATACCTCAAGTTTGAAATTACACAGTGTTATGGGGGATGGGGAAGGGAGTTTAACACATATGGAGGGCATTCTGCATTCTGGGCACTCTAGGTCAAAGATATGCTCTGCCTTTTAATCTTCCAACATCCTTACAATATAGGGGTTATCACCCCATATCATGGGTGAGAACTGAGGCTCAGAGAGAGTAAGCGAGTCAGTCATTAGTCTGGATTTGAACCCAAATCAACGTGAGCCTATCTTAATCAAACTACTTCTGTTTCTTCAATCAGCCTCATTTTCCTGCTCCCTCTGCCTTGTCCCCAGGTGGTAACCCTCTTTCTATCCAAACAATGTGACTGGAGTTTAAAGAAGTCACATTCCTATGAGTCTCAATATTTTATTTTGTTAACAATACTTTTTCAGGTATTTCTCAAAAAGAAACCCATACTTCAAATCTTCCAGATTCTCAACACCTCCCTAGGTGAGGTCTTTAGTAAGAGAACAAGATTATAAAGAACACCTGAATTCCTGGGCTTCCGTGGCTAGGAGTTTCCATTTACCATCACCCACCTCCTCTAATTGCAGAATCAGGTGACATGACCACCTGTAATAATGTACTTGTCAGTGGAGTGCAAAAGGGATCAAAGCCCTAAAGAGGAAATTAATCAATCCTAAGCACCCACCTGCTTCTTGACATGTATATTCCCTTCCACAGGCAGATTGTAAGCACTCTGGATCAGATTTCTAGCAATGAAGTAGTAGTAGACAGAGATAATTGACAGTGGGATGATGTAGAAGACCAGGAAGGAAGCCATGGAGTGAATTTTGGGGTGCAGCTCATTAGAGTGTGGGTATGGGGCACAGCTAATGAAGGTCTGGTTGGTGCTTTCCTCGTGGAAGGGATGTAGATCCGAAAACACAGCCTCCGGGATGGCCAGAAGCATGGAGATAATCCAGATCGATGCGGCTTTGAGGCAGATCTTCATCAGAGCATGAGAGGCCTGGATATCCATTGGTCGGACGATGGCTTTGTACCTGGGGCAGGAAAGAGCAAATGTTGTGCGTAAGTGCATAGTAGTATTATGGATGCGGGGGCTGGGGCTAGGGTGAGGCGGGCCAGGCAGCTGGGTGCAGTATTTAAGGAGGTGCTCACTCTCAGGTTCAGGCAAGTGCTGGCTCTGTACTCACACAACCATGGCAATGAGTGCCTCCCTAAATGTTATACCTGAGTGCCTTGCTCGCCTTATCCTAGTTCTGGCTCTGAAGGATGTGTTCCTGTTTCTTCACCCACAGTTCCTCCTGAGTTTAAGAATACTTCTCAGAAAAGCTGAAGCTCCTTTCATTTTTCTTCTTAAATCATAGAAATTAGTAACAGGCATGTTTAAAGAAGGACACAGGGGGGTACCTGGGTGGCTCAGTGGGTTAAGCATCTGACCCTTGGTTTTGGCTCAGGCCATGATCTCAGGGTCATGGGATGGAGTCCTGAGTCAGTTTCCACACTCAGCACGGAGTCTGCTTGGGATTTTCTCTCCCTCTGCCCCTGTTCCCACTTCCACTCTTTCTCTCTCTAAAACAAATAAATAAAAATCTTTAAAAAAAAATAAAGAAGGACACAGGGACAAGGTTGGGTTTTTTTGTTTGTTTGTTTGTTTTGGCAAAGCCTTCATTTTGAGTATTCAGATGCCATTTAGGGAGCCTGAAGTCATTGAGTATTTACATATGCCTCTTCGCTTTTTCAAGGGGTGCAGAACAAATAGCCCACTGAAAAAGTTATTCCAGGAGCATCCCTGTAATTGCCAAATTAATCTTCCCCTGCCCTCCTTCTCTCTTTCACTCTCAGCTCTTGCAGTATTTAGGTCCCTCCTGGGTTCTGTACTATATGTGCCCCTGTCTTGGACTGAGTGCTCTGGGAAGCAGACGCTGAGATGAAACCAGGAGGACAAAACGTTTATCGGGGAGTAATACCTGTGAGAGGCAAAGGGAAGGACGTGAGATTGGATGGGGGGGAGTGTCAGACCCTGATGCAGGCCTGACAAGCTCTACACCAGTGAAAGTGACCAACCATCCTAATTTGCCTGGAAATTTCCCAATTTTAGCACTGAAAGTCCTACATCCTGGGAAATCTCTCGCTCCCAGCAAACCAGGACAGCTGGTCACCCTCTACCAGCCTAATGGGGAGCTCGGTAACAGAGATTGCCCAGCGGAGGAGTCCTGTCTTGGGTGGAAATGGCCAGGCCTTATATCACCACTTTGCTTAGCCATGGGCTGGGGCCACCCAAAAAGAGTATGACCTTAGTTACTATCTGGTTTAGTCACTGGGCAGGAACTGTCCAAGAAGAGCATGACCATAGTTTGAAAGTGGAAGTGGACTCTGAAGGAATCGACAGCTGGAGGCTTTCAGCTCACCACCGTCCCTGCAGCTGGATAGTGAATCTTTTCTTCGAGGGAGGTCTGAGTAGAGCATCTCCATGTCTGCCACAACTCCCCGTACAATACCTCGAACAATGGGGTGCACACCTGTTTTGCGTGCACTTGTCTGAGAACCCACTAGAGGATGAGCCTCTCGTGGGCAAAGAGTGTCTTCCGTCTTGGCATTTGCCAGCACTGTGATCTGCACACACTCCACAAGTATTTGTTCCGTCGAACATGAGCTGTGATAGTGGGGAAGTTGATGTGAGTTGGGACCAACTAAATGTGAGGGTGTTCATTGCTGATAATGCTATGTTAAAACTGGTCCTACCACTGATACTCTTTTATATGATGGACTTCAGTGATGGGGGAACACTTGTTTCCACTTGCTTCCACGTTGATTAAATTTCCATTGAGTTACCACTCTTTGCTGCATCCTGATTCCTCACTCACTTTCTGCCTCCCTCCAGGTAAAGGGGAGTGAGTTATTAAGAGGTGAGTTTGAGAAAAAGACATCGGCATGTACACTGGGCTCAGAGAAGCCTGTGGCTGCCTAACTGACCCTGACTAGGGCAATGGCACATGTAATATAGGAGATCAGGTGTTTGCAAGTTCATTACTGCTTTGGACCTAAGTCACATTCTCCAAATAGCTTTATCAGGCATAGAAGCAATTATTTTTATTGTTCTAGATTTCTTTATCTAGCTCTCTGTTCCCAGCTCAGGTAGAGAAGAGAGGGCTCTTATTTAATGGACATCCTCAGCATTCCAGAACAATACTGTGGTCCTGCTTCAGTGTACCTCAGTTTGCTTTTTCCATCCATAGATTATATTAGTTCATTTTAAACAATTACAGAAAAACAAAAATTTCAAAAGAAGTTTTATTTTCTTCTGGCACTTGCTCTACTCACTAGTTATCTCAAACATTTTTGTTCCTAGTTCAGAATGTAGGCATTTGTATCTTTAATTAGAGGTACGTGAACATCTTCAGCCAAAGATGTGTATGACTAAAGCTATCTCTGATACATCAATTACAGATAAAGTAGTAATTATGACTTCTATCTGCATTTTCTGGCAGGAAGCAGTCATAAGTACCATTGACTCTCCAGGTGAAGGTGATTCACTCCTGCATGAGTGACTCACTTCTTCAGGAGGCAGCAATCAGAGTGAATGGCTTACCTCCTTTTCTCTTGGGAATCTTGTACTCCTAAGTGCAAAATGCCATGGGAACTGTTGAGCTGCTATTTCAAATTCACAACTTTTAAAACATAAAAGATAGTATAAAAACATTACTTTTCTAGTTTTGCCAGAAAAATAATTTGAGTCTAAATAAGCCTTTATATCTATGTACCAGTTTTCAGGAAATGGTGGGGATAAAAGAATCTGCTAAATGATGAAGATACAGTCAAATCCCTAATTGGAAAATACTACAGGAATGACTCAATTTTTTCCCCAACAAATATATGGTATAAAAAAGGAGAAAAAATTTTTTTAAAAAGGAAGGAGAATGGTTATAGACCTACTGGGATGTTTAATACATAGTAAGTGCAATGTGTAGACTCCTTTTGGATTTTGATTCAAACTAAACAACGATAAAAAGATATTTTTGGGACTATTGAGGAAAATCAAATGTAGATTTAGTACTGGTGATATTAAGGAATTATTTTTAATATACTGGGTGTGATAATGGTATTGTGGTTCTGTGTTTTTAAAAAGACTTTATTAAAAACACACCCTAAAATATTTACTGTGAATGTATTTACAATGAAATAATATAATGTCTAGGAATTGCTTTTAAATAATCAGATACATTCATATATCACTTGTGCAATTAAAAAATAAGTAAAATGCACTGTAAACAATTTTGTTATAGAATATTCATAAAATATCAACAGTAATTAAAGAAATCCCATTTACTAAGCTCTTGCTTTGTGCCAAACAGAGCATAGCATTATCTCATTTATGTTCCAGACAACAGAGAGGTGCTATTATCCTCATTCTACAGGTGACAAATTTGAAGCTCACTTTCAGAAGTGGTGGAGTCAGCTCTTTTCAGGATATCATAGCTCTTTCAGAATAAAGTTCTGGGTAAATCCTTCTTAGAAGCAGAGAAACAGACCAGAAATTCCCCAAATGTGTATAGAACACTTCCCTGGAAGTCTAATGGTTCTATAGAGCATGCAACATGTCAGTCTATTTCTTCTTCTGGTATAGATAGCTCTCCCCAGGGCTCCCAATGCAGGGAGACACCACTGGTGGTGGCGGGGGGGAGGTAGTTTTTGTTTAGGCATGATGGCTAGTTGGACTGGGGCGGATACTTAATCTAAACCATCCAGTGAAATGCTTGACCAGCTACTGAAGAGCCTCTCTTTCTCTTAAGCATTTAAACTGAAAAAAATGACAGGATGTAGTTAGTCAATAACAGAAGCTAGAAATAAAAGATTCTGATGTCAAGAAAGGGATTGGGCATATTTTAACCATGTGCAAGATGAATAAGCAGAGTAGGTAGATTGAGAGAAAGAGGAAGAATGAGGCAGACATAAAAGAAGCTGATGGGGCGCCTGGGTGGCTCAGTTGGTTAAGCGTCCAACTCTTTTTTTTTTTTTTTTAAGATTTTATTTATTTATTTGACAGAGATAGAGACAGCCAGTGAGAGAGGGAACACAAGCAGGGGGAGTGGGAGAGGAAGAAGCAGGCTCACAGCAGAGGAGCCTGATGTGGGGCTCGATCCCAGAACGCTGGGATCACACCCTAAGCCAAAGGCAGACGCTTAACCGCTGTGCCACCCAGGCGCCCCAAGCGTCCAACTCTTGATTTCAGCTCAGGTCATGATCTCAGGGTTGTAAGATTGAGCCCTGAGTCAGGCTCCTTGCTGAGTGTGGAGTCTGCTTAAGATTCTTTCTCTGCCAAGGGGAGCCTGAGTGGCACAGTCAGTTGAGTGACTCTTGATTTTGGCTCAGGTCGTATCTCAGGGTTGTGAGACTGAGTCCTGTGTTGGGCTCTGTGCTCAGTGTGGAGTCTGCTTGAGACTCTCTCTCTCCCTCTCACTTTCTCCTCCCCCACCTCAAAAAAAAAAAAAAGGAAAAGAAAAAGAAAAAAGAAGAAGAAGTAGAAGCTGAGATGATGTGGCCCTAAGTCAAATGGAGGGTCCTTGGTTCCTGGCTCATGAACTGCTTTTGAATGTACAAGAGGTCTCCTGTTACAGTCTAATAATTCTCCCATTTCCTTTTCAGTTGAGTTAGTTTGAGTGGCTTCTCTTCTTTGTCAACAAAAGAACAGCTCTTATCTAGAACAGTTAGACATGATGGACATTTCAAGTTATCATCAGGGGCCCCTGGGTGGCTCTGTCAGTTAAGCATCTGCCTTCAGCTCAGATCGTGATCCCAGCCCTGTGTTGGGCTCCCTGCTCAGCCGGGGAATCTGCTTCTCCCTCTCCTCCCCGCTCATGCTCTCTTCTCACTATCTCTGTCTCAATCTCTAAATTAATAACATCTTTAAAAAAAATAAAAAAATAAAGTTATCAGATTTATTTCCAGCATCATTTTGCATACATCATCCCCTAGTTGCTGCCCTCTGAAAGAATGAACTATCAACTTTAATTGTACCCAAGAAACAGACTAGTCTATGGTCTGTTCCTAAATTCTCCATTACTTTCCTGCCTTCCTCCTTTCTTTCTGCCCAGTCCCAGAGTCTCCATTCATCTATCCTTCCAAATTCCAGTTGATAAGTATCATCTTGATGAAGCTTTTGCTGCCCAATCTAGGCCTCCATAATTTCTGTTCTTTCTCCTAACCTAATTTTATGACAGGATTATTGATGTTTTTTCATTTTATGTTTACTGTGCACCATCTTGAATTATCTGCTAGCTTTACATGGGTATATCTTTTCTTTTTCTTTTTTTTAATGATTTTATTTATTTATTTGACAGAGAGAGAGACAGGCAGCAAGGAGGGAACACAAGCAGGGGGAGTGGGAGAGGAAGAAGCAGGCTCCTAGCGGAGGAGCCTGATGTGGGGCTCGATCCCAGAACGCCGGGATCACGCCCTGAGCCAAAGGCAGATGCTTAATGACTGAGCCACCCAGGCACCCCAACATGGGTATATCTTTTCTACCTGACTTTCTAATAAATGTCCTGAGCTGAGAAGCTTACAGCTGTTCCTCTTCTCTTCTTTCTGTATCACTAAAAATGCTCCAGGTCCCTTGTTCTGCATACCACTTACTTCAAAGTACAGGCTCAGTGCATACTTGCTAATTAATTAATAATATGTGACTTGCAGGTGTGTCTCTTATTCCCAACTTCTCAAAAATGAGAGTAGATTCACTTTTACATATTTAGTAAGAATCTTCCATAGACTGACAAATTCACTCCTCTGATACTATGGGGCTCAAGACAATTGCTTCCCACTCCTAAAAACTTCTGTGCTTCATTTTTCTTTTTTTTTTTTTTTTAAGATTTTATTTATTTATTTGACAGAGAGAGAGACAGCCAGCGAGAGAGGGAACACAAGCAGGGGGAGTGGGAGAGGAAGAAGCAGGCTCATAGCGGAGGAGCCTGATGTGGGGCTCGATCCCAGAACGCCGGGATCACGCCCTGAGCCGAAGGCAGACGCTTAACCGCTGTGCCACCCAGGTGCCCCTGTGCTTCATTTTTCTTATGCAAACATTGGAAAGGTCAGAAACGTTCTGACATTAATAAGATTAATGTCTCAAAGAGCTTTTTGGCAAGTAGCAGTAGCTGACTCCCACACCCAGGGTTGGAAACCTTTACCCACACAAGATTATGTCTTTTATTCAAATATGGGCAGTGTATTTATTTTTAAGAATGCAGCATTTCACCCCTCATTTGTCCATAATTACCTACTGCAGTCTGTAGGAATTGTTGAACAACAATATTTTAAAATCTCCTGATGCGCAGTACCTGGAGTGGACTGAGGTGAAGAGAAAACTAAAGGAATTAAATGGTCTCTAGGTAATTGGCACATTGTCAGGGCTTAAATTAGAATCCTAACACCTAATCAGATTTGACGAGGCTATTAAACATCGGCTTTATTTTCTCCTGAGAATAATGCCAGGAACTTTTCTGAAGAAATGTAAGGCAATTATTAGCTGACTTGTAAAATGACTATAATCCAGAGCAATGGAATCTTATCTCCCTTTGAGGTATTACTCTGCCAATGGAGAACTTGCTGGTCCTTGGTGTGCATCCAACCATTATCTTTAAGTGTGTAACAGATTACAGTTATCCTTTTCTGTTCTCTCCAGGCCAAATAACTCCAATTCTCTTTTTCACTCCTTCTTGATATACTCCGGTTTTCTCTGGGCTCTAATGTGGACTTGGGAGCAGAGATCTGGTTCCTAATGGTGATTCTACCAAGTAGATTTATGGTCTTGGACAAATCATGGACTCTGCACTTTAGTATTCTCATCCCTCCATGGAAGATAATAACTGCAATCTTCAATGTAATAACTAATTCTGGCAAAAATGATAAAACCATTGAGGGAGAGGTTTTAGGGGAACAGGATATTCATATAGTCTCAGAGAGTCTCCCCATAGACTACTGTCTAATTGCAAAGAGGAAAATGTACCTTTATGTTGGGGAGATCCAGAAGTCAGCCCTTTAACCAGGTGGTCTAATCCAGGGTGAACTTCTCTACTAGTTAGAATAGGCACTAGGTCTGTGGCCCATGATACTTTTAAGGGTATAGGAAAGTATTTCAATTTCTTTTAAAATGAGAAGAAAAAATGAATATAATCCGTCTTGGATTATATTTATCTTTATGCTGATATAATTATAAAATATATTTCTTTTTTTTTAATTTATTTATTCGACAGAGATAGAGACAGCCAGCGAGAGAGGGAACACAAGCAGGGAGAGTGGGAGAGGAAGAAGCAGGCTCATAGCGGAGGAGCCTGATGTGGGGCTCGATCCCACAACGCCGGGATCACGCCCTGAGCCGAAGGCAGACGCTTAACCGCTGTGCCACCCAGGCGCCCCATAAAATATAATTCTTAATATTTTTTTTTACGGAGAAAGGGTCCCATGAAGGTAAATGTGCCAAGGGCCCAGGAAATTCATAATTTGGCCCCGATTAAATTTAGCATCACCAATAATGGGACCATCTGAAGTCACGTACCTCCTGATAAAATGCAATGGGAAGAACACAACATTGCCTATGCAGTCCCTTGCCCAAAATTTTTAACCTGAATCTATATATGAGGAAACAATCAGACAAATCCAATTCTGGCACATTCTACAAGATAACTTGCTTAGATTCATTAAAACAGTCAACATCATTTTTTAAGAAGAATATAGGGGAGCTACTGTTACACCTTAAAGGAGATAAAAGGGATATAACAAGTAATCCTTTTCACTTTTTGTATGTACAGCAAATCACTTTGTTATGCATCTTAAATTTATACAATGTTATGTGTCGTTTGTATCTCAAGAGGACTGGAAAAAAAGAAATATAACAACCAAATGCAATGCATATGCCTTAATTTGATCCCCCCAAATGGGGGAAATGTGATTACATATCAGATGGTATTAAGGAATCATTGTTAATTTCATTAGGTGTGGGGGAAAAAAGGGACGCCTGGGTGGCTCAGTTGGTTAAGCATCTGCCTTTGGCTCAGGTCATGATCCCAGGGTCCTGGGATTGAGCCCTGCGTCAGGCTCCCTGCTCTGCGGGGAGTCTGCTTCTCCCTCTCCCTCTATTGCTCCCACTGCTTGTGCTCTCTCACTCTCTGTGTCAAATAAATAAATAAAATCTTTAAAAAAAGAAATTTCATTAGGTGTGATAATAGTATTGGAGTTCTGCAGAAGAATGTCCATGTTATTAGGGAATACACACTGAAATACTCAGGATATTTGCACCTTACTTTCCAGAGTTCAACAAAATAAAACAAAACAAACAAACAAATATGTGTACACACACACACACACACACACACACAACTGGAGAGCAAGAACAAAGTCGAGGAAATGTTAATTGTTGAATGTGGGTGGGTATTATACAGAAGTTCATAAGCAAGGGAGAAAACATGCTAAAATATAGAATTTTAAAAAGATAAACTAAAAAAGATATAAACTAACAGTAAAATAACAAATTCAAGATACTGTGTTAGGGGCACCTGAGTGGCTCAGCTCAGGTCTTGATCTCAGGGTTGTGAGTTCAAGTCCTGTGCTGAGCTCCATGCTGGGCATGGAGCCTACATATATATATATATATATATATATATATATATATATAATGTGTTATATAATTTATTGTATTTTATTAACTGTCAACCCGTTTGTCATCAGAACAACTTTACTGTAATTCTAATGTGATTGAATGTGTCATATGCCTATACCTTTGTTATGTTCATATTGTTCTCTTGGGCTTGCAATTTTAGTATCATTGACGGTCTGTGGGGTTTTGTTTTGCAGGAATATTTTAAAGCTACTCATCCATTTGGGGACGTTAATTTAATTAAAACTAGATCATACCCAAACCCAGCAATCTGTGAAGCCTCTCCAAAGCCTGAAAGTGCAGGGAAGAACCAGGTGCCATGGCTGAGCCTTCTATATGCTGGGCCTTGTACTCCTGCTGCCTGAGCCACACATAAGAAGGGATCCTCTGATGTGGACTCAGGGAGAGAGTGAGCCTCTATTTCAACACTGTGTATTACTAATGTTTAATTCGTCTTTATTTTTAAATAAAAATCAATATAAATACAAGTTTTGATATTTTCCTCCCTTACCTGTTAGATCAAGTTGCACCTCTCCTGGAGGACGTGAACCCCACTTTGCAGTCCTCTCAGATGCAGATTTCCCTTACAAACGTCAATGTCTCTTACAAAAGGGTAACTTTGTTTAGGATTTTCAGAGCCTGTCCTATGTCTGCTGTTTCTTAAAAAATAATTAGCCTAAAATAATTCTCATGCCAAAGAGGCACATTTTGGGGTGGCAAATTCTGCCCCCTTTTGCTGGTATTGAAATTAAGGGAGAAGAGCAAAAAATTTATTAGAATGTCTGTTCCCCACCTGCTCCATCCATGGTGAAAACACGGTGTTTCTAGGTAGAGACAAAATTCCCTTCTTCCTTGAGTCTGTTATACTGAATCTCCTGCCTCTTTCACGGCCATATACACACCCTGCAGTTCCCTGTGGCCTAGGCCTAGAGTGAGGTCTGAGCTTTCGTAAAGTCAGAGGCCGCAGGGTCTGAAGAGGCCCTCCGAATGAGACATCGGAGCCAAGCTGAAAGCGGCATCAGGGAAGCTCTAAAATCCAGAGGCTGGCTCGGGGCTGGAGAAAGGGCTGCTGACACGGAGAAGGTTGAGAAGTGCAGGTACTGTTTCTGGGCTGCAAGGGATGCAGAGGCTGAGGTATAAACTGGAAAGAGCGCTGCAAACACTGTTGGACATGTCACGGTGCCCTGGCGGAAGGAGCTGGGCAAATATTGACGCTTGGGCCCCAGTGGCTTTCAGCAGGATGACCTAATTCCAAAGCTCAGTGCTAATCCTGTAAGGGAATTTGTCGGAAGGGGTATAAGCGGGATGATATATTACAGTTGCCAGTGGGTATGTTTCAAATGACAAAGGAGAGCAGTCACCCAGTTCAATTTCAGTCGCTGTGCACACATCCTGGCACAAGTTGTTCATAGGCCATTCCTCAAAAAATGTTATGGAGGGAAGAACATATATTTATAACTTGTTAGACTTTTTTAGCAATTTATGAGCCCCAAAGTTTGAAGAACATTTATAAATCCCACTTGCGAGTTGTAGTTGGACATGGCCTGCATTTGCTCTACCGAGTAACATAGAAGATAGAGAACAGGGAAAAATCACAAAGACAGAGAAAAATCACCCGTGCTCTAGGGTGGAAGGTGAAATAGACTCGGCGTAATAAATTGTCTTCATAAATTGTCATTCACTGCCAAACAGACCCTGAGACAAGGATTTAGGTGCAAGTAGTTTGTTCGAGAAGGGATCCCAGGAAGCACAGGGAGGGAGGGAGTGGGGAGGTGGGACAGGGAGGGAATGGAAGCCAATGAAGTGTGCCATTCTGGGCAACTGGAGCACAGGCCTGCTGGGGACCTCCTGAGAGACTGGTGAGCACATTCCAGAACTGTGCCATCAAGGTGTGAGGAGGCTGAGGTGTTTCCCATGGACTCCCATCCCTCTTTGGTTGACAGTGGTCCTCCACTGTTAATTCTGGAGCACTCCCACCTGCCTCAAACCTTCCCATGGCCAGGTATCCATCTCAGAGAAAAAGCAAGCCCAAGTCTGTAAGGGACCTCCAGGGAGTGCAAGGGATAGGGGTGGGCCACCAATAGCAACCACTATGTAAATTCTTCTCCTGGTCCCATCAGTTTATCAAATGCATATACAGAAAATGAAATATCAGACACAATGTTAGTTTTTGAATATATTTCAAATTATTGGGGATAAAGATAGAATTTCTAAATTATCTCAATAAAACGCATTATCTTTTTTTTTTTCCAAAATAGCAGTTATTAAGGCTCAAAAATACCATCATGGCATATGAGTCATTGCATCTAATTATAAAAATTTAACAGCACTATATTTAAATAACCTTTTATGAGAGGCTTTATAGCAGGTGAAATGTTGACCCAACTTTCTAGCTTATTGGGTGCCCTGGCCCAGAAGGTTGATCCTGGCAGCGTTAGTGAGGGGGAGGGCCTGGAGGGAGACCGGGAGCCCTGCATTCTACACCCACTTCCATAATTCGCTATTTTTGCATAAGCATGCTGTCTCAGGTCCTTTTATTTTATCGTATACTATTTAAGAAAAACATAGGATTGTGTGCCTGGTACAGCTCTTAACACTTTTCAAGAATTAACTTTTTGAATCCCTTTATAACAATGCAAGGAAGTAGGTACTACTGTGGTCATCCTCTCCTCGCAGATGAAGAATCTGAGGCACAAGGGGGTGAAATAGGTCACCCGAGCTCACACAGCCAGCAAGTGGCAGAGCTCGGGTTTGAACAGAGGTCCTGGGTCCAGATCTCAAACCATGAGACTTTCAGATTGCCATTTTCTTCATCTGTGAAATGAAACTAATGATATCAACCTTACTTGCTAGAAGAAGGAGCTAAATGAGGTGTTTCAAAAGCACTTTGAAAACAAGGAAGCACAATTGAAATAAAAGGCTATCGAATTCCATGAAAAGAAATGATTGTCCACTGAACAACACCTGGTTGAGATTTCAGCATCCTCTCAGCTCCCTTAGGAACATAAATAACAATCACGCTAATGGTACACTCACTATTTTGACTAGGAATTCTAACATTTCATAAAGAAGTCAACATACTATCTCATTTCATCATTACAAAAATTACAATAGTCCTATGATATGTTAAAAGTAAATACCCTTATCTCCATTTTATAGATCAGAAAACTGAGACCTGTAGAGTTATTTGCCTAAAGTTACACAATTGACAATGAGAAGAACCAGGGCTCAAACTCAGACATCGTTTCAAATTCAGTGCTTTTGAATTTGTCCTCACTATGAATAGTGCTCCAGTAAACGTGACCTCCAAAAATTAACAATAAAAGAAAGAACAAAGAGAAAACAATACAATGAAAGAAAGAAAGGGCAGTTACAGTTTAATAGGGAGTTTCAGATTGGGAAGATGAAAAACATTCTGGGACAGATGGTGGTGATGGTTGTACAACAGTGTGAATGTACCCTAGAATGCCATAGAACTGAGCACTTCAAAATGATCAAAATAGTCAATTTTATGTTATTTACATTTCACCACAATATACTTAGGAAGGAAGGGAGGGAGGAGGGGAGGGAAGGAGGGAGGGAAGAAAAGTTTAGAAGTTTGTCACCAGGCAACTTCAGGGGCATCTTAATTAAGAACCAACTGAAAAAGTCTGCTTTGAGTCAGCAAAGCTATCATCAAGGAAGATGGTCTGGACAGTGCATTTGAATGACTTTTTCAGTTAAAAGTTTTAGTATAAAAGTGCTAACAGCCTTTTCGCAAGACATCTCCCATAGCCCAAACACTTCCTATTTCTCTAACCATTTCAAGCCCAGACGAATCCCTGGAGGTCCTGAGGAAATGATTCTCCCTGAGCACAATTCCCCTTTTCCACAACTTAAAAGGGCCTTGCTTACACGAGAAGAACTTAGAGGCTGCACTGTGCATGACGGTTGTCAGAAGCGCAGCGCCTGGTCACATCTTCACTCCCCCCATGAGCAACGGGAAGTCTCTGCCCCCATGCCCACCACCCATGCCAGCTGGAATCCGGGTAAGCCTCGAGTTAAAGCTCTCTCCTTTTTTTCATTTAAACAACTGTTGGTATCACAGTGGATCCAGGGCATGCTGGAAAAGACACCTATCTTAAAGACGTTGGGATTTGACTCTCAAGTTTTTGATTGGAAAGCAAATGCGCAGGACCTGACAGTGCCTCATACTTTAAAGCAGCACCCAGCTGTCTGATTCATGTTGTATTGTTTTTCCCATATCCCCTAGGAAGTCCGTCCTGGCTTACTGCACAGGGGTCGTGGATTCCCCTAGGTCCTACTTTGCTATAATAGTGATGTCATGGGACGGATGGTAGCTGCACTCGTGAGGAACAGGCATTATGTAGAAACGTGTCAAATCGCTAAGCTGTACACCTGAAACTAACGTAACATTGTGTGTCAACTCTACTCAGAAAGGTTACAGTCAACACTCACTGCTAAATGACTGCGGTCAGCAAGCATGCACACACTTCGACATCAGGGACAGCAAACTAAGGATCTACTGGCCAAATCTGTCCCTCTGCCTGTTTTCATATGGCCCACGAGCTAAGAATAATTCTTACATTTTAAATGGTCGGGAAACAATCAAAAGAAGAATCACATTTTGTGACATGTGAAAAGTACATGGAATTCAGATTTCACGGTCAGTAAATAAGGTTTTACTGCAACACAGCTACGCCCATTTTCTTATATAGTATCTATGGCTGCTTTCGTGCTATAATGGCAGCGTTGAGTGGCTGCAACAGAGACCTTATGGTCCACAGAGCTGAAAATATTTATTATATGGCCCCTTGACAAAAAATGTTTACTGGCCCCTGGCCTATGTGCACTGAATGTGTGAACGTGGGTAGCATTTCTGTTGTTCTCTGCCTGTTCATACCAAAATTGCTGGTTCCTTCTTTAATGGAGGAGAGAGTCTGTCTTCCATTTTACACAGCGCTCTGCCTGTTAGGCTTATTAATTTGTGATAATGAAGACAATAGGCCACTGACCTTTGCCGCTGGTCTTCCAGGGCTAAACACTCATCGTTCAGGATGCTTAGTCAATTTATCGGCACAGGTAAGTAGTAATTTAATATCTCAGGCTCTGTTGGCACTATGGATATAAAAGTCCCTGACCACGAAGGACTTAAAATCTGGTTGGGGAAGCAAGCTAGGCCCAGGTAAAGCCCTGGAAGAAGAGCAGAATGATACTTAACATATTACATTCCCCTTTGTGAGGCGCTCTTAGAACAGACAATGCTGGGTCAGTCTATGAAGTGCTTTTTTTATATGGTGCAGGTATATGAGTACATGTTTAATGACAAACCTGTTTTCTATATAATTATGGAATATAAAATGTAGGAGTCATTGAGTCCCATTCCCTTCACATTACAGAAGAGGAAACTAGTGCCCACAGAGGCCCCACACTTGGTTAGCTGAGAATGTAGGTCTCTGGATCCCCTAGTTAGTTATATTTGACTATAGCTCTTCGGTCTCAGGTCTTTTTAAAGCATGAGTAAAGAATACTTTCAATATTTACTATACTTATCTTCATCCCGTAGTTCATGTTTCCCTCAAACCATCATTTTAACCTTCAATTTCACCTCTACTGAAAAACCTGAAAAGATGCCAAATTCTGATTTTCCTATTCTTCTGTGGTGTTTCCAATCATTGAAAGTAGAAGGGGAGGGGTGCCTGGGTGGCTCAGTCAGTTGAGTGTCGACTCTTGATTTCAGCTCAGGTTGTGATCTCAGGGTCATGGGATCGAGTCCCATGTTGGGTTCCGTGTTCAGTGGGAAGTCTGTTTCTCTCCCTCTCCCACTGCCCCTCTCCCCACTCGTGCACATGTGCACATGCATGCATGCTCTCTCTCCAATAAATAAATAAATCTTTATTTATTTTTTTTAAAGATTTTATTTATTTATCTGACATAGAGAGACAGCCAGCGAGAGAGGGAACACAAGCAGGGGGAGTGGGAGAGGAAGAAGCAGGCTCCCAGTGGAGGAGCCTGATGTGGGGCTCGATCCCAAAATGCCAGGATCACGCCCTGAGCCGAAGGCAGACGCTTAACGACTGCGCCACCCAGGCGCCCCATAAATAAATAAATCTTTAAAAAAAATAAAGTGGAAGGGAAAAAGAATAGATAATAATGAAATTCTTAAAAATCTGTTTTGATTCCCATTTATTTAAAAAGAAATAAGCATTTCCCAAATGTTCTCATGGAGAAACTACTGTAATTTTGTTTTTATATAATTTTGTATTTTTTATTGTGTTTAACATATCTCTCATAACAGAGCCCAACCCTGGTATGACACTGCCTGGTAATAAAACAAAACAAAACAGAACAAAACAAAACCACCACCAAAGGGAAAAAAGAAACCTTGAAAAGCCTGAAGTTGACCTGTAGTCATTCTATTTATATGTAGACAGCATAAAGAAATAAGTGAGTCACATGGACATATTATTATTGTTACAATAAGTTCTTCTCACACTGGAAATAAATTTCTTTATGTGCTGCACTTCTCATTTTCTTCCCGCTTCTTTCCTATGTACCTTTAGCTATTCCCACTGGCCAATTGGTCTGAGTACAATACAAAAAAAGAAAAAGTAATAAAGAAGTGAAGTTTAAAGAAATGTAGCTCAGGAACATTTTGGCTCTTTCCTTCCCACGAAATTTTAGCTGTTATCAATCACTGCATAACTAAATGTTGGCTCCAGCTCTTGCTTATTGGGGCTAAGAGTCCTGGCTTAGTTGAAAGATCCCAGAGGCTTTGATGTACCTACAATCCTTGGCAGTGTCCAGTGCTGCAGGCCTCAGCTGAAACTCCTGACTTACTCACTTTGAAGTTAGCCAGAGCTCACTTCTCTGAATCTAAACTGCTGAGATAATGTGAGGCTGTGAATGCTGATCCCACAGGTCCGACTAGGGAGTTCTGTACTCTTCTTTAGAGGAACTGGGATATGAGCAGCTTCGAGGGCAGCAGACCAGGTCTCTAAGAGAGGTGGGATGGGATTTTCCACTTCTGATAATGGCAAACCAGCTTGTTGCTGAGTAACTCCCCTAAAATGAAAAGTTGGAAAATCTCTTTGAAAACATCAGAGAAATACCAAGGCGGTGAGGATTTGAGGGGCCAAAATCCTGGAGAGAAGGGAAGCGTAAAGAGATGAAGCTATTATTCACTACCATGTCCCCCTTAAGGCATTTACCAAGTTTCAAACAGCAGCACAGAAATAAAGCTGAGCAGAGCTTCTAGCAGTTTTAGGAGGAAGGAGGACAATAAACAGAGTTCAAGGCCCACGAAGGAGAGGAGGCCGGGTAAACACTTCAGGCTTTCAGTTCGGGTTCCCGAAGGGGGACACCCTAGCTGGAGGGGTGAACTAATTCTTGCAAAGACCAAAGCCCAGCCTCCAATCTGCTCAGTCCCTGATTGGGTCAGATATACTGCCACCTCCTGATTATCTGCAAGAAGCAAAAGCTAATCTTTTCTGGAAGAGAATAACATCCAGAGCCTCGAATTATTTACAGTTCTTCATATACAAAATCACGTAGTCAAACAAAATTGCCTCATATACCAGGAGGCAAAACAAAATGGCCAAAAAACAAAAGAAGAAAATCTACAATAGACACCGACTTACAGAGGTTCGCATGTTAGCGTTACCAGAGAGGGATTTTAAAATATACTGGGATTAATTCAAGAAATTAGATGACAAGAGGGAACCAAATGGAAAGACTAGACACAGCTAAAGAGAGGATTCGTGAGCTGAAAATGGCTAGAGTGGAGTACAGTGAGAAAAAAGGATGGAAAACAGCAAAAGCAGTAGGAAATTTATGAGACATGGTGAAATGAGATTGTGTTTAAAACAGTTCCTAGTCACAGAGGCCTGACCCTAGGATGAAATTTTCTGCCTCAGTAAAAGCAAAAACAAGCAAAGGAGGAAGAAAACTTGAAAAGCTTAAAGTTAACCTGTAGTATTCTGTGATATGTAGACAGCATAAAAAAGGAGAGGAAAAAGAGAATGGGACAGATGCAATATCTGAAGTTGTAATAGTTGAGAACTTGACAAAACTGGTTAAAATCTTCAAACCACAGATTTAAGAAAAGCTATGACTCTAAAGCAGGAAAAATACAAAGAAAACCACAGCTATAAGTGCATCATAGTAATGCTGCTGAAAACCAAAGATAAAGAAAAAAATCTTAAAATCATTCAGAGCGACAAATCAATAATTTTATTTTATTTATTTATTTTTTTTAAATTTCCAAGTTTTTTTTTTTTTTAAAGATTTTATTTATTTATTCGACAGAGATAGAGACAGCCAGCGAGAGAGGGAACACAGGCAGGGGGAGTGGGAGAGGAAGAAGCAGGCTCCCAGCAGAGGAGCCTGATGTGGGGCCCGATCCCATAACGCCGGGATCACGCCCTGAGCCGAAGGCAGACGCTTAACTGCTGTGCCACCCAGGCGCCCCAAATCAATAATTTTAAAGAAGCACCAACAAAACTGACATCTGTCATAGCGGAAGTCAGAGTACGAGAAATGGCAACGTCAAAGTGTGAAAGATCAGAAGTGCTGGCCTAGGGGCGCCTGGGTGGCACAGCGGTTAAGCGTCTGCCTTCGGCTCAGAGCGTGATCCCAGCGTTCTGGGATCGAGCCCCACATCAGGCTCCTCCTCTATGAGCCTGCTTCTTCCTCTCCCACGCCCCCTGCTTGTGTTCCCTCTCTCGCTGGCTGTCTCTATCTCTGTCAAATAAATAAATAAAATCTTTAAAAAAAAAAAAAAAGAAGTGCTGGCCTAGGATTCTATGCCCAGTGAAAATATCCTACCCAAATGACATCAAATAAAGGCATTTTCATACACACAAAACCAGAAAATGTATCCCCATTAGATTTACACTCAATGAGGTACTGAAGGGCATGCTTTGGGCAGAAGTAAAATGATCTCAGGTGAAGTCAGAGTAGCAGGAAGAAATAGAGAACAACAGAAAAGGGAAATATAGGAATAAATTTAAATCTAAAGGTAAATATATGAGTAAAGGTAAAGTATGTAAAAACAATAAATATAGTGAGTTGTGGGTTTTAAAATACAAAGAGAATTAAAATATAAAATAACAATAGCTTCCCCTGCCCACAAAAGGCAGGAGGGAAATAAAATAAAATTAAAGTGCCCTTGCTTTGCAATCCTTGAATTGTGCTGGAAGTGGGAAAGTACTAATTTATAGCAAATTCTAGTACGTCAAGGATACATGTTGTAAACTCTAGGGTAGCCCCTGAAAGAATACTAAGAAGAGCTTATATACTTAAACTCATGGGGAGGGGTAGAATAATTAAAATATTTCACTAATTTAAAAGAAGGCAAGAAGAAAGGGAGAAAGGATAATGAGACAGGTGAGACCAATAAAAATCCAATAACGTGGTAGATTTAAATCCAAATATATCAGCAAAGCCAAATTTTTCAGAGCGTCTGGGTTTATAGAACAGAAACCTGTAGCCAAATTACAAAGAGCAAAGACATCTGTGTAAAGTGACTCATGTTACTTTGCCCACAAAATAGCAACATCGATGAGGAAAACTTAAAACTCATAAAGCGAAGACATCCATGGCAAACAGGTTAATGGACATCAATTAAACGATTATTTAAGATTACTCAAGGCATAAGACTTTAAATACTGTGAAATTGTACAGCCCATATAGGAAAGAAATTTGAGAGTGGCTTTCTCAGATAATCGTAAACATTATGCAATAATCCTAAACATATATGACATAACCAGCAATGACTTATGGAGCTGAAATAAACTTTTCTAACCTCTCCTTAATAATAAGCCCATTTTAATCAACCATGCTACACGTCTGACTCGTCTTTCTAATTTCTCTATAGGAAAGAATATCACCAAACCATTGTCATTTTAAGAGGAGACAAATGAGGATGAAGCCAAAATACTTAAGAAAACAAGTGTGATGGACGTGTGTCAGGCAATTAATTAATAGAGATTATGTTATTTTTCTGGATTTTGTGATGCTTGTAGAATTTATCGACTTATTTAAATTTATACCATTGTGATTTCTAAATCTCATATCTTTCTAAACCTTTTAAAACAGGCACATTGTATCTAACTTTGCATTCATAATTTTACTTGTTTTTTCTTAAAAAGCGTCCTCCAAGTAGTTCCCATAAAACCTTTCAGGTTCTCTCAGTAGGACCTACCAGAATTCATTCATTTTTGTACTCCTTCCTTCATGTTTCCATCCACTCATGTATTCAGCAAACACTTACTAAGCCTCTACTACAGGTTAGGGATGGTTTTAGTATTAGAGAATATGCTAATGAATGAGCTAGCCTCCGATTTTGAGGGGGTTATATTTCTAGTGGTAGAAGACAGACGATAAACAAGTAAGCAAATAAATGAACAAAATAGTTCTCGAGAAAATAATACTGGATGACATTTACCTAAGAAAAATGAAGACACTCATCCATACAAAACCCTATGTGAATGTTGATGACAACTTTATTCATAATCACGCAAACTCAAAAACAACCCTAATGCCCACTGACTGAGGAAGGGATCAACAAACTGGCATAGCCACGCAGTGGAACACTGCCCAGCAATGAAAAGGAATGGGCTCCTGATACATGCAACGACATGAGTCGGAAGAAGCCAGACTTAACCAACTATGCACTTTATAATGTCATTCATATGAAATTTTGGAAAAGATCAGTGGTTTTCCGGAGCGGAGGGTGGAGGAAGGGGACTGCACAAGGACACGGTCGTGTCTGGGGTGATGGAGGTTCTGCATCTAGACTGTAGTGGTGGTGGTTACATACTACATAAGTTTGTCAAAACTCAGAAAAATGTACACCTAAGAGTTTACTATATGTAAGTCACACCTCAATCAACCTGAAAAAAGAAACTGGATGATGGAATAGTGTTGGTCACTCCTTCAGACTGAGTGGCCAGCAAAGACCTCCTATACAAAGTGATATTTACTTAATTTTTTAGAGGGGGCAGAGGGGCAGAGGGAGAGGGAGAGAGGGAATCTTAAGCAGGCTCCACGCCCAGCACAGAGCCCAACCGGGGCTCAGTCTCAGGACCCTGAGATCATGACCTAAGCCGAAATCAAGAGTCGGACGCTTAACCAACTGAGCCGCCCAGGCACCCCTATAGAAAGCGATATTTAATGTGTAAAATGAACCAGCAGCCTCTTAGAGGTTGCTAGGCAAATCAAATCATTTCAAGTAGCAGCAAATATCAGATACTAATCAGCAGAATTTCAAAGATGACTGTAAGAAACAAAATCCCTCGTTCCATTACTGGGAGGTAGAAAGAGAGGAATGGAGAATTTTTTTCTTTTTTTTTTTTTTTTTTTTTTTTTTTTTTTTTAAAGATTTTATTTATTTATGTGACAGAGAGACAGCCAGCGAGAGAGGGAACACAGCAGGGGGAGTGGGAGAGGAAGAAGCAGGCTCACAGCGGAAGAGCCTGATGTGGGACTCGATCCTGGATCGCCAGGATCACGCCCTGAGCCGAAGGCAGACGCTTTAACGACTGCGCTACCCAGGCGCCCCGGAGAATTTTTTTTCTTTTATTCTGCAAAACATGTGTTTTAATTAAGAGAGAATTTATGCAAACCCTACCCACCAGGAGGATTTACAAGTGCAAAAATGCTAATTTAGTCTATTTTTCAAAGGATGTTATTGACAAGCACAGTTCAAAAAACCTCACCAGGAAGCCCTTTCAGGCTATGCAGTGTGTTTCATGATCAAGTTTGTGCTTTTCTTCTTTTTGCCTCCATGCATACTAAGTTGCCAGAAATGATACTTAATTGATCACACAAAAGTCTAACACTTTCAAAGATAATATGTGAGAGACAAGGTCAAAATCCTTTTCTGCCCTTCTCTCCACAGCAGTCCAGTTGAAAGAGCCTTGCTGGGCACTCCAGAGTCTGCCAGCAGCCGTGGCAGATCCATCACCCTGGGGAAACACGAGTTGAGTTTCCTTCCAGAGAGGCAGTATGCTTCAGAAAAATCACACTATAGAGAAGTTATGAACCGGTGAGTCATGTAAACCCCTCCAACAGAGGGACTTTCTGGAAGAGATGCTTTATAAGAAATTAAATAGTCTTCTCTTGCGTGAAAGGGCCAGTCTCCTAGAAATCAGTGAAGCTGGGCCTTTAGAACATTAGAGGAGCCCTTGGCATCACTGGGGTGATCCCCTTAGAAGGACACCACCTTAGTTACTCAGGTTATCCTCCCTCAGAACAGTAAGGTTTGGCATCAGTAGCTCCCATTGTCCAGAGGAGGGAAATGGACTCAGACTCTGTGTTTTGATGGCATCTGAAGAAAAGTTTCCAGCTCCCCCGAAGGAACTAGGACTTAAAATGAGGAGAGCAGGATCATAGTCTGTACTCTGAATCTGTTGTGACAAGGCCAGATTCCATCTTCTGGTCTCTGTCAAACAAGGGTTTGAACTTTCAGATGACTTCTACTTGTCACTGCTCAAACATCAACCAAGCTGTGGTTATTGTCCTCTTACTAGCTGTACAGTGGGCCCGGGTGTCATGGAAGGCACAGACCCCAAGGAGCTTCCCACATGATTAAGGACGTAGAAAACTCATCTATGCAAAGGACCCAGTAAGACGACGCAAGACAGATTTGGTATTTCATAGACAATACAGGCACAAACATCTTGAGAAGGGGACAAATCAGTGAAAGCAAAAGATCAGGGAATGCTTCACAGAGAAGGGACCTGAACTGCACCTCGAAGGAGTTAAAGGATTTGGATAGATGGAGGGAATAGAGCCCAGCTATTAAGGAGAGGGAAATGAAGTCAGAGAGGGGAGAAGTCAGAAGGCACATGTGGAAGCAATGAGAAGAGTTTAGCTAGAGGGGCACCTGGGTGGTTCAGTCGGTTAAGTGTCGGATTCCTGATTTCTGCTCAGGTCATGATCTCAGGGTTGTGGGATCGAGCTCCGTGTTGTCAGGCTCCACGCTGGGTGTGGAGCCTGCTTAAGATTCTTTCTTCCTCTCCCTCTGCCCCTCCCCGCCCCCCCCTCCAATTGCATGCTTGTGCTCTCTCTCTCTCTCTCTCTCTCTCTCTCTAAAAAGAAAAAAAAAAGAGTTTAGCTACAACAGTGTTTGTTCTGGCAAGCTTTGGGATAGGAAGATAGAAAGACAGGCTGGCAGACGGAAGAGGGCCAAGCAAAAGGGAATGGAAGGATCAGAAAGCAGTTCGTAATGCAGACCTGGAAAGTGCACCACACATGTATTTTTCAGAAGGTCTCAAAACCTCATCAATAAGCCCAAATTCCCCAAGCCTGTGACTGCTGATTGTATTGGGCTGCCTGGTTTCTTCCCTCTTCATTTTTGGTATCCTCGAATAGAAGGTATTTGACAGATGGGAATAGCCCGTGCAGCTAGGAGGCATTTGATATTTGCCTATGGGAGGAGTTCCTGATGCCCTCGATGAGACAGACCAACTAGCATGGATCTTGGAAAAGAGATTTGGGCCCCAAGACACAGAGCAAGCTCTTTTCTGTCCAACAGACGTCTCTACAATGATGGAAATGTTCTGTATCTGCACTGTCCAGTAGGGTCACATGTGGCTACTGAGCCTTTGACATGTGGCTGGTGGGACTGGGGAGCAGAATTTTCAGTTTTGCTTGGTTAGTGGCTAAGATGCTGGACCGTGCAGCTTGAGATGGCAGGAAAGGCTGAAACTACATTGTCTCATAAATTCCTCACAATGAATTCAAATAATCTGTACTTCAAGCAGTTTGCGGAAATGTAATGCTTTCCTGTTTCTTTACACATTCCAAATCACAAGGGAGGGGAAAACGTATGACCAGTCTTTTTCCTGGAATCAAAGAAGGATCACAATTACAGTGGAACTCCTGTATACATCTACCTTCAGGATTCGTTCTGCCAGCTCCCTTGTAGCAGAAACAGCACTGAATAATAATACTGGCGCAGGCACAATATAACTTGGGCATTATATGCTGCCAACATTACATCTATTTAAACCTGACATTTACTGGAGAAGAAAACACCAACTCTCCTTACCCTTCTCCTGTTGAGAACCCAATTTTCGTCTTAAACTCCATTTACAAAATGCTGAGGCACCTATTACAGAAATGGGCATCTAGTAGGAAAAGCCAGTGTGTAAAAAGTATATCCAGCCATCCAACCATTGTCCATCCGTCTGCCCATCCACTCATCCATCCACCTGTCTTTTCATCTGTCCATCCATGCACCCGTCTTCATCCCCCAAATCTGTTCATAGACTCAGAAAGAAAGGTTTTTCTCACGTTTACTCAAACAGTGAGAGCTTAATAGAGAGGAAAAGATAAGAAGCCGGTGACTGTGATGAGGGAACAGAAGGCAAACTGAGGACAAAGCAGAAGCTGACATCCTGTAACCCCCCCACCCCACCCCTGGATGTATGCAACATTCCTCCGGCACTCCTGGCTGCCCTAAAGGACAAAGAAACAGTCCTTACTACCTACAGCCCATTGACAAATCCTTGAGACAGGCATGGTGACATTCCTCTAAGAATTCAGCTGCCTGCATGTTAATACTTTGCTAAGGGCAAAAGGCAGTCCTAGCCTGACCCCCTCCCCTCCACCAGGATCCTGTAAGTCTACTTTAACGTAAAAAAATTCCTTTGGAAACTTCCTTTATCTCTGACTCCCCAAGATACGTGTTGGCAATCATCCCCCAAGCATATGGCCCACCGATATACATCTGAAGGGTCTCATGACTCAGGTTTTATTAGACAGTAACGAATGACCTTTTCCCAACAGTAGCTAGCCCCCTCAAGGTCCTGGAAACCTTGCTTCCAAAATTCGTTAGAGACTTAGGCTATCCCTAACCCCCTCCTCACTTGAGGGTAAATAATAGGCCATTCCTCAGAACCCAGGGGCAGCAGCTCTTTCTGCCCACGGGTCCTGTCCCCGTGCTTTAATAAACCACCATTTTGCACCAAAGACGCCTCGAGAATTCTTTCTTGGTCGTCGGCTCTGGACTCCACCTCACTGAACCTCACGTATATTCCCCAACCTCATCAACTGTATGAAACATTTTAAAGAGTATGCTTTCAGGTGAATTCCGAAAAAAGGAGAAGAAGAATGAGAAGAGAAGTATGCATTAATTAACCATAATTTTAATTAATCACTGTTTATTGATCACCATTTGGTGCAAGGAACCATGTGAGGCACTGTGGAAGATAGAAGAATATATAAGAAATCTCTGCCCTCAGCATTCTTTTTTTTTTTTTTTTTTACATTTTATTTATTTGACAGAGACACAGCAAGAGAGGGAACACAAGCAGGGGGAGAGAGAGAAGGAGAGGGAGAAGCAGGCTCCCCACTGAGCAGGGAGCCCGACGCAGGGCTCGATCCCAGCGTCCTGGGATCATAACCTGAGCTGAAGACAGACGCTTAACTGAGCCACCCAGGTGCCCCTGCCCTCAGAATTCTTAATAATCTACTTGAAAAGTTAACTCAATGAATATACGAGAGGCTGAAAAAAGACAAATGAGTGAAATACTTCAAAAGAGCAAGATGAATACAGTAACAAGATAATTCATGTCTCAAGTAATAAGCTTTGTGTTTAGGGGATGGTTAGGAACTTGGGGCCAGAATGGTCCAGCTTAGGGTTTTAAGGAGGAAACGAACCATATTCTGAATAATAGGCAAGATGAGAGATAAAAAAAAATTTGGAGGGACCTTAGAAATAATCTAGCTCAACTCTCTTAATTTACAGATGATTCAACTAAGGTCAGACAGTTAAGGGACTTGGTCTGACTCCTTTAAATGGGCAGTAATGGCAGCAAAAAGCCTAAAATGCAGGACCGTTGATGCCCATTCCAAGCCCGTACATCACATAGGGAGTAGCGTCTTCTATGCAGGAAAGGAGAAAGCGTTCTGGAGAGTGGGCAGGACACAGCATAAGCAAGGAAGCAGAGCCAGGAACTTGTCAGTGTAACCACCAGGTACGAGGACAGCAATGCGTGCGTCAGGGGAAGAAGGCACGGAAGGAGGGGGAGGGCAGGGACCCAAAGTGAAGGGGCTTGAATGCAAACCTGCAACTGGCCAGCTGTGTGAAACCCAGAATTCTGGTTTCTCGGACTGCCTTGAAGTCTCCCTCTGACACAGTGGCAGCAGTGTAAATTTTGCCAGAAAATGGTTATTCCCTTCATATTAACCGACTCTCAAGTTCCCCTGGGGGAAGGGAGGAGTGCAGAAGGGAGCTAGGGATGAGTACCGGCACTGCTGGTGAACCTACAGGGGCGGCGATGGATGGTGATCACCAGGCCGTTCCCAGGAACCCTGAGGCAGGAGATTTGGGATAGGGTTGGGAGAAGGTGTATGGGTGTGTGGGCTTTGAGCTCCCCATTGATTTGTGACGATCATCTGGTCTGGAGGGTCTCCTGGTTCATCCTTTTACCACCCTGTCAAATACAAACTAGCACTTTAGAAAACTCTTTGATGGTATTTACTAACTATGTGCCCCCTGTGATCCGGCGATTCCATTCCCAGGCTTAAACCGAAGAGCAATAAACTCATATGTTCCCCAAAAGGCATGAATAAGATTATCCAGAGTAGGTTATTATGAACCCCAAACTGGAAACAACCCGATGTCCATCAGTATTAGAACAGATACATAGGGGCGCCTGGGTGACTCAGTCGTTAAGCGTCTGCCTTCAGCTCAGGGCGTGATCCCGGCGTTGTGGGATCGAGCCCCACATCAGGCTCCTCCGCTAGGAGCCTGCTTCTTCCTCTCCCACTCCCCCTGCTTGTGTTCCCTCTCTCGCTGGCTGTCACTCTCTGTCAAATAAATAAAATCTTAAAAAAAAAAAAAAAAGAACAGATACATAAACGGAGGCGTATGCATACGTGGACTACTACCGAAGAGCTAAAAAGAACAAAGCACTGCCATGTGCACCAACAGAAAGGGCTCTCACACACACGACAGGCGTCACTTTATATGAGACGAAAGAACTGGCAAAAATAATCTGTGTTAACTGAACTCAGAAGAGTGATTGCTCCTCTCTGAGGGTGGGTATTAACCGCAGTGAGGCATAAAAGAAACTCCTGGGGTGCCAGAACTATTCTGTATCTCCATCTGGGTGCCGGTTCTGTTGTTAGGAAGACATGAGTAAAAATCTATTGAACTCTACACTTGTTCGCTTAACTGCATGTAGACCGTACCTTGTGGAGACAAAACAGGAGTGTGTGCACGTGCATTTGCCCTGCCGGCCTCTGAGGTTATTGTGAGACCCCGCAGGTTTTAAAAATGAGATAAATAGCTAAGTATGGTTTTATATGATTTCACTAGCTCAATACTTACTCTGGTTGAAATCGGTTAGATGCACTCACTACCTGTGATTCAGGTGATCCATCAGCTTTTTGAAGCCTCAGCAAAGACACGGAAAGTTCGTTACAGGGAAGCCTGTAGTAGGGGCAGGACGCGCAGTAACTGTAACCCCGCTGAGAACACACGGGAGCTGCCCAAGCCTGCAGCCCTGCTTCGGAAAGAGCCTTTCTGCCCGCGGGGAATTCGGGCTGCTCTGAAACTCTGGGAAGCGTCCCCTGCGGCTGCGTCTTCACATTCCACACCTTCCTTTCCTCTCTGCCCCCCCCACCCCACCCCCAGAAGACGGGAAACACCCTCTACACCACTGCGGGCCACCAGCCCGGAGTCCAAAACCTTATCTTCCCATCAGGCAAATTCACCCCCATCCTGAGATGCCCTCGGCCCTTAGTAATGAGCCACAGACCTTCTGCCAACTCCAGAGTTCGCCTGTCCTGGGTCAACACGTAAGACCGCCTGTGGCCACTCGAACCTGGTGGGCCAATGTTTGGGTGACAGCAAGCAGGGGGTGGGGGGGGTGAGCGGCGAGAATGGAGAAATGGAGAAACCCCCTCCAGCCGGTATGATGTGCAAACCTTGCCTCTGGGCTATTATTTTTCCATCTTTGAAAATGAACAGCGTACTTCAGGCAGCCAAGTATAAACACATGTCTACAAATACTGATAACACTATCTTTATTTGTCCATTACCTGACAAAGCCAGATCACCTGGGGACTGTTTGTTCCTCTATAAAATGAAAATCCACTATCATATGTATTAAAATGTGGGACATTTTCTTCAGAGTATAAACTTTCAAGAGCTGCTTCTATGCCTTTCCTCGTACACGCTCAGATCCTCATGTGTCTTTAACAGCATAACATACAGTGGATTTTAAAATAAAAACTTAAGAGTCTCTGGTTCATTGTTCCAGTTTTTCTTAATTTGACCATATGTTCCATGATGTTTTTGGAGTCTATTCACTACTGTGTCCAGTTTCCAGAGCTCAGAAGCATCTTAGATCTAGGCAGCAATGTGTTGAACAACCTGCAGATATCTCCCCACTGGTTCATTCAAGCAAGTGTTTTTTTACATAATAGATGCTTGGTAAATGTTCAAGGAATGAATATGAATCTTTCAGAATGAATAAATGTGAATTCGTAAGCAACATGTTCACATGAGAAATGCAGTTCACAAATATGAGTATTGCCCAGAATGGAACGTTGGACTCCCTCCCCCACCAGCCCCCACCAAAGGCACTGTATGTGGAAGTACATCAATAAAGATATTAAAATTCAAAATCAAACTTCAATGGAACTTTCTCAAGGGAAAAAAAATTCAAATAATGCTTGATTTCACCGAAGGGACACTTAGAAAAACCAGCTCTCTGATTACAGAGAGCCAAATACAAAATCAGCTGTGAGAAAAGTTAAATGTTCTGAGGAAAATAAATTTCAAAGAAATGCTGCTTATTTTCTCGTCTTGTTTATTTCTGAAAGAATATTTTGAGGAAGAAATTCAGTGGGACTTTTCTGTTCTCTGAAGACTTGGAATTGCTTCTAAGAAACATTTGCCTGGGGTGTAAACTCTATTAGGTGTGGTGGTTTTTTTTTTCCTCACCAGTTAATTAATTTTGCAGGGACGGAGAAGTTAGGAAAAAGCAATGCTAAACCGATTTGTCTCCAGAAAATACATGTCAATCTTATGCTCAGAGAATTTTTTTTCTCATTCGTCCCCTTTTTTCCCACGACCCACTCACTTTTCTTTCTTAAACCGATATGTCAAATTCCAGAAGTAATCCCCAGAAGAAAACCGTGCCTGGAAGGAAATCCGAGTTTGAGTAAAAGTTCCCTTTGTGCAAACAGCTACGCCTGCCCCAAGCTGGTGGCTCATTTCCCAGGGCACCTGCCACCCTCAGAGAGAGGGTGACTTTGCCTCCAGAACTCACCTGTCCGCCGAGAGAGCCGTGAGTGTGAAGACAGACACCCCCACCGAGGTGAGCTGTATAAAGGGGATCAGTTTGCAGCCAATCCTGCCAAACAGCCATCTGTCGGCCAGGTACCTGCTGGCATCCACGGGCGCACACGTTACCAGGAGGAGCAGATCTCCCAAGGCCAGACTGGAGATGAACAGGTTGGGCACGCTGCGCATGGCCTTCACTGTACAGAAGATCTTGATCAGGGTGATGTTGCCGACGAGGCCTATCAGAATGATGACCCCATAGACGGCAGGGATGACATAGAAGATCCCTGGGTGGAACCAGTCGTCGTTCGTGGGGAGAGTTGCACTGCGATTGGAGATGTTGCAGTGCAAGAAGTGGTCCACTTCCAAGTTCAAAAGCAAACAATCATTCAGAGCCATCCTCTAGGTTCTTTCCCACCTGAAAAGTGCTCTTACGTGCTGTTGCTTAACTTTGATTTTGTAGTTGGGTGGAGATGAGGATAAAATCTATGCTGGGCTCTTTATCTTCTTTGACAAAAATTCTGAGTACCGATACACTATGGCATTCAGAACGGCCCGGCACTATTTCGATGCTTGTGCTGCTCTGGTCCTCATATGACCAAAGTAATGCATGTCTAAATTCAATAAGTTAACAACAAAACGACAACAAAAAGTCAGCCTGAATTAAACCCACTCTGTATCAACTCTTTCTACCTCCATTCTAGTCTGAGCCTCCCTGGCTGCAGTTTACTAAGAACTTTTGGCCAGCTATTTTCATACAGCATTTCCTATCTTTCCTGATATTTAGAACCTGAAGGTTTAAAGTGGGTAGAAAAAAAACTGCACTGAGAAAGCCTCAAATCCTATAGGCAGGATGCTGTGCACGTCACTGACTTCCCCAGCAAACAGCAGCTCTGCGGAGCTGAGGCTCTGCAGAGGAACTGGGGCTACTTATAGACAGAGAATGCCAGCCCCCTACTGGACACTTCCATCACTGCCCAGGAGCCTGCACTCCCCAGCTGAGAATCCACCGGCGGACTCCAGCCAACAGACGCCCTGGGCCTCTCATTTCGGAGGTGGCACCCGTGGCAGGTATCATGCAGGCATTGCTAGCCCTCTGCAAAGGCGCTGTGAGTCTCGCTGGTACTGCGCCCAGGAATCCAGATAAAACTCACAGTCCCATTGCTCATCTTTTCCAGTACGTTAGAATGACATGTTCAAGTTGCTATAAAATGGGGTCTGTATCTGAATTAAACGCACGGACGCACACGGGATGTCCATGTGGGAGCTGTCCCACCAGCCTTCCCCAGGGCTCTTTGAACACGGATGGCTACCGAGGAAAAATAGGCATGGGATTTGTGCCTTAAACCTTCAGTAACTGACCTCTGGGAAAAGTCAAAGCAGAACACACACGCTCCTCCGCATAGATTTGCCAGGCCATTACTGTTCCCTTTACCAGGGAGAAATAAAATCGGGAGCCCGCTGCATTCTCAAATCTCAAAGATCAGTAGTCTTTTCCAGAGAAATGGGATGCTTCTCATTGGACCTAAACATTACGTGAACTGGCATTTTGATGCAGTTATTTGCAATTTTTTATTGACTGCCTGCCATGTTTTACAGCAGCTTTCCTCTTGAGCCCCGAGTGGGAAATGAACGGAAGAGGACTTCCAGATAGAATACCAAGGAATTGAGGAGTGGAAAGAAATAACTTACAAGAGTTGTCTGGGTGCCAGAAAGCCTTTACTGAGGAGATACTGCGAGTTTTGAGTTTGGGACCTTTAGCCAACAACTTACACATCCACTACAGGGCTTTATCTTTGAGACTTAGGTGAGGCCTGCTCTTTCGGGTACATCACAGGAAGCCAGGTACTAACCGGTCCCGCCACGGAAGGTTTGGCTCTGCGGGATCCATAAGGAGTAAAGAAGCTTGCACTTACCACCAGGCCAGAGCCACCAAAAAAGACTCCAAGCGCATCGTCATGGTCATTTCCAGTGGCTGGTGACAACACTGAGATGGCCGCCACGCTCTCCCACAAATCCAAAGGGCTTGTGCTCCCCTCGGCCAGCCGTAGAGAGTCTGAGGCCGCGTGCCTGCGGTGGGAAGAGCTGCTCAGTGGAGATCGGCGTCACCGGGGAGGAGTCAATAGCCACGAGCCTGGTGCTGGTGATGAATTGCTAGCACATACCGCAGCAATGCACTCTATGGCTTCTGTGCTTCGATCTTGGCCCCTTCGCGCACTGCCTTGGCCAATGACGTGGGCAAATTACTTGGTGTCTAAACTTCAAGCTCCTAATCTGGAAAGTGGGGATGACTTGTGAAGTCAACTGAAATTATCCACGTTAAGACTTCGCACCATTTGGCACATAGTAAGTACTCAATATTAGCTGCTCTTACTATGTAACTTATTATTGTTGTGATCGAGAGAGATTAGCGTTGTGGTTTTACTCTGGAAAAGCCCAAAAAAGTCAGAAGAGGGATTGACCTCGGATTAAAGGGCGAAATGTCCTACTTATACAGGTGAATCAACAACTCCTCCATTTACGTGAAAGACATTGATCACACATCTGCCAGTTTCCAGGCACTGTGCAAGAGCCTGAGAAAAGTAATATATAGATACATGTTATTATAAGATCTGTTATGATCCCAGCTACTCTAGCTCAGAGTCACGGGACCAGGTTTCAAAGAATAATGCAAGAAGGGTTTTCATATAGATTCTGCAAACACTTCTGTTTGTTTTATACTGAATTAATAATTTTGCTTCTTGAAATTGCTATGGTGGTTTTCTTCTCTGATCATTTACCTTTCTTCCTCTCAATGACGATGATTGCTTCTAGAATTGTTTTTGGTCATCATTACTGGAGAGATAGCCTCATGTGAATCACGCCAAAACTCAGAGGAATTCACCACTTGTGGACCAGGAGAATTAGTGAGACGTCAAACAACCCAGGGTTGTCCTAAAGATTTCTAAGCAGGCAGCAGCAGTCGGCACCGGGCTATAATATTACATTAAACCCAGATATCTTTGGGCCTTTTGACCTTCTGAAAATTCCTTGAGTATTGTTTAAATAGAAATAAACTCCGGCTTATTAAAAAAAAAAAAAAGTGGCAGGAGTTTAGACCCCATTCCCTCCCTAGAATGAAGCAAATACCTTTTCTCCAGAGGTGACATTTAATCTTAAAGGTTGAGTGAGTGTGTGGCAGGACCTCTTGAACAAAGAAAATAGTATGTGCCTAGAATAGAGGCATAAGAGAAAGAGCATGGCAGTGGGCACCATGCAGCTTTAGGTCCAGGAAGGTCACCTGGATCAGAAGAGAGGAGTTGGGGAATGAGCTAGAGAGGCAGGTTTGGGTGACATCGTGATGGATCGTGTATTCTTGTTAGGTTTGGTCCAGACAGCATATTTTTGGTTCACAACGAGGACTCCTGGAGGGACCCCTGGGTGGCTCAGTCGGTTTAGCATCTGCCTTTGGCTCAGGTCATGATCCCAGAGTCCTGGGATTGAGCCCCGCATCGGGCTCCAGCAGGGAGCCTGCTTCTGTCTCTCCCTCTGCTTGCCCCCTCCCCCTGCTTGTGCTCACTTTCTCTCTCTCTCTCTCTGTCAAGTAAATAAATAAATAAATAAAATCTTAAAAAAAAAAAACAAAAAAAGAGGACTTCCGGATGTTGTTTCCTTTTCTTTCTTTAGACACCCCTGGGTGCTGAGTCGGCCTCACTTCTTAATTCCAACTGAGCCATAAGTGTTTCTTCCCAAGTAAGTTAAGCTGATGCTGATAGATACTGATTTCTCACAGCTGGTGTTAGCCTTACGCGTTCCACGGCACTGTAGGCTGTTCTAATCATATTTTAGGAGTAAAGATATATTGAGGTTCAACACCTAGTATTTTCTTGGCACAAGGATGTTTACAAAAGCTAATTAGAAAATTTTGATGTCATTTCAACTAATTAGCTATAATGACTCTTTCCATCCCTACCATTATGTGTCACCTTCTGGCAGATCACCAAACATACTCAGACGTTTGCTTAGCATTTCATTTAATGGTGAACATGAGGTGCTTTTGACTTAGGAAAATGACATAGAACAAATATAAGACAGGGACTTGTTTCCAGATAGGACCGGAGTGTGACTCAGCATCCTTTTTTATGTGTCTGGGCAGGGTGTCACTTCTATTTTAGTCAAGAGAGTCACATTTTCCATTCTTCCAGAAAAGTGGGTTTCCCATGGGACTTGAATATTGGGGTGCGGGCAGGGACTTGGTAGAATTTGGGAGGATGGCTGGACTTGACAGGGCTAAAGAGAGTGGAGACAAAGTCTCTTCCTACCAGCTGGGTGCATGGCACTTTGTCTTCCAGTAGCTGGTATTCTTGGTGGAGTGACAATGAGCATACACAGATAAGATAAAGTAAGTTATAGCGTGAGTAGAATTTGTGGGTGGAGCCAGAGTAAAGAGTAGGGAATGCTTCAGGTCTTTTTAAGAGGCAGCCTGCCTGGAACAAAGGTTTGGAGGGGAGTAATAAATGAGAAATCAAGGGGATTGGATCTGCTGGGGAAGATTATATTTAAGGCTTCAGTTTGGATTTTAGCCTGTAAGACACTGGTTCTTAAAAAAATCATTATGACTGCCTGGGGTGCTTCTTAAAAATACAAATTCTGAGGCCCTACCCCAGACCTATTGAGTCAGAATCTCCAGGGGTGAAAACCAAGAATCGGTATTTTTCATGACATCTCCAGGGGATCTGAGCACTCTCCTGTGCTGGGGACCGATGATGCTGGTGGTGTGAGATCCAGAAAGCCTGGCAATGTGACAGCACGTGGAGGAAGAAGGTGAGTGAGGAAGCACACATAGGAGACTGTTGCTCTGAGCCCTTGCTACTGGCCCTTGAGCCAGCAGCATGGGTGTCACCCAAGAGCCCATTAGAAATACAGAATCGCAGGCACCACCCAGACCTCCCGGATCATCATCTGCATTTTACCAAGATCCTCAGGGATTCGTATGCACGTTATAATAGTCCGAGAGGCAATGATCTAGGTGTTAGGGAGATATGGCAGAAAGGGTTAAGAAACCAGAGCAGAAAGTGGGAACAGATAGGAAAGTGGAATCTCAAGTTCAGAGTGGAAGGAGCAATTGGACCAATCTGAAGCTGAATGAAGAACCACTGAATGGAGGCTTTTTGCTATCCCTGATGATGGCTGGGAACCGTCCCAGCCTGAGTGGCAGATGAGCTCTTTTTGACACAATACGGGGGCAAGAATCTCATTACAAATATAGGGAATATAGGCAACAAAGAAGCGAAGATGGTGAATTTTTCTTGCTATGCTCATGACTCAGAGAATAAAGAGCAAGGGCAAGGAAGAAGCCACTATGGAGAAAAATGCTGAATCTGGTTTTAGGTATACTGAGTTCACTATTTGAACAAGGGAAAGTCAGGAAGCCCACAGAAATGAAAGCTGAAGTCTGAAGTCAAAGAGGTAAATAATTAAGAGGACTGCTTGAGAACTAGCATACTGAATGTCAAATAGTACAAATGTATAGAAGAGGACTTGCCAAGAATCAAGTAAAGTCAGGCTTCAAGGACAAGGTCACGTGGTGAAAGTCAGTCGGTACTGAACACAAGTTCAGTGTCACACGGTGGCAGCACCATGGAGAAGCTGCTGAAGGTTGCAGCGACCCTTGCTTGAGAAGAATCAGAGATGTCACATTTTACTGCGGCAGCAAGAACAGACAAGACAGATGACTATATCCAGATCCTGAAAGGTTGGGATCATTTCAAGTTCTCTTCTCTTTTCTTAACATTCTGTGACTTTTCACGCGGCTTGGAAGCCTAGAAGAGAGATGGGGGCAGTCTTCCGAAAGAAAGCCACGTTTCCCTTCGAGCCACACGAAACTGTGGAAGGAAATGTGGTTGCCCAGAGAAAGCCTAGCATAGAAGATCAAACCCTCAGTCACAGCCAAGGCTAAGAGAACACCTGGTATGGTGGTTTGAAAATATACCCAACAGTTCTTGGTAGTTTTTCCCTCAAGAGGTGAAGATTAATTTCCCTCCCCCTGAGTGTGAGCTGCACGTGACTGGCCTCTAACAGAACAAGGCAGCACTGATAGTGTGTAACGTCCAAAATTAGATGACAAACGATGTTGCAGCTCCCTCTGTGCACTCTCTCTGAATCACTTGCTCTGAAGAAAGTCAGCCACCATGTCATGAGGACAGTCAAGTGGCCCTATGGATAGGTGCATCTGGTGAGGAACTGAGGCCTCCTGTCTGCGGCTATGTGAGTCTTGGAATTAGATCCGCCAGCCCCAGCCTTCAGATGACTGCAGCCCTAGCCTCCATCATGACTGCCACCTCAAGAGATACTTAGAGCCAGAACCACCCAGTCAAGCTACACCCAAATTCCTGACCCATGGAGACTGGGAGTTAGTAAATGTTTTTCATTTTAATCCACTGTGTTATAATTATTTGTTATGTAGCAACAGGTAACACCTGGTAAGTAGAACAGATGGAGAAGGTGACAAAAGAAAACCACCAAAAAGTCAAAAACAAAACAAAACCCAAACAACAACAACAACAAAAACCGAAAAGAAATACCAGAAAAGGCAAGTGCTAGAAACCTGAATTGAACCTTGAGTGGTCAGGCAAGGTATGAGGGGGAAAAAAGTATGGTCAAATCTAAAAAAGTTATGGAGACTAAAATCCATCTGTTACTCGGTAACACCAAAGCTTCTTTTATAGATGAAATATATGTATTTTAAAAATATTTGTAAATGAGCTGAACTTTCTTATCTAGCCACCATAAACCTGGAAATTAGACAACTTATATTCATTCCCCTCTTTACTCAGTGAGCTTGGGCAAATCAAATTAATTCAATGAACATTATTTGCCACTGAACTCTTCTGTGCCATTAAATCTCCCTCCATAAAATACAGGGGCATTTTCCCCATGCCTATGGCTCCAGGACAACCCGAGGTATTAGTACCACCCAGTGGCACCTAATGCCATGGAGAGTGGCAGCTTCCCTCTACCCTCAGTCATCTCTCTTTCCAGCTATTTCTTCCTTTCTTCCAGAAGAATCCAATCAGTACAGCCCCAGAATCCCTAAAACACATCCCTGTGTTATTTCTACCTCCAATAACAGATCTGACGAGATAAATGTTACTAGGAGGGATTCCTTTTTAAACACTTTATTTTGAAATAACTTTAGGTTTACAGAAATTTGCAACAATAGCACAAAGAGTTCCCATATACCCTTCCCCCAGCTTCCTCTATTGTCGACGTCTACGACGTCTACAAAACGAAGAAATTAGCATGGGTACAATACGACTATCTGAACTTCAGACTTTCTTCAGATGGCACCAGTCTTTCTATTACTGTCATTCTCTGTTCCAGGATCCAGTCCAAGATACCACACTCCATTCAGTCCTTATGATTCCTAGTTTCCTCTTTTCTGTGACACTGTCTCCGACTTTCCTGTTTGTGATGACCTTGACACTGGTGAAGAGCACTAGTCAGGTATTGTGTAGAGCATCCCTCCATTTGGGTTTGTCTGATGTCTTTTCATTATAAGACAGGGGAGAGAAACCACACAGGCGAGGTGCTCTTCTCCTCACATTATATCTGAGAGTATGTCTTAGTTGCTGTTGTAATAAATTACCATGAATTTAGTGGATGAAAATGACAGAAATTTATTCTCTTATAATTCTGAAGGCCAGAAGTCTGAAATGAGTTTTATGGGGCTAAAATCAACGCTGGCAGACCTGCTTCTTTCAGCAGGCTCCAGGGAGAATTGCTCCTTGCTTCTTCCAGCCTCTGGAGGCTCCCAGCATTCCTTGGCAGGTGGTACAGCACTCCAGCATCTGCTTCTGTCATCACATTCTCTTCTTCCATAGTCAGATCTCTCTCTGCCTCCCTCTTATAAGGACTCATTTTTTTTTTTAAGATTTTATTTATTTATTTGACACAGAGAGAGAGAGTGAGCACAAGCAGGGGGAGCAGAGGCAGAGGGAGAGGGAAGCAGGCTCCCCCTGAGCAGAGAGCCCAATGCAGGGCTCCATCCCAGGACCCCGGGATCATGACCTGAGCCGAAGGCAGACGCTTAACCAACTGAGCCCCCCAGGCGCCCCTATAAGGACCCTTTTTTTTTTTTAAGATTTTATTTATTTATTCGACAGAGATAGAGACAGCCAGCGAGAGAGGGAACACAAGCAGGGGGAGTGGGAAAGGAAGAAGCAGGCTCCCAGCGGAGGAGCCTGATGTGGGGCTCGATCCCACAACGCCGGGATCACGCCCTGAGCCGAAGGCAGAGGCTTAACTGCTGTGCCATCCAGGCGCCCCCCCTATAAGGACTCTTAAGATTACATGGGGCCTACCCAGATAATCCAGGGTAATTCCCCATCTCAATTGCAATCGCAAAGTCCCTTTTGTCACATAACGTTTGCCGTATAACATAGTTGCAGTATCCAGGGATCAGAACCTGGATATCAACAGGGGCCTTTATTTGGCCTACCACGGGCTATGTGATATCCACATGATTTATCAGTAGTGATGTTAACCTTGATCACTTGGTTAAGGTGATACCTATCAGGATTCTCCACTGTAGAGTCATTATTTGGGGGGATAGGTTCCTTTTAATGACCAGAAGTATGATCGTGCTCAGACCTAAAGTAATGATGTTGACACTGTGTGGCCATCCAACACCACGAATACGAAGTGCCACACCCCGCCAGCCCCAGTTCTGGGCCCTGCGATGGTCCCTACTCTCAGGGAGCCATTTGCCTAATTAGGACAACATGTTCAGTTTCTTGTGTTTACAAACTAGCTTTCTTTTTAAATAATCCAGACACTGCTTGGGTGATGACCTTTGATTATATAGAGAGTTTCAGGTCATGTGAAAATGGAAACTAATTTTCTTATGGTTTCTGAAGTACAGTTGGACTTTCTGTGACTATTTCCCACTATTACAAGCTCTCTTGGATTTTCTTCCCAAAGGTGGAGTATTATCTCACAGGCAAACCAATAAAAATGCCATCAGGTTTCTCATGAGAAAGTCTGGTTTTTATTATGTTTCCAGCCAGCTTTATGGGACAGAAAAAGTTGGGATGCACCCCCGGACTCTGGGTGCTCGTGTAACTAAAGTGAATTTCCATCCCTCACATGTCACCCTTTTTCTTTGGCCTGTAAAATAATATACCATGTTCTCTAAGGAAGATGCTGGGAAACAGGTTACCCAGAGATTTTTCTCCAGACGCCACTGTAGCTCTTCAAACTCAGAGTGGTTCCATGGGAACTCACACTCGGTATAAAAACTTGGTTATTTTTACTGCTTGAAGGAGGTTCACCTTAAATTAACTCCAAGTCATGTCTGAAATACATATCCCACCCCAGGTTCTTCAAGTCACGTACTCATGAAATAGAACTGAGAAGTACACAGGAGTTTATCATTCACATACTGCAGAATTCAAACTTCCCCTTGACCTACCACAGGGTATCAGAGGCAGAGTCTCATTCAAGCTGCTTTGATGAAATCACTTTTACATTCTCTGTGCTTCCATGTTTCTTCATATATAAAAGGGATTTAAATGCCATTAAGGTTTTTCAGCTTTATCTCAGAGAGTTGTTGCAGATTAAAATAAAGTAACAAATACGAAGGCACGTATTAAGGTAAAAAGTCCTAAATAATTTCAAGTTACTGTGTAGTAAATTATTGGTAATTTTTGAGGTGTGATAGTAGTATTCTAGTTATGTTTTTTAAAGTCCTTATCATTTAGAGCGGGGGGGGTGGTTATCAAACTTTTTCTTAAAGGGCCAAATAGTAAATATTTTAGGCTTTAGGGCCCACAGGGTCTCTGGGAAGGCAGGCAATGGACACGAGGTAAATGAATGGGCTGCTTTCCAATAAACCTTATTGATAAAACAGGAGGTTGACCCATGGGCCAGAGTTTGCCAACCTCTGTTTCAAAGAAACTTACTCAAATACTTAGGGGTGAAATGATAGGATAGCCAGGATTTGCTTCAAAAATCATACGGGAAGTGGAGAAGTGGGTCAGGGTAAAAATGAAACAGGACTGGTCCCAAGATGGTAACGACAGATGAAGGGTATGGGACAGCTCGTGTTATCCACGTGTCTATTTTGTACGGGTTTTAAATCTTCCACTGTTAAAAGCTTGTACAATGTCTAAAATAGAATCTAGTATTAACAGGATTAATAATGCCAACCAAGTAACTCTGCACATGTCTCTGAGGCCTTGGCTTGTGGCATACATTGGGGCTTCCCAGAAGGCTGGCAGCATCCCGGCCATTCTGGTATGCCCTTCTTCTGGTCTGCATCAATCTGAAGGCCTGAGATTGAAATGCCGTGGAGTGCACATGATTTGGGATGGAACTGACTTCAGATTGGCCAGCGGACGGTCAGCCTAGCAAAGTGCCTCTTCGATGCAGTGGGGAAAGGGACTGATTTGCTTTTTTTACTACCCTCTCTCTCTCTCATCCTTTCCCATTCCTCCCCACAGCTGTATCAATGTATTTTAAATTCTGCTTGTGTCCTACAGAAGTTAAAGAGTGAGATCAGTTTTTAGTCCAAATTCTTTTCTATGTAGGTGGGCTAAATGGGGCTATCACAGGGTCAGAGAAACTAGATATGGCTTTTCCTATATCCCTATTTTCCTATATGACTTTCATGGGCATAAATGATTTTTCTAGACCCTTATGCAGAAATTCTAGAGAGTGCCTTCTCATACTTCAATGACAACTAACACTCCATTTCCCACCCCACCCCCCACTCGAAAGCTTCTATACCAGCATTCACCTTTCTGTTTCTTTTAGCCAGTTTTCCCTTCCTTTTCCTCTAAATTGCTAGTTAATGGGTGATACCGGGTTTATGGGAAGAAGTGAGGATGGAGGATATATAATAGGAAGAGCTAACAGTGATTTAGATACTTTATATGCATGCCCCCATGGAGTCCTCACAACCGCGCTATGATATGGGACTCTTTACATGCTTTTTACAGATGAGGACACGAGGTATGAGGTGGGGAAGCAATCTGCCTGAACTCACATGGGCTAGGAAGTGTGCTCTGATAACTGGGTACTTAAGCACCACATTGCATGCCTCTCAGGGGACAAAGGGTAGAACTGAGGAGACCTCGGGGTTCTCCTGGGAGGTGAAATGGACAGATAGGAAGGAGAAAAAAAGTGTGCTGAAACACAAGTAGAAACTAGGGATAAATAATTAGGGAGCTGAAAAACAAATGGGAAAAAACATAGAATCCAGCAGCTGTGGTTTCTATTTCTTCCTCAGCAATGGTGTCCTGTATTTTTTTGTTTTTGCGTTTTTCTTTTTTGTTTTGTTTTGGGTTTTTTGCCTCTAGGGAAATAAACAGGATGCTCAGTTCCTGTCTCATGTCTACAGTCACATTTCTTTAATATCAAAGTAATTTAAGATGTAGAGTAGGGAGAAGAAGCTCACTGGGTCCCAGGGGTGACAGGACCTCAACTATGCTCCCTCTTCCAATAAACAAGATGAAACATCTTTATGGAAACATAAAGCAAATTATGCACCATTCTTCTGAAGGCACTGCTGTGCTTCCGGGTGACTCTTTTTTTTTGTATTTTAGGATTTTTTTTTTTTAAAGTAATCTCTACACTCAATGTGTGGCTCAGACTTACAACCCTGAGATCAAGAGTCACATGCTCTACCGACTGAGCCAGCCGGGCGCCGCCTGGTTGACTCTTAACAACAATGAACATTCCCCATTTCTGATCCCATGGCGAAGAGGCTACTTGTAGGATCAGAGCATGACTTGATGTGCTGTTTTTTATTTCCCCCTCACACACCCTCCGCCCTGTCCTAATTCCACTTCTGCATCCCTTTGCCAACAGTGAAGATGCCACCTTTCAAAAGGAACAGCTCAGCTGTTCTACTGCGATTAGAAAGACCTCACTCCAATCATCCAAACATGCGCTCCTCTTCATTCACTTGTAAACGCCACGTTTGACGATTATGATTGACAGAAGTCTTGTTCCTTGGGGTCTGTATCATCATTGGAATCAATTTCTGAAGCACATTCTCTTTCCTTAATCAAAGGCCTGAAAATATGGGAAACTTGCCTTTGATAAGTGATTGGCCAGAACCCCCAACCCCCTGCCGCAGGCTGTGAGGTTGACTTATGGGGGGGGGGGGTCCCTCAATATGGCGCCTGTTTGTCAAGCATCCAAAAAATAAAAGAATAGAAAGTCAATAGCTCTGAGCAGGTTATAGCAGACGATGATGTTTATGGGCTTCTGAAGCATTTTGTTTGAGACTGACTTACGGGGGGGGGGGAGGGGGTCCCTCAATATGGCGCCTGTTTGTCAAGCATCCAAAAGATACAATAGAAAGTCAATAGCTCTGAGCAGGTTATAGCAGACGATGATGTTTATGGGCTTCTGAAGCATTTTGTTTGAGACTGAGTGACTTCAAATGGTCAGAGGAGCAGAACTTAATTAACAATTTTTAAAAACCTTCAATTAAAAAATCATTGAGGTGCAAACAATCAGATCAGAGAATGAATGAGGACAGGCAATCCGGAAGCAACACGCACTGCACTCTGGGAAGAAAAATGCTTTCTACCCTTTCTCAGAAACGAGGATATTCAAAAAGCAGGGCTAACGTTCTTCCTTAGATGCAGCTGCTGCCCAGCCTGACCTGAACCATTTGCCCCTTAAATTCTCACTCTGAGCTTGAGGTCCTTTCAAGAGTACTTGTATGTGGGAACATGTGCAGTGAGGGGACAGGAGTTATAATCAGCATTTGTTGACTATTCACTATGTGCCGGGCGCTATTCTAAATGCTTCCTTCTCTTTTGATTGTCACCCCTGTTAGGTAAGTATGTACTATTACTAACCCCATCTTAAAGAGGAGGAAACCAAAGTCCAGAGAGACTTTTATAATTTACCCAAGATTAGTGCTAAAGCCAGATTTCAAACTCAGGCAATCTGCCCCAGAGTCCATGCTCTTAATACCATGTCAGTTCCATGGGATTTCTAGAAAAGAATTCACGCTATCTGGAATCAAATAGTTCTTAGATTTCAAAAGGAAACCCCCCTCCCTTTCTTAGCTGAGGAAACTGAGACCCAGAGAGGTTAAGAGATGGTCAGAGTAAACTAACGTTGAGTGGGGGGTTAGTCAGAAATCAGGTCTGCTGTGAGCTTACCTATTTCTCTTCTTCCATCTCCCATCCATGGTGTCCTCCCAGGAGACATTTCATCAAAAGAACCATGGTATCCATGGAGAAGCACTTCTCAGATCTTCCTTCCAGACAAAATGTGTTGTTCAGCCACACGGAGTATGGTTAGCTGAGAACCTCCAGCTGTTAAGTGCCTTCAAGATCCACTTTAACTTTTGAGCTGGGGCCATGGAATGAAGTCTGACCAATATACTCAACAGGCCTGGTGGGGGAAACAGAGACAGGGAAAGATTCTTTGCTTCTGCCATGGATAAAGTTAATTCTGCAGATTTCCCAGGGGCCTCTTTTCTTCCATTCCCTTTATGTTCCTCTCCTGTGTTTCCTCTCCTTTTTACTCCTTGATTTTCTGAAATGCGAAGTGGCCAACTGTAATTGTTATGACTCCTGGGTTCAAGCTGTTGATGTTATTAGGGTCTGCAGATTGGGGAGTGGAGGACAAACTGAGGCCAATTTTTCTCTGTTGAAAGCTTCCATCCTAGTTCTCACTGCTGGGTGTCCACGTGTGCACCTCAGTGTGCTGAGGAGCGAAAAGCATGGGCATGAGCCACGTTAAATTGGCAACAACGGTGCAGCTCTCAATAGTGTTTCCTGCATATATGAAATGCGCAACCTTGCGCTAGATTCACAACTTCTATATATTTCTATTTTACCATTTAGACAATAGGAATGATAATCTCTAATTCACAAGGTAGTTGTGAAAATTAAATGACACATACCGATGCTCAATAAACAATAGTTCCCTTTCTCAAGATCACAGTCAAATTTTGTTTGATCTTCATAGTGCAGTCCATTATGGTCTTTTTTTTTTAAAGATTTTATTTACTTATTTGACAGAGACAGCCAGCGAGAGAGGGAACACAGCAGGGGAGCGGGAGAGGAAGCAGCAGGCTCCCAGCGGAGGAGCCCGATATGGGGCTCGATCCCACAACGCTGGGATCACGCCCTGAGCCAAAGGCAGACGCTTAACGGCTTTGCCACCCAGGCGCCCCTCCATTATGGTCTCTTGAACCATATTTGTATAAAATTAGCTAATTCCCACATTTTATGGGGAGACCTGATTTTTCGCTATAAGCATGCTGCCTTTATGTGACTACAGAATACAAAATACGTTATATGTAATAAAAATTATATGTCATAAGCAATATACTTATTTTTTTGGACAGACAAATCAAAGATTTGATAAGGAAGCTGATGTGTAAAACTGATTGGGAAAAGCAAATCTTATTGGTGAGTAGGAGATTTTGTTCTAATTCATGATAAGATGAAAAGGGATGTTAGGGTTCTAATTTATGACTATGAGGGACTAAAATATTAGGGAAAACAGGTTTTCAAACTGCTGTCACATTTATTCACACACCCACTAACTCATCCATGTGCCTCTTCATCCACCACTAGTCGCTGTCTTCCATCCATCAGTTTATTGTCGAGCCATTCATCTACACATGCATCCATCTTTCCATTCACCAAACCATTCCAATGATCCATTCAAGGCAGTAACATTGCAGTGCACAGAAACCCATGTAAGAAATGATCCTTACCATATGGGAACTTTCCATTTAATAGGGACAAAAGAAAAGGAGGGGAAATATGAGATAAATGTTCCCAAGAGTTGTAGAATAAGCCTACAGATGTCCCAAGCAGAAGAAATGACACCTGACAGAAGAGAAAGACAAATTTCTTCAATGGAAGAGACAGAATTGATTTTGGGTTTTGAAGATTCTTGAAGAATTAGTAGGATACCATAAACAGAAAAGAGAGTGCATTTGGGGCCAAGAAGGTGGTAGAGAGGGCAAGTCATAACTCCAGGAATGGTGAATATTTTGCTTTAGCCAGATGATAGTGATAGAAGATCAAACCTAAAAGGTTTACATTGGGTGGGTGGGTGGGTGCGGAACATGGAAGGTCTACAATAATGGTCTGAGAAATTTGGTGTTTTCTTGGTAAGCATGCAAGGACACCGACATTTTTAAGTAGTAGACTGATACAGTCAAAGTTGCATGTGCCAAATATTTTTAATTAATTTCAACTTTCAAGTAGCTATTTAAATAGCTAAAATATAATAAACTGGAGGTTCCAAAACTTTCTCTGCTCACAGTACTCTGTGTCTCTGTAGTTTTTTTGTGGGATTTCTAGGCCAAAAGAATCACCTAACAATTCCATTTGTTAAGTAATTAAGTTTGAACAACTTATTAAATATTTATATCCTAACAATTAGCAGCCATTTGGAAAAAATAATGCATATAAATAAAAAAATCTTTTAAACTTCAGTCTTCAATAACCACAGTTACTTCCCAATGGGATGTGTGCACCTGCTGGGCACTGCACAATTTCTCAAACCTTGGAATCAGATTGGCACCACCACCCCCATTTCCTGTTCTGCATTGATTTTCGCTTGGTATTTGGTTTTTGAACACCAGGTTTTCAAAGACATCACGTTATCAAAAGTAATGTCACCAGATCTAATGTTGAACCTGTGAACTACCTCAAGTTAGTAGTTTGCATAGTGTCCAAAAGATGTTGCATAGCCCTGAGTTTCCCTCAAAAATTTAAAATATCCTGCTAATCTCACTCTTGGGTATATATCCAAAGGAAAGGAAATCCGTATCTCAAAGAGATATCTGCACTCCCATGTTCATTGCAGCATTATTCACAGGAATGAAGCTATGGAAGCAATCTAAAAGTCTTTTCACAGAAAAAATGGATAAAGAAAATGTGATTATATACATATGTAGTGCGTATATACATTATACAGCATAAAACAGAAGGAAGGCCTGCTAGTTGTGACAAAATGGATGAAACTCGGAGGTATCATGCTAAGTGAAATAAGCCAGACAGTGAAAGACAAGTACTATATGGTATCACTTAAATGTATAACCAGAAAAAAAAAAAGGCTAATTTCATAGAAACAGAGAATAGAATGGTAGTTGCCAAGGGTCACGGGGTGGGGGAAATGGAAAGGTGTTGGTCAAAGGGTACAAACTTCCAGTTATAAGATTAGTAAGTTTGGAAGATCTAATATACAGCATGATGACTATCATTCATAAATGGTACCGTAGACTTGAAAGTTGTGGAGAATAGATATTAGGCATTCTCACCACTCACACACAAACATACACCGAAGAGTTAACTATGCGAGGTGCTGAATGTGTTCATTCTCTTGATCTCCGTTATCATGCTACAATGTGTATGCAGATCAAATCCTCACACTGTACATTTTAAATATATACAGTTACATTTTGGCAATTAATCCTCAATAAACTTGGAAACCAATAGACAAACACATAAATAGAATATCCTGCTGCCCTCACTGTGAATTTCCCACAGTGCTCCAGAGTACCTTAGTACTCTTAGTGCATGACTTGGGAATTCAATATTTAATTGCCGGGTACTGCCCTAGGCATTCTATATATACTGTTTCATTTAATCCTCACAATGCCCCAGTTTTCAGATGGTGAAACTGAGGTCACAGAGCTGAAAAGTGATGAAATTGCCCATAAACCCCATGTAGCACCTCTACTGATACATATCAAAGGACACTGTGCTTACCTGCTTCAGTCCATCTTTCCCCAAACTGACTCTAAAGGACCTAAGAGTGTGTTTCTTGATCTTACCCGATTGGTTTAATTTCCCCAGAAGCAGGCCCGGAGACATGAATTTTAGTGCAAATAATTTATTTGTGAGATAATTAAGGAAGTTCTGACAGGTGAGTGAGGAAGTGCGTCAGGAAAGGGAAGGAATGACTAAAGGGTGCACTTGACCTAGCAACGTTTCACAGTGGGTGACGGAGCTCAATCACACTCGGAAGTCTGGGACCCAGTGTAGAGCACGTAGCTCAGAATTATCCTACTGGAGGGACAAGGAAGCTGGGGTATTTACACACCAATTTCCACATGACATTGCTTTAAACCTGCTGGGGAATTGGACGGGCATTAATTTCTTGGCCTGCCATGTGAATTGTCAGAAAGGGCTTCAGTAGCCAGAGACAATTCTCCGAAAAAGAGATGAGATTTTTGTCAGCTAGAAATCAGATCTGTCCACTAAAATGGTAAGACCCAACTAGATATGGGTGAGGCAGAGACAGTAACTGCTTCATCGGCAGTCTGGGACAGGACTTAAAAAATGACTGAGGGGGGCGGGCAGTGCTTTTCCACATGGGCGAATCAGACTACCTGCGAGGCATGTACAGTTTGTAAAACCATACTTAATAGAAGATGATTTTATATTTAGAAAATAAAAAATATTGTTTTGCTTTTATCTCTTTGGTTGGTGAATATATAGAGAAGATAGTAATTTTCAAGAGAATTCAGCATAAAAGTACAGCACTGAGACAGACGAGTCTCAGAAGTGTCTTTTGTTTAAAATGTTTGAGAAGGGCTAAGCCAGATCCCTCCTGGCAAAGTGGTACCTAAGGAGGAGAGCATTTGCTAATGTGGGCTTTCCATTTTGTTTTTCTAGCCAAAGGGAAAGAAGGCACAGATCTCTCAACTGAAACAGAAAGCTGAGATTTAAATTCCCATTTCATCTACATCTTTAGGGCCATGTTGAGAGTTTATCTCAACAGAGAAAAAAATGACCTTTGGGAATATGCACAAGCATTTAGCAGGAAGACTCAGTTTCTAAATGCATTCTCAGCAAAATTAAATGAGTTTGCCATGTTCCAATTCAACTTAGCTATGCGCCATGAAACTGAGAAGTTTTCTATAAATTGCATTTTAGAAACCATTTTAAAATGTCAGGTAATAATCTCTAAGGGGGAAAAATAAGAGAACTACAAATTAAGTCACTAAAATCAGCTATTTATCATTAATTTCCATTTCCTAATGGAAATGACTGACTCACACCTTTGCTGAATTCCATTTTGGGCAACAATTTTTTTATGCTAATCTGCAGGCTCATTCTTCAAACAAAATACATGAAAACAATCTTAGTTTAGGCCTTAACTGTGATTCAGATATGTCTGGTGAATTTATATCTATAAACTGATTTGCATAAATGCCCTTCGCTGAATGAAGAGGAAGTTGCTCTATCAACTTAGGGAAGAGTCAGAAATGGTCTTTTGAATATAGGCCTGGCTCTGTATAGTCATGTCTGAACTTTCTGGAGAAACAGGATAACAGGAAAAACTTAGGAACCCATTTTCATAAGAAATTCTGAATATGCAGGTCCAGGATGCATTGTACTATAGCTCTGCTGAGGATGTGGAAGAAGGCTGCAAGGAACACAGTGTCACTTTGGCAACTCAAGGGTTCACAGCTCTGGGGCACCTGGGCGTCCCAGAGAGACTGGCTGTAATGATGAATAGCACCAAGTAGCAGATGTTCTTGAGGGGCTCGAGGGGAAGATGAGAAGGCTTCTCTTGAGCCACCAGAAAGGATTTTGCAAAACCAGTGAAATCTGAACTTTTCTTTCTAACATGACCACTTTAGTACCCACAGGCTGGAGAAACTTGGGTTGACAATGAATGAAAACAGTACCATGTTGAACATGCATCAATGTCATATGCCTTTGCAGATAGTAATTATGGGAATGTATGAAAGGTTTTTATTTTATTTTTTATTTTTTAAAAGATTTTATTTATTTATTTGACAGACAGAGAGACAGCCAGAGAGAGGGAACACAAGCAGGGGGAGTGGGAGAGGAAGAAGCAGGCTCCCAGCGGAGGAGCCCGATGTGGGGCTCGATCCCAGAAAGCTGGGATCATGCCCTGAGCCGAAGGCAGACGCTTAACGACTAAGCCACCCAGGCGCCCCATGAAAGGCTTTTAATTATGTGAACAGAAAATAGAAAGAATTTATATAAAATATATGTAACCATTTGTGCAGTGTTGTATCATCTTGATAATTTACATTTCCAGAGACAGATTTTAAATGTATCTATTGTATGCTTCACTGAGTGCCTGCCTGGTTACTGGGAAAGGCCCTGGATGGGTGGGGGGTGCGTCAGGGACCTGAATCCTAGTGTCCTAAATGAACCATTATGTAGCTCTTTGAGCACAGGCAAATTTTGCATGGATGATTAAATGGTCGGCCCTAACTGTTGATCCATTCCTCAATCCATACCCTTGGCAGGGCCTCATCGTGGGCAGAGAATATTTCCCTGCCCCTTGACTTTGGGCTTGGCCATGTGACTTACATTGGCCAATAACATGTGTGTGGAAATAACAGTCTTTCTGTTCCAAGTCTAGGCCTTAAAAGACCTCCTGCGCATCTACTTGCTCTCTTGTGCCTCTACCATTACCAGAGGAAAACCTCCTCCAATTGGCCACTGGTTCAAGGAAGGTGAGAGTCATTTGGGGTAAACCTGACGACCTAAAATGTGAAAACAGAACTGCTCTGGCCACAAAAACCCTACATCAGCCAAACCCTGACTCAGCAAATGCCCAGGGATGCATTAGCTAAATACATGCTCATTGTAAGCTGCTAAGATCCTGTAGCTGTTTGTTATACAGCCGTAGTTGACTGATACATCTTGTGATATCTATGGGCTTCAGTTTCCTCATCTGTGAACTATATAGCCTCAGAATTTTTTTCTAAAATAAACTCCTCTTCGTTTCTATATAGCTGAATGTTTTTCTTTATCTTTTCTTGTACTTCTAAAGCGCATTGATTTCAGGGAGTGCTGCTCCGTGGCTGGATATGTCAGTTCCGTATTAATGAAACTCACTGGGCAATAGAAAGTCTTTCAACCGTGTAGCTAAGGAGCCACATGAAATGTGCAGAGATTGAGCCTCAGATACACAGTACACCTTTAATTTCTGACCTTCAAAGTAAAAGTTTCAGCAAGAGCCCCTTGTTTCTTTATTGACTGAAAAGAAGTATGTCTCCTGGACAGACAGGCGTGAGGGGAAGAAGACTCAGTGTCTCCCAGACTCCTTGGAAGCATTTACATTTTTGGCTTACAGAATTCCAACCAAAAGTTTCAGTCAAGGTTTACCTTTGCAGACCAGCAAACATTAGCCTCCTCTCTGGGAAGATATTTCTGTATTCCTTTTTTATAACAAATTCTTGACAGGGCAAAGTAACAGTATTCAACCTCTTTCTACATAGAAAGTCAACTTTCCCCTTTGTTTTTCTTCCTTTTCTTTGCTGCATTAAAAGTATCTAAAAAAACCTACTTCACCGCCAACACTGCTACTACAGGCAGAATGCAAACATAGAGCCTTCCAGGCTAATAAGTTTTAAGTTGCTAAAGATTCGGTTTACCAAACTTTATTAAGAAAAAAAAAGAGAGAGAGGTGGGGGGGGTGAAGGGGGGTATATGTGCGATAAATAGGTAAATAGGGTGTAGGGCTGAGCTGAACCCTGGACGAACTAGGGGTGGAACAAGACAGTGGGTGTGGTAGGCTGAAAATGTCCCCCCAAAATATATCAGGTTCTAATCTCTGGAACCTAGAAATGTTACCTTATACAGGAATAAAATCTTTACAGATGTGGTTAAGAATCCTGAGATGGAGAGATTATCCAGGATTATCAGGGTGGGCACTAAATGCAATCATATGTATCTTTATAAGAGGGAGGTAGAGGGGAACTTGACAAACAAAAGAGGAGAAGGCAATGCAGCCACAGAGGCAGAACTGCAGTGATAGAGCCACAAACTATGGAAGCCAGCAGCCACCAGAAGCTGGAAGAGGCAAGGAAAGGACCATCCCTAGAGCCTCTTGAGGGAGTCTAGCCCTGCGGACACCTTGATTTCAGCCCGGTGACACTGTCAAGATCCTTAGGTTAATCATATCTGCAAAGATCCTGCTTCCATATAAAGTAACATCTCTCTCCCCACCCCTCTTCCCGCACCAACCTCCTACTGCCCAAACAGATGCTAAACTGGGGAATGAGCGAATGGCTTCTCTTCCTTGTAGCCTCCCCATTCTCTAAGAATGGTTTTATTCCTCCCATGGCTTCCCATGTGAAAGAAAAAATAATTTTATATATTTATATAATATATATTTTATAGAGAATAATACATATAGTCTATACATAATGTATATATTATAGTTATTTATTAAGTCATATTTCCTAAAAGAGGTTTAAGAATATAGGCATATAGGGGCACCTGGGTGGCACAGTGGTTAAGCGTCTGCCTTCGGCTCAGGGCGTGATCCCAGCGTTCTGGGATCGAGCCCCACATTGGGCTCCTCCGCTACGAGCCTGCTTCTTCCTCTCCCACTCCCCCTGCTTGTGTTCCCTCTCTCGCTGGCTGTCTCTATCTCTGTCAAATAAATAAATAAAATCTTTAAAAAAAAAAAGAATACAGGCATATATATGCATCAACAAGTAGAACTTTCAATGCAAAGATACATTGATACTTTTCCTCTTTTGGAGAACCATCACCCATGACCTACCCTAGAGACACAGGAAATCCAGTGTAATCTGACTTTTCTCATTGTCCCAGTGGCTCTGAACACTGCCCAGAAGCCAATTCAGTTCTTCCTGGTTTGTGCAAGGAAGATTAGAGTTCAGGCTGATCTTCTTTATCTCCCTAATTGTTAGAAGGCACAGAGAGTCCTGAGGCTGTCCCCAAATCTAGCAGTCTGTTGGTAATCGCTCCTCCTTGGCTTCTAAGCACTTCTGAGAAAGGAGGAGATCAGTCTCTAACAGAACCAGCTACTGTGTTACGGATTTATTATCTTAGCCCCCTTTAAGCACTCAAATAAACCTTGGATGCAAAGAAGACTTGTCAGGGGTTATAGAGAAAGCTCTATAAGCTATAAGTTGTCAATAAAATTCTACTGAATTCACTTTCTCATACTTCTTCTGCTTGTCTTTAAAATCCCCAATTGATTTTTTTTCACAATACACAGTGTCACCCGGCTAGGGCTGTTTCTAGTTGTAGGCAGGGAGTTCTCAATGAAATAGCAGTTATTTGGTGCTGCTTTTGCAAAGTCAGCAAGTATATCACACAAAAGGGCACCCCCCCACACACACACACAGATCTTCTGGGGAGGCATGTGCCTGTTTTCTTAGCCAAATTCATTTCTACTGCTCACTCCCTTTGGTTGTGCACCTGTAATCTGATCGCACAGTATAATAACTCAATTTTGCTTAATCTGACTATACCTGACTGAAAATGAAAAGCAGAGTTTATATGATATATTGAAGGATCTGTAAGAGGAATCTTTAAAATTTTAGTGGACTATAATAGTTTAAATGCAGAGTTTCTTTGCCTTATCACTGTTGACATTTGGGGCTGAATAATTCTTTGTTGTGGGGAGAATGTCCTGTGCATCATAGAATATGTAGCAGCACCCCTGGCTTCAATTCACTAGATGCCAATAGCGCTCCCCTCTCCCATTTGGGACAACCACAAATGTCTCTAGACATTGTCAAATGTTCCCAGGGACTGGGGGTCAAGAACAACCAGTTTAAATTATAAATCCATTTTGAGAAGATGCCTGGAGCAGAGAGATTGTGTTGAAAACATGCATTAGAAAGTGTGACAGCCAGCCTCCAAGATGGCTTCCAGTGAATAAAACTGACTAATTGGATATTGTGAAACTGACAGAGTGTGATCTTTTAAGCTAAGTCATAAGAAACACTGTTCTCTTAGATTACTTACTCTAGGGAACCTAGCTGCCATGCCATGAGGACACTCAGCAGCCTTATGCAGAGGTCTACATGTCAAGAGGCTCATGAGAAAGCCACCTTGGAAATGGATCCTCCAGCCCCTGTCAAGCCATCGGATGACTTCATCTCAGCTAGAGGTTGGCTGATCTTGGCTGGGCGTGGCTCCAGGCTGTGGGTTCAGTTAATCTCTGCTTCACACGTCTCTCACCTTCCTTAGACCAACAGCCTACCCGAGGCATGCTTTTTTTAGGGCTATGGCAGAAGTGCAAGAGTGCAAGCAGAGGAAGGAGCCGAGATGCCCTTCAACAGATGACTGGATTAAGAAGTTGTGGTCCATATATACAATGGAATATTACTCAGCTATCAGAAAGAACGAGTTCTCAACATTTGCTACAACATGGATGGCACTGGAGGAGATAATGCTAAGTGAAATAAGTCAAGCAGAGAAAGACAACTATCATATGATTTCTCTCATCTATGGAACATAAGAACTAGGATGATCAGTAGGGGAAGAAAGGGATAAAGAAAGGGGGGGTAATCAGAAGGGGGAATGAAACATGAGAGACTATGGACTATGAGAAACAAACTGAGGACTTCAGAGGGGAGGGGGGTGGGGGAATGGGATGGACCGGTGATGGGTGGTAAGGAGGGCACGTATTGCATGGTGCACTGGGTGTTATACGCAACTAATGAATCATCGAGCCTTACATCAGAAACCGGGGATGTGGGGCACCTGGGTGGCACAGCGGTTAAGCGTCTGCCTTCGGCTCAGGGCGTGATCCCAGCGTTATGGGATCGAGCCCCACATCAGGCTCCTCCACTATGAGCCTGCTTCTTCCTCTCCCACTCCCCCTGCTTGTGTTCCCTCTCTCCCTGGCTGTCTCTATCTCTGTCGAATAAATAAATAAAATCTTTAAAAAAAAAAAAAAAGAAAGAAACCGGGGATGTACTGTATGGTGACTAACATAATATAATAAAAAATCATTAAAAAAAAAAAAAAAAGAGTGCAAGCAGAAGGAAACACATGATATCTCTTAAGTCCTAGACTATGGCTGTCACTTCTGTCCACATCCCATTGGCCAAAGCGAGTCTCATGGCCAAGCCCAACATTAGTAGGGAAGGGAAATATACTCCCCTCATGAAGTTTTGGGGAAATGGGGTAAAAGGAATGAATATAGGCTGAATAACAGTCTAATCTACAGGTTTTTGATTTTTTGTTTTGTTTTGTTTTCTTCTTGTCTGTATACATTTATCCTTCTTATACCACTGTAGACAAATACAAACTTATGTTTCACAGTTTGCAAGCATGACTTATGTTTCACAATTTACGAAGTTGATTACATGTATTACGAGGCTTCACTTTCTATCACTTTGCTGACAGGTACGATATTTTCCCCTTTGGTCTATCAGGCTATCATATTAAAACATTACAGGGGGTGGTGAGGCTTATACCAAGGAGGGGGTGTCACTTGGGAATGCATTCAACAGTAAATAACTGAAATTCAACTTATAGCTGCTGAAGCAAATAGGAGTTTATTTTCTCGTGACAAGCTGTTTAAAAGCAGATAATCTTGGGTGAATGATATCATCAGACACCAAGTTCTTTCTGCTCCATGGATGAAATAAGTTACATTGGCTTTTCCCATCATGGTGCTAAGATGTCTGGTGCAACTCTACATGTCAAGTTTACATTCTAAGCAGAGAGAGAGGACAGAGGCCTGTGGTAGCTGATAGTCTCCCCTTGCATTCAGAGAGCAAAACTTTCCCAGAACCACCCTCAGTAGATGCCCACTTATATCTCATTCAAAAATAAGGTTTCAAGCCATTGGAAAGGGGTGTTGAGGCAATCTACAGTACCTACCACAAGAGGACACACAGGACCCCCATACCCAACCACCCCACTTACTCTAAGCAATTCTTACCTTCACGTATCCACTTGTAACAAGTACAAAATATACATCCCATGGGTACCCCCTGACTAAACAGTAACCTTGCCCTGGGGCCTCTGTTCCACTTAGGAACTTGCCCATCTGAGCTTTTCATCAGGCCACACAGAAATTGATCCTGAGTTTTCTGGATTTAGAAGTTCTGATATTCTCAAGCAATGCTATATCTTTTACTGATTTGAAAAATTCTAGGAAAAGCTATTATTTTAAGATTGTGTCCTTAAGCAAGTTACTTAACTACTCTGGGCTAATTTTTTTTTCTTTAATAACTGTCTTGCAGGGTTGCTGTAAAGATAATAAATTACATCTGAAAAAAGGGGTGCCTGGGTGGCTCAGTTGGTTACGCGTCTGCCTTCAGCTCAGGTCATGATCCCAGGGTCCTGTGATCAAGCCCCATGTTGGGCTCAATGCTCAGTGGGGAGCCTGCTTCTCCCTCTGCCCCTCCATTCCACTTGTACTCTCTCTCTGGCTCTCTCTTTCTCAGATAAATTAAATCTTTAAAAAAAAAAGAAAAGAAAAGAAAAGAAAAGAAAAGAAAAGAAAAGAAAAGAAAAGAAAAGAACTTCACACTTTGTATGGCATATAGAAGTTGAGTTTTATTACTTAAAGCCAAAAACATTCTTAATTGGTATACTCACTATGCTTTCAGCATCACCATCTATCACAGTGCTGTTTTTTTTTTTTTTAAGATTTTATTTATTTATTTGAGAGAGAGGGAGAGAGAGAGCATGAGCAGAGGGGAGGAGGAAGAGGGAGAGGGAGAAGCAGACTCCCCACTGAGCAGGGAGCCCAACGTGGGGCTTGATTCCAGGACCCTGAGATCATGACCTGAGCCAGAGGCAGACACTTTGCAGACTGAGCCACCCAGGTACCCCTATCAGTGTTTTTTTGTTTATTTTTTTTTTAAGATTTTATTTATTTATTTGAGAGAGAGGGAGAGAGAGAGCATGAGCAGTGGGGAGAGGCAGAGGGAGAGGGAGAAGCAGACTCCATGCTGAGCAGGGAGCCCGATGTGGGGCTCACTCCCAGGACCCCGGGATCATGACCCAAGCTAAAGACAGACGTTTAATCAACTGAGCCACCCAGGCACCTGGTGTTTTGACGTAATACTCTGACAAACCAAAGGGGTAAATTGTACTTGTTAAACAGGGAATACACTGCAAAGTCTTATAATTAGCAGCTGATACAATTACCATTATTTGCTCTAGGATACTTCAACTCATTCTGATTGGACAGTTCATCCTCATTTAAATATTTGGTAACTTTGCAAACAGTTTCAAAGTATGAAAGGGCTACCAATAAATAATGTGTCTGGAACCTGTACCCAGTATTGCTTTCATCAGGCTGCTAAATCTGCCCCATCATTATGTGCCAGGCTTCTAAAATGGTCTAATGGTAAGAGGATGAGTGGGTGGGACTCTTTAAAATATGAAGGGAAATGCAGAGTAATATAAAAATCTCTTGTCTGAGATATAACCTGGCTACATAGAAATTGTTTTTCTCCTTCCCTTCCTGTCCCCTCATCACTAAGGCTCATCTCCACTCCTCCTTAGGATGGAGGTAGGGCATTGGGAAAGAGCAAGACAGTTTCTGCCTGCACCACCTTCTTATTCCTCAGATTCACTGGTTGTAACACTTACACATATGTTATTTTCCATTCACTGCCCTAATTGGGATTCAGGTCCAACCACTCAGCTAAAAAGTTAACTAGATCAATTATCAATTGGACTATTCAGTCATTAATTGCACATGACATTAACCCGGATGAATAGATACATGACCTGTTACAAATTCATTGGTAGGTTGAGTGTTCACGTTGACTTTCCCTCAACTTCACACACCAGAAGTAATCATAGGTTCTCTCCCTTTATTCATAAAAGATTAAGCCCAGTAATGTGTGGGTGAAGAGAAAGCAGCCATCCGAATTGTTAAAAGGAAGTATTCCTATTGTTTAATACCTAGTGATTACGTTGAATGTGAGAGGGTTTAACTTTAATAACAGCTCTCAAGTTAAAGGTATCATTTAAAATTTTTCATTCTGCAGATACTGCCATGGTTAGATTAGTTTTCATAACCCCGGTAAATAGGAGTGTGGATACCTGTTTTGTTCTTTGGCCAAATGAGAAGAAAGTGGTGGCGGTGGTATCTTCTCAGTGACATTAGCCCCTCAACAAAAGAAAGGACAATTCCGACACTTCAGTAAGGTTCACCTAGAGCCT